>NC_134401.1:55272263-55585619 GCF_050003625.1 Haematobia irritans
TAATACGAGTAGAAATAACATTTTAACTATACATACCAAATGTGGTTGAAATCGGTTCAGATTTCTATATAGCTTCCATATTTATGTTTTTCTTATTTCGACAAAAATGGCCAATATACCAACATTTTCCTTGTAAAATGGCCACTGCTAAGTCGAAAACTTGTAAGAATGACTTAAATTTTCCTACACTCCTAATACATAGCTATCGTCCGATAAATCATAAATACACTTTTGTCATTCCGTCATTCCGTCATTCCGTTTGTAACACATCGAAATATTGCTCGTGGTGAAATTCTGAGTGGATCTGAGCATGTCCGTCCGTCTGTTGAAATCACGCTAACTTCCGAACGAAACAAGCTATCGACTTGAAACTTGGCACAAGTAGTTGTTATTGATGTAGGTCGGATGGTATTGCAAATGGGCCATATCGGTTTACTTTTACGTATAGCCCCCATATAAACGGACCCCCAAATTTGGCTTGGGGATCCTCTAAGAGAAGCAAATTTCATCCGATCCGGCTGAAATTTAGTACATGGTGTGAGCATATGATCTCTAACAACCATGCAAAAAGTGGTCCACATCGGCCCATAATTATATATAGCCCCCATATAAACCGATCCCCCGATTGGGCTTGCGGAGCCTCTAGGAGAAGCAAATTTCATCCTATCCGGCTGAAATTTTGTACAAGGTGTTAGTATATGGTCTCTAATGACCATGCAAAAATTGGTCCACATCGGTCCATAATTATATATAGCCTCCATATAAACCGATCCCCAGATTTCACCTCCGGTGCCTTTTGGAGAAGCAAAATTCATCCGAGCTGGTTGAAATTTGGTACGTGGTGGTAGTATATGATATTTAACAACCATGCCAAAAGTGGTCCATATCAGTCCATAATCATATATAGTTCCCATATAAACCGATCCAGAGATTTGGTTTTGGAGCCACTTGGAGGAGCAAATTTCGGCCCTATATACTTGTTATACCCTTCACCACTACTGTGGTACAGGAAGGAAAAGTCTGAGACCCATCGTTTAGTATACCGATCGTCTTAGAATTAAATTCTGAGTCGATTTAGCGATGTCCGTCTGTCTGTCTGTCTGTCTGTCTGTCCGTCTGTCTGTCTGTTGATGTATTTTTGTGTGCAAAGTACAGCTCGCAGTTTTAGTCCGCTTGTCCTAAAATTTGGTATGGGGTCCTGTTTCGGCTCAAAGACGATCCCTATTGATTTTGGAAAAAATCGGTTCAGATTTAGATATAGCTGCCATATATATTTTTCACCGATCTGGTCATAATTGGCGTGTATATCAACCGATCTTCCTCAAATTCCGAACATCCTAATATTTTATGAGTCTCGAAAAACTTGCAAAATATCATCCAAATCGGTTCAGATTTAGATATATCTCCCATATATAGCTTTCGCCCGATTTACACTCATATGACCACAGAGGCTAATTTTTTGCTCCGATTTAGTTGAAATTTTGCACAGGGAGTAGAATTAGCATTGTTGCTATGCGTGCCATATTTGGTTGAAATCGGTTCAGATTTAGATATAGCTCCCATATATATTTTTTCTGATTTCGACAAAAATGGTCAAAATACCAACATTTTCCTTGTAAAATCGCCACTGCTTAGTCGAATAGTTGAAAAAATGACCCTAATTTTCTTAAGCTTCTAATACATATCTAATACATATCGCTCGATAAATCATAAATAAACGTTTGTGAAATTTCCTTAAAATTGCTTCAGATTTATATGTTTCCCCTATTTTTTTTACTAACATTGTGTTCCACCCTAGTGCATTAGCCGACTTAAATTTTAAGTCTATAGATTTTGTAGAAGTCTATCAAATTCTGTCCAGATCGAGTGATATTTAAATGTATGTATTTGGGACAAACCGTTATATATAGCCCCCAACACATTTGACAGATGTGATATGGTATCGAAAATTTAGATCTACAAAGTGGTGCAGGGTATAATATAGTCGGCCCTGCCCGACTTTAGACTTTCCTTACTTGTTTTTTACTAACATTGTATTCCACCCCAGGGGACTGAAATTTTAAGTCTATAGTTTTCTTAGACGTCTAACAAATTGTGTCCAGGTTGAGTCAGATTTAAATGTAGGTTCGTAGTTAAATTAACGCAATTTAACTACGAACGAAATTTTCCTTTTTTAAAGTATTTCTCAAACATTTTGTGAACTAAACTTGGGTATATAGTTTAATGACCGTACACATACGTTCAATATGAACTAAAGCAGAAGAAAATTTTTCGTATGATTCCCAAAAAGTAGTAAGAGTGAACTACTGTGTGGTTAAAATGGTGAAAAATGGTTATAGAAATCTCAAAAGATGGAGTACAATTTAGTTCAATTTTCGCACAAGTTAGTTCATTCTTACTATATTTTGCGTTTTTTCTGTTTTTTTTCTTACATTTTGCGTTTTTTTCTGTGTAAATTTGAAGTCGGTTGGACTGCTACCTAGACTTTGACGGGGAGGGACGCATATAAAGACATGGCTAGATTGACGCAGTGGCCGGCCAAAGATACCATGTCTGTATCTCATCTCCTTCAGAGTATTGCAAATATATGCACTAACTTATAATACCTCGTTTTTCGGTGTGGCATAGGGTATAAACAGTAGAATGTAATTCCTTTATGTAAAGATTCTTCTTAAATTTTACTAAAGTCTATTCCTTGACTAAGTTGATATTGTAGCATCCCAGCAAAAAAAAGAGCATCCAAAAAAGTAGTTTGGATATCCAATTTGTGATTTGGACGTTGTGCATACGTGGAGCATCCCAATAAAGTTTACATGAGATTGTCATAGGATGGAAGTACTCCATTTTTGGATCATTTGCATTGCTTTCGAAATTGTGCATTGGAAGTTCATTTGGAAGAAGAAATTTCAAAAACTAAAAAAAACTAAATTTTTTTCCAATTTAACTTTTTATTTTTTTTCAGTTGAACCTATTGGAACCACAAAGGACCGCCGTAGCACACTCGGTCACAAACGCCACTGAACACGATACATCAAAACGTCCATTGTAATGTTTGTGATATGAACCTCCCAGCAAGTAAAGCGTCGCCAAACAAATAGTGAAAATGTTCTTTTTGGGTCCGAAAGTGGTGCAAAATAGACGCAGAAGCGATGAATTTAACATGAGCCGTTGCACTGAATTTGCATCACTACTTAAGGTGTGATCCGAAATCAGTGTTTTGGATGTGTATTGGAAAATTTTATGTTATTTTGCCTAATAATAAAATTTTATATTTTTTATGATTTTTAATGCATCCTAACACTTGTCTGAAACATTTGACCTCAAAGATTTTCAAAAATTCGCAATTTTTCCAGATAGAATTTAAAATTTTTTCGACAAAATTTTAATAATGTGTACTATTTTATTAATTCTTACTCTGTTTTTAACCCATTTGAAACAAAAAAAAGTTAAAATTATCCGTTAAAAATATGAAAAAAACGAGTTATACAAAATTCAATTAAAAGAACTTGCTGCGTAGTTAAACTTAAGAACATCTTTGGGAGGACATTTTTGGAAGTGATTTTAAAGGTGTGCCTTTGGACTAATATGACACCACGGCATGACATTCTAACTACTTCTTGAGATGTACTTTATTATTAGGATTGAAGAACTAAAGAACGCTGGTTCAAATCTCTCCAGCGGCAATTTTTTTATGAAATAATATTCTAAAAAATTATTATTTTTTGTCATACATCGTCTTTATTTTTATACCCTCCACCATAGGATGGGAGTATATTAATTTTGTCATTCCGTTTGTAACACATCGAAATATTGCTCTAAGACCCCATAAAGTATATATATTCTGGGTCGTTGTGAAATTCTGAGTCGATCTGAGCATTTCCGTCCGTCCGTCCGTCTGTTGATATCACGCTAACTTCCAAACAAAACAAGCTATCGACTTGAAACTTGGCACAAGTAGTTGTTATTGATGTAGGTCGGATGGTATTGCAAATGGGCCATATCGGTCCACTTTTACGTATAGCCCCCATATAAACGGACCCCCAAATTTGGCTTGCAGACCCTCTAAGAGGAGCAAATTTCATCCGATCCGGCTGAAATTTGGTACAAGGTGTTAGTATATGATCTCTAACAACCATGAAAAAATTGGTCCACATCGGTCCATAATTATATATAGCCCCCATATAAACCCATCCCACGATCTGGCTTTCGGAGCCTCTAAGAGAAGCAAATTTCATCCGATCCGGCTGAAATTTGATACATAGTGTAAGTATGTGGTCTCTAACAACTATGCAAAAATTGGTCTACATCGGTCAATAATTATATATAGCCCCCATATAAACCGATCCCCCGATTTGGCTTGCCGAGCCTATAAGAGAAGCAAATTTCATCCGATCCGGCTGACATTTGGTACATGGTGTTGGTATATGGTATCTAACAACCATGCAAAAATTTGTCCACCATATAAACCGATCCCCCGATTTGGCTTGCGGACCCTCTAAGAGATGCAAAATTCTTCCGATCCGGCTGATATTTGGTACATGGTGTTAGGTTAGGTTAGGTTATGTGGCAGCCCGATGTATCAGGCTCACTTAGACTATTCAGTCCATTGTGATACCACAGTGGTGAACTTCTCTCTTATCACTGAGTGCTGCCCGATTCCATGTTAAGCTCAATGACAAGGGACCTGCTTTTTATAGCCGAGTCCGAACGGCGTTCCACCTTGCAGTGAAACCACTTACAGAAGTTTTGAAACCCTCAGAGATGTCACCAGCATTACTGAGGTGGGATAATCCACCGCTGAAAAACTTTTTGGTGTTCGGTCATAGCAGGAATCGAACCCACGACCTTGTGTATGCAAGGCGGGCATGCTAACCATTGCACCACGGTGGTGTTAGTATATGGTCTCTACCAACAATGCAAAAATTGGTCCACATCGGTCAATAATTATATATAGCCCCCATATAAACCTATCCCCCGATTTGGCTTGCGAAGCCTCATACGATTCGGTTGAAATTTGGTACGTGATGTTAGTACATGATATTTAACAACTATGCCAATAGTGATCGATATCAGTCCATAATCATACATAGCCCCCATATAAACCGATCCATATTGATTCGTAATTATTTGTAGACTTACCTATACATACCTTTTTTGTCTAATATTTATATAACACGTATGGACTAACTCACAATTTAGAAAACGATGTTAAGAAGTTTTAAGATACCACAACCCAAGTAATTCGATTCTGGATGACAGTGTTTCGTAGAAGTTTCTACGCAATCCATGGTGGAGGGTACATAAGATTCGGCCTGGCCGAACTTACGGCCCTTTTTTTCTTTCTTTTTTAGACATATATTATTGTATAAATTTATTTATTTTTTTCATTAAAACTCAGAGTGATTTTCTTTTATTTTTTTACCTTTTTATTGGTTTTCTATTCTTTTTTGCGAAATGTAATTGTCCAAAACTTAAATTTTCACTTAAAATGGCCTTGGATGCCCTTTAAGGAAAAGTATGTTGACTTGTCCAAAAGAACTGCATCAGAAGTGGAAAAAATCGATAGGGGATTCCGGGACGCACTTTGAAAGAAATATTTGTGGAAGAACTTCAATTTTTTTTTTGCTGGGATATCAAAGAGTTGTGGCCATCCGACTTTTATTCTTCCCCACATGTTCGGACTTAAAATTAAGCTCATGGACATTTATAGACTCTCGAAAAAAAGTTTTCTTTTCTCAAATTAAATATTTCATTTATCCTTTCCTTAGCATATAAAATGAAATAACAACAATAAAACTTGTCACACATATCCTATCTTGAAATCCTTGAAGTTTAAAACAAATGAAAATATTATTGTTTCGAACAAAAAAAAACTCTTTGTTTTACTTGGTCTTATAAAAGATATTGTTTTCAATTCTTTGCAAGCAATTTGCAATTATTTAAAGGAATATAATACAGTTAAATCTTCAAAAGAATTCTTGCAAAAAGCAAACTGGACCAAAGATGCAAACAATATAAAATTCATGCCAAGCTGGAAAATTGTTCCCTTAAATAAATACCGAGTGGACAAGACAATGACAACTGAAAGCAAACAATTAAGTTGTTGTCCAAACTATTATATCTGGGGGAAACCAAACTCATATATATTTTTCTTATTTGAAGGGTGATGGGAAATGTGGTTAGAGTAAACCAATTAAAAAAAAATGAATTGTGTATACGTAGGCAAGCCCAGGAATAAATCCTGGGAAAGGATATTCCTTAGGAAAAGCAAAGATGCTGATTCTGATGATGATGATGTGATTGTATTTGCAGAGTAAACATTAATCCTCTCTATTCACTTGCCTGCCAAATATGCAATACACGCATAGACCTTTGTAGGCATAACCTAAAAGTATGCTTTAAATGATTTAAAGGCCTAAAGGTATGCAAATTGTGTGTGTGTGTGTATATATATGAGCCTTGCATCGATATACTTATGAAAATTTTATTAGAATTGATTTCAGTGTTTGCCAACTCCCGCTACCCCTTCCCCTTTTGACTTTGAACGATATTACAGCATTATTGCTGACAGTGAAAACTTTTCAAATATTTATAAACGTTTATCTTAGCTGGCTGTTTTTTTGGGGGGGTCTATACTTCCACAGCTGTGTTCTTCAGTATAGCGGGGAGGGGGATGTCTTCAATATCTGCTCTTTTGTTGGCTTCATTCTTGAGGATGTTCTTTTCATTTCGTATTTCGTTTTTTTTTTGGGTTTTTATTAATATTAAGCATATTTTGTATTGTTTACTTAGGCACGGGAAACGTGTGGAGAAATTTAAAACATGTTACGTGTTAGTGCCTAAATGTATGCTACGTTTTCCTCACCTTCACTGTTGTTGTGAGTTTTGTTTTGTTCTTCGCTTAAATTAAAATACCTAAAATAATTTAATGGCATTGAAAGTATTCAAGTATGCAAAAAGTGTTTAACAATATTTATGTTTTTCCTGTTCGCTTTCACTATAGGACTTCCCAAAATGAAGAGATAAAATAAAGCACAACAGCCACTGAAGAAAACTGGAGGAAACAAAGCTGTTGAAAGTGTTTGACTTAAAGTGGATATGAACGCGTTACGGAAGACAACAATTTTACAATTTAACTTCAATAGCTGATTTTTATACTATATTCTGTAGAAAAAAAAACGGATTTAAGAATTGCGCATAAAACGCTCATACATTGCCCAGAAAGATATTGGATAGAGGGTTTTAGATTGCCTTCTATATATTGCTGATCCATAAGGAAGAGGAAAACTCTAGAAAAAAAGAAACCTTGCGGATTTTATCAATATACAAGACACCGAGGTGCTCTGGATACCAATGCCGTATTCAGGGAGGGGGGGATGGGTGAGGGGGATCAAACCCCCCCCCCCCCCGAAATGAATGAATATTTTTATATAAATAAATATATATTTTTAGCTGCATAGAAAAATCTTATCGAAGATGTTGAAGGAAAGCTGAAGGTTTTATTTTGAAGACGCTTACCTATAAAACTTGCACAAATCCTAGAATACTAGTTGAAAAGCCCATCAAACGACGGTCGAAAAAAACAAATTGTTTTTGTTCTCGCACCACAAATTTCATTTTTGCTTTTTATGTGTGTTTGTTGTTCTTTTTGTGAACATGACTCGCTTTGTTTGGCCATAGCAACAACAAGAAAACAGCCAAACACACATGTGTAAATGAAATGGCGCAAAACCTGCGAAAAGAACCTGCCTAATTCAGCGATGGAAGCACTTGGAGAGTGCAATAAAGAGATATTTCCAAACGTGCATATTCTTTTAAAAATTTTGGTCACTTTGCCAGTAACTCAGGGATGGAAAATACAATTTTTAAGAAAGTACAAGAAAGGTATTTTTTGAGCGGAAAGGTACTTTTTACTAAATTTCAACAAAAATTTCACTGGAAGATTATTGTGAAGAGACTAAAGAAAATAAAATTTTGACAAAATATTCTATATAAATAAAATTTTGCTAAAATTTTCTATAGCCGGCTATCATACAAAAACCTTTTTTTCGGAAGGTTCAAGTGTGGTTCATTGTTGGGTTTAATGAACTGCCTGAATTTATTCTTATAATTGGTTGATAGTTTTGCTGCAAGTAGGGGATGCTGATGAGGAATGTGGTAATTCCGAAACGTGCGTCCATCCAACCATCTTGCAGTCTATAGGGCTTTGCCCAAATAAATTTGACAAACATTCTTTTCCTCTGTTGGTTAAGCTACACTTGTAGTTTAGTCAATGTATGGTTTTAAGCAGCAATAAAAAAACAACAACAAAGCTTAAAGAACAATAACAAAACAAAACGAAGGGAAATAAAATTTTGCAAAAAAATTCTATAGAAAAAAAAATGTTGCAAAATTGTTTCTATAGAAATAAAATTTTGCAAAAATTTCCTATAGAAATAACATTTTTACAACATTTTCAATTGAAATAAAATTTTGACAAAATTATCTATAAAAATAAAATTTTGCAAAAATTCTATATAGAAATAAAATTTAGACAACATTTTCTGCCGAAATAAAAAAATTGATAATATAGAATCGCATTCTTTTTTCGACTAAAACATTCTCGAAGTTCAATAAAATCCTGTTTTTGACTATATCTTTTACAAAATCGAGATTTTCTTCCCACATGAACATGTCTGTTTTGGCATATTTGAAAAAGACTATTAGCAAATAAGGTTGATAAAGACTTTCTCAAAATATTAAAATATTTTGTCAAAGCTATTGTACCATAAATCTGATATCGACTCAAAAATGTCTACACAAAAGGTACTAAATCATTCGCGGGGGTACTACGGTACTGACCGGGGTGAAAAAGTATTGAAAACATTAACGTCGGTTCATCGCCGAATAAATGTGCCGACTGAAGAAGTCATTGATTTATTTGCTGCCCAAAAAGCCCGTCGGCTCAATTTAATATTATAAAAATATTGTATACATACCTATGCATAAATAAATTTTTCTACACATAAGATTATATGAATATTTTTTTTTTAACTTGGGATACAAACACGGTTGCCACTCGAGCCAAAAATAATCTTCCAAAATTTGGAGAAAATGTTACCAAAATACTACCAAACAAAAAATATTAGATAATTTTGTAAAAAGTTTATTTCTATAGTCAATTTTCTCAAAATTTAATTTCTGTTGTCAAAATTTTATTCCTATAGAAATTTTTGTCAAAATTTTATACCCTTCACCACTACTGTGGTACAGGGTATAATAAGTTTGTGCATTTGTATGTAACGCCAAGAAATAGTGGTCATAGACCCATCTTTTAGTATACCGATCGGCTTAGAATTAAATTCTGAGTCGATTTAGCGATGTCCGTCTTTCTGCCTGCCTGTCTGTCTGTCTATCTGTCTGTCTGTCCGTCTGTATATGTAATTTTATGCACAAAGTACAGCTCGCAATTTAAGTCCGATCGTCCTCAAATTTGGCATAGGGCCGTTTCTTGGGACAGAGACAATCGTTATTGGTTTTGGAATTTTCAGATTTTCTTGTAATACCGTACATCCAAATATTTTATGAATCTCGAAAATCTTGCAAAATATCAGGCAAATCGGTTCAGATTTAGATATAACTCCCATATATGTCTTTCGTCCGATTTAGACTCATATGACCACAGACGCCAAAGTTTACTACCGATCTTCGTGAAATTTTGCACAGAGGGTAGAATTGACATTCTACCAATGCTTGGTAAATTTGATTGAAATCGGTTCAAATTTAGATATAGCTCCCATATATATCTTTCGTCCGATTTGAACTTATATGGCCACAAAAGCCAGAGTTTTGCCGTGATTTGTTTCAAATTTTGTACAAGGGGTACGTTTAATAGTATCGTTAAGTGTGTCAAATTTTGTTAAAATCGGTTCAGATTTAGATAAAGCTCACATATATATCTTTCGCCCGATTTTGACTTATATGGTCTCAAAAGCCAGAGTTTTGCCCTGACTTACTTCAAATTTTGCACAAGCGGTACTTTTAACGATACCATTGTATGCACCAAATATGGTCAAAATCGATTCAGATTTAGATATAGCTCCATATATATCTTTCGTCCGATTTGAACTTATATGGCCTCAAAATCCAAGGTATTGCCGTGATTCGCTTCAAATTTCACACGAGGAGTACGTTTAGTAGTATCGGTAATTGTGCCAAATGACATCGGTTCAGATTTAGATATGGCTCCCATATATATCTTCCGTCCGATTTGCACTCATAAGTTATACTCCCATTTACGTGAAATTTCGCATAGATAGCAGAATTATTATTCTAACTATGCATGTCAAATTTAGTCAAAATCGATTCAGATTATATAGCTCCCATATATACGTACACCAGAATTGGGGAAATATGGTAGACTGTTACTCATTTTAGACCCATTTTCAATGGAAATTTCCTCCAATTAACTGGATAGCGTTAGCCGATTTAAATTTTAATTCTAGAGATTTTGTAGAAGTAAAAAAATTGTCTCCTTTATATAGCTTCCAGCAAATGTGAAGTAGTTGAGATGGTAACACAAATTTTGGCCTACATAGGGGTGAAGGGTATAAGATAGTCGGCCCCGTCCGACTTTAGACTTTTCTTACTTGTTTTGTCAAAATTCGTTTTTATTATTCAACATAGTTCCCTTCAAGAGCGATACAACGATTATAACGACCTTTGATACCATTTTGGTAGTACTCCTTCGGCCTCAGTTTCGGCGATCACCTCTTCATTGCAGCCAAATTTTTTCCCTGCGAGCATCCTTTTGAGGTCTGAGAACAAGAAAAAGTCGCTGGGGCCAGATCTGGAGAATACGGTGGGTGGGGAAGCAATTCAAAGCCCAATTCATGTATGTTTGCCATCGTTCTCAATGACTTGTGGCACGGTGCGTTGTCTTGGTGGAACAACACTTTTTTCTTCTTCATATGGGGCGTTTTGCCGCGATTTCGACCTTCAAACGCTCCAATAACGCCATATAATAGTCACTGTTGTTGATGGTTTTTCCCTTCTCAAGATAATCGATAAAAATTATTCCATGCGCATCCCAAAAAACAGAGGCCATTACTTTGCCAGCGGACTTTTGAGTCTTTCCACGCTTCGGAGACGGTTCACCGGTCGCTGTCCCCTCAGCCGACTGTCGATTGGACTCAGGAGTCTAGTGATGGAGCCATGTTTCATCCATTGTTACATATCGACGGAAAAACTCGGGTGTGTTACGAGTTAACAGTTGGAAACACCGCTCAGAATCATCAACACGTTGTTGTGTTTGGTCAAATGTGAGCTCGCGCGGCACCCATTTTGCACAGAGCTTCCGCATATCCAAATATTTATGAATGATATGACCAACACGTTCCTTTGATATCTTTAAGGCCTCTGCTATCTCGATCAACTTCATTTTACGGTCATTCAAAATCATTTTGTGGATTTTTTTGATGTTTTCGTCGGTAACCACCTCTTTCGGGAGTCCACTGCGTGCACCGTCCTCCGTGCTCATTTCACCACGCTTGAATTTTGCATACCAATCAATTATTGTTGATTTCCCTGGGGCAGAGTCCGGAAACTCATTATCAAGCCAAGTTTTTGCTTCCACCGTATTTTTTCCCTTCAGAAAACAGTATTTTATCAAAACACGAAATTCCTTTTTTCCATTTTTTTCACAATAACAAAAGTTGCTTCTCAAAAGACGCTCTATCTCACAAACTAATTGACTTACAGACGTCAAACTTTGACACGAATCATTTGAAGGTTGGTACTATATAAAAATAATATGCATATAATACTAGCGACGCCATATATGTGTCAGACCGGGGACTTATCAACCAACCTGTTATCTAGCTGTTATTGTCATCAATAGTTATATTAATATAGCATAGCTTGCAGCGCCCACGGGCCGATTAAATAAACTTTATTTAACAGAAACATTTAGTTGGGCACCGTGGAGCAGTGGTTGGTAGGTCCGCCTTGCATACCAAGGGCCGTGGGTTCAATCCCTCCTTCGACCGAACACCAAAATTTTTTTTATTTATTTTTTTTTTTTACATATATTCCAGATATTTTCGGAAGATCCCGTAAAGGTGTTCAACATTACATACTACTATATTAAATTTTTATTATGAAATTGTAAAAGTCAGAAAATAACAATGCATGATATAAACGAAATGGACTGTGTTGTTGGTTAAAAAATATTTTTTTTTTTTGAAAAAATAAAAATTTTGTAAGAAACGAATTTTCTGGTGATAAAAGTTTAAACATTTCGAAGAATTTAAAAAAAAAAAACTCTAACAAAAAAAAACGTTTTCGTTTTCCAAACGTTTTGTTCTCTATACGTGTACGATGAAAAGTTTCCAACAGAAACTATTATATTTTATTCATGGTGGTGGGTATTTAAGATTCGGCCCGGCCGAACTTATTGCTGTATATACTTGTTTAGTTTCAATTTATTTTGTAATTTCAATTAAAAATCAAAATAAATAAAAGTAAAATTTAAATCAAGGATGCAAGGTCCACAAAATAAATTTAAGTCAATATTTCAAGGTTTTGTATATCCAAAGGCTCAGTAGTTTATTTAATTTAAAAATTATTTTTTTTGTTGTAATAAAAAAATTAAACCCCCAATGCGCGATTGTTTGTTCAGCTGACAAAATTCTTTAAGGCTACAAAACAAAAGAAAAAACTTGGTAAAATCCAGTGTTATATTTAAATAATGTTTGTTTTCTTAAGGCAACTTAAAGTCACCGTTGTGCAATGGTTAGCATGCCCGCCTTGGATACACAAGGTCGTTGATTCGATTCCTGCTTCGGCCGAATACCAAAAAGTTTTTCAGCGGTGGATTATCCCACCTCAGTAACGATGGTGACTTTTCTGAGTGTTTCAAAGCTTCTCTAAGTGGTTTCACTGCAATGTGGAACGCCGTTCGGACTCGGCTTTTCCTTGCACTTAACATGGAATCGGGCAGCACTCAGTGATAAGAGAGAAGTTCACCACTCTTGTATCACAATGGACTGAATATTCTAAGTGAGCCTGATACATCGGCCTGCCACCTAACCTAATATAATCTAACTTAAAGTCTCTACCATTTTTGGTAGAGACTTTACCAAAAATGGTAGAGACTGGTAGAATTGTGGCAACCACGATGGGGAGATCATAGCAAATCGAAATTCGGTCGCTGATGGATATATGGGAAAGGCTTTTTTCGGATGGTTAGAATTACTTTGAAGGCTATAACATTTATTTAGCAAAACTAGTAAAAAGTTTTCGTTTTGCAAATAAAATCGCCTTATTGTTGTTCTTTTTAAAGCCTTCAAACCTAAATTTTCGAATCTCTCCTCAAAAACATGTGAAAATAATAATTTCATTTTTTTTCTTGCTTTTTCTTATTTCAATGCAGCGGATGCTAAAAACAATTTTTCACTACATCCGGAACCAAAACGAGCTTTTTCATGACTTTTTTTATTTTTAAAAGTGCAGCCACTTTTGCTGGGTTAATTACCATTTAGATAATTTATTTTTTTAACATAAAATCTTGTTGGTGTTATCCTGCCCGATTTTTAAAGTTTGGATTCATTATTTTAGTAAAAAATAATATATTTCAAATATCTGAGTCTCCCAAAAATCTATGTCCAGTTTGTAAATGATTCAAGGCATCAACAAACTCCCTTTGTATACACTCCACCCCATTAAACCCCATTATTAGTATAATTCTGATCATCTTGCAGCAAATATCTTATCATACTTTACTGTATGTCATTTATTTTTGGATATATATGTATACAATTCTTTGTCCATAACTTATTGGGAATATTCTTTCTGTTTTCGTTTTGCAAAATGCCAAAATTGAAAAAGGTCATAGATGGAGAACACACAAAAAAAGGTTAAGGACACCATAAGGATATTTCTGCATTCTACAATGGCCAAGCTCCCTATGGTATCATAATATTGCAAAATATATGCAATGCATTCACAATATTCAGACAATATAAAACCAAACATACTTGGACGCACACACATACACACTCTCATGCAGGACATTGTAAACAACACCAAGGATATCCGTAATACAAAATCAAATAATTTTCAAAGGATTATCTTCTCCAACACTTGCAGCTATATTTTGTCATCAGAGAACACATAGAAGGACAAAGTATATTTTCCTTCATACTATGTTTGTCAAAAGGACTTAAGGAGGAGAGGGCGGTGGGGGTATGGGGGGTCCTCGGTTCATGGAATCATTTAATCTTGAGTTGGATTCGTTGTGTCAAATTTTTAAAGAATTTATTATTTGCCCATAGATTGTACTCGTATTGTTGATATTTCAGTTGGGGTTGCAGGCATGTCCTTGCAGGACACTTTTGATTTGCTCTCAACTTTTTATGGAGTTTATGTTTACTCTGAGATAAGTTCAAATGTGAACGGAATTCAATATTTCCTAAGAGGATTTTGAAATATTCCAAACTTAATACATATGCACATGCATATTTCGGAAATTTGTTTAGGTTTCCTTAAGCCATTTTCAGTATTTACAACAATATTGGGAGTAGAGGGGTAAACATAAGTTTAATTAATACAAAATGATTATTTCAATGTAATTTTTTTTTTTCAAAGAAATTTAAAGTGATTGCATTTGTGGAAAACAGAAAACAGAGATGGTTACTGAAGACCACCACAATTGGATTTGGGGTATATGAGGATTGCCTTTTATATTTCGGGATTAGAGAACAAACCCAAATATTAACCCTTTCACTACCGATGTCCACTTAGAAGGACATTCGAAAAAGACAACAAATTCTATTTTCCCACTTAGTTTCGATTTATTTCTCGAAGTTATTTTAAAGTAGAGGATTTAATCTAAATAATTTATAATTATTTTCCATGTTGGTGAGCACTAAAATACATTTTTAAAAGCTTCTTTAACAATAAACGAAAAATATGAAAATTTGAGACAATTTTTCTACTGTATGTTTCTAGTAAATGGACATTTATACAAAAACTATAGCTGATACTAAAGGGTGATTTGTTAAGAGCTTGATAACTTTTTTTTAAAAAAAAACGCATAAAATTTGCAAAATCTCATCGGTTCTTTATTTGAAACGTTAGATTGGTCCATGGCATTTACTTTTTGAAGATAATTTCATTTAAATGTTGACCGCGGCTGCGTCTTAGGTGGTCCATTCGGAAAGTCCAATTTTGGGCAACTTTTTCGAGCATTTCGGCCGGAATAGCCCGAATTTCTTCGGAAATGTTGTCTTCCAAAGCTGGAATAGTTGCTGGCTTATTTCTGTAGACTTTAGACTTGACGTAGCCCCACAAAAATAGTCTAAAGGCGTCAAATCGCATGATCTTGGTGGCCAACTTACCGGTCCATTTCTTGAGATGAATTGTTCTCCGAAGTTTTCCCTCAAAATGGCCATAGAATCGCGAGCTGTGTGGCATGTAGCGCCATCTTGTTGAAACCACATGTCAACCAAGTTCAGTTCTTCCATTTTTGGCAACAAAAAGTTTGTTAGCATCGAACGATAGCGATCGCCATTCACCGTAACGTTGCGTCCAACAGCATCTTTGAAAAAATACGGTCCAATGATTCCACCAGCGTACAAACCACACCAAACAGTGCATTTTTCGGGATGCATGGGCAGTTCTTGAACGGCTTCTGGTTGCTCTTCACTCCAAATGCGGCAATTTTGCTTATTTACGTAGCCATTCAACCAGAAATGAGCCTCATCGCTGAACAAAATTTGTCGATAAAAAAGCGGATTTTCTGCCAACTTTTCTAGGGCCCATTCACTGAAAATTCGACGTTGTGGCAGATCGTTCGTCTATTCATGATGAAATGTCAAAGCATACTGAGCATCTTTCTCTTTGACACCATATCTGAAATCCCACGTGATCTGTCAAATACTAATGCATGAAAATCCTAACCTCAAAAGAATCACCCTTTACTTCGGGTTCTTTATTTGTATTTTTTCTAACACTTATAAGCCAGATAGCGCTTATTTTCGTAAGGCCATTTGGTCACAATTCAAGAATCAAGTTTTCAGAACAAGCCTATATAGCTCTTGAGGTAACTGGGGTAGGTTCTCAAAATTAAAATTTCCGTTCTACATGCTGTTAGTACAAGTAGAAACAGAAGAAAAATTAAAGTTTTTAACTTTAGGTTTAATTCGGTAGTGAAAGGGTTAATCATCGATTTACTGTTTTTTTAAGCGACCGTGGTGCATGGCCGCCTTACATTCATAGGGTCGTGGGTTTAACCCCAGTTTCGACGGAACCCAACAAGTTTTCAGCGGTGGATTATATAGGGTCGTGGGTTTAACCCCAGTTTCGACGGTACCCAACTAGTTTTCAGCGGTTTCCCCTCTCATTAATGCTGGTGACATTTCTGAGTGTTTCAACTCGAATTGACTGTTCGACTGGTACAAATGCGGCTGCTTTTCGAAAAAAAAAATAATTGGTAGTGCTTCGTTAAACACCCAGCCTGTCGATTGCTGTTTACTTTCGGGCTTATACGTGTAAATCCACGATTAATCACCTGTCTCTATATCATAGACGTGTTTCGAAGCATCGCGATCAGACTTTTCCTTCTTAGCGTTACATACAAATACACAAACTTATTATACCCTGTACCACAGTAGTGGTGAAGGGTATAAAAACAGGTAATAATTGACTTGATAGTGCTTAGTGAAACACCCATATAGAATTTTTTTTTAAATTTTATTTTTATCGAAAATTTTGTTAAAATTCCATTTCTACAGAAAATTTTGTCAAAACTTTATTTCTATAGAAATTTTTTTTTTTAATTTTATTTCTATAGAAAATTTTGTCAAACTAAATTATATACGTATTTAATCGGTCTTTTTTAATTAAATATATATCACGGTTGGACTTACTTATAATTTAGAAGACGGTGTTAGGAGGTTTTAAGATACCTTGCCATCGGCTAGCCTTACCGCAACCCAAGTAATTCGATTGTGGATGGCAGTGTTTAGAAGAAGTTTCTACGCAATCCATGGTGGAGGGTACATAAGCTTCGGCCTGGCCGAACGGCCGTATATACTTGTTTTTAATTAAAAGCTTTTTTTTAATCACTATACTATTTCTCAATTACTTCCTATAACTATTTTTAAACCTTTTTAGTTTGATTCAAAAATTGATTATTAAAAAAAAATTTTAAAAAATATATCCATTTTTTTCTGAATAATCTTCTGAGTTTGATTAAAATGTTAATTGTATCAATTAAATTTTTAATTGAACATTTAAAAATTTGGGTCAACCAAAAAGACGATCGCGATGCTTCGAAACACGTCTATGATATAGAGACAGGTGATTAATCGTGGATTTACACGTATGAGCCCGACCCAAAATTTTTAAATTTTCAATTAAAAATTTAATTGATACAATTAACGTTTTAATCAAACTCAGAAGATTATTCAGAAAATTATGGATATATTTTTTTAATTTTTATTTATTTATTTTTTAAATAATCAATTTTTGAATCAAACTAAAAAGGTTTAAAAATAGTTATAGAAAGTAATTGAGAAATAGTATAGTGATTAAAAAAAAGCTTTTAATTAGAAACATGTATATACGGCCGTAAGTTCGGCCAGGCCGAAGCTTATGTACCACCCACCATGGATTGCGTTGAAACTTCTTCTAAACACTGCCATCCACAATCGAATAACTTGGGTTGCGGTAACGCTAGCCGATGGCAAGGTATCTTAAAACCTCCTAACACCGTCTTCTAAATTATAAGTAAGTCCATACGTGATATAAATTAAATTAAACAAGTATATACGGCCGTAAGTTCGGCCAGGCCGAAGCTTATGTACCCTCCATCATGGATTGCGTAGAAACTTCTTCTAACCACTGTCATCCAGAATCGAATTACTTAAGTTGCGGTAACGCTTGCCGATGGCAAGGTATCTTAAAACCTCCTAACACCATCTTCTAAATTGTATGTAAGTCCATACGTGGTATACATTAAATCAAAAAAGATCGATCCAATACGTATATAATTCAGTTTGACAAAGTAGACATAAAATTTTTACAAAATTTTCTACAGAAATAAAATTTTGAAAAAAATTTTCTATAGAAATAAAATTTTCACAAAATTTTCTATAGAAATAAAAATTTTGACAAAATTTTCTATAGAAAGAAAATTTTGACAAAAATTTCTACAGAAATAAAATTTTAACAAAATTTTCTATAGAAATAAACTTTTGATAAAATTTTCTATAGAAATAAAATCTTGGTAGATTATTTTTGGCTCGAGTGGCAACCATGATTATAAACCGAATAAAATTTGAACAAAATTTTCTATAGAAATAAATTTTTGGTAGATTATTTGTGGCTCTCGTGGCAACCATGATTATGAACCGATATGGGCCAATTTTTATGTGATTGGACCAATTTTGGTATGGTTGTTAGCGACCATATACTAACACCACGTTCCTAATTTGAACCGGATAGGATGAATTTTGCTCCTCCAAGAGGCTCCGGAGGTCAAATCTGGAGAACGTTTTATATGGGGGCTATATATAATTATGGACCGATATGGACCAATTCTGCCACGGTTGTTAAAGATCATATACTAACACCATGTTCCAAATTACAACCGGATTGGATGAAATTTGCTTCTCTTGGAGACTTCGCAAGCCAAATCTGGGGATCGGTTTATATGGGAGCTATATATAGTTATGAACCGATGTGGACCAATTTTTGCATGGTTGTTAGAGACCATATACCAATATCATGTACCAAATTTCAGGCGGATCGGATGAAATTTGCTTCTCTTTGAGGCTCCGCAACCCAAATCTGGGATCGGTTTATATGGGCGCTATATATAATTATGGACCGACGTGGACCAATTTTTGCACGGTTGTTAGAGACCATATACTTATACCATGTACCAAATTTCAGCCGGATCGGATGAAATTTGCTTCTCTTTGAGGCTTCGCAAGACAAATCTGGAGATCGGTTTATATGGGGTCTATATATAATTATGGACCGATGTGGACCAATTTTTGCATGGTTGTTAGAGACCATATACCAACATCATGTACCAAATTTCAGCCGGATCGGATGAAATTTGCTTCTCTTTGAGGCTCCGCAAGCCAATTCTGGGGACCAGCTTGTATGGAGGCTATATATAATTATGGACCGATGTCGACCAATTTTTCCGTGGTTGTTAGAGGCCATATACAAACATCATGCACCAAATTTCAGCCGGATCGGATTAAATTTGTTTCTCTTTGAGCCTCCGCAAGCCAAATCTGGGGATCGGTTTATATGGGGGCTATATAATTGTGGACCGATGTGGACCAATTTTTGCATGGTTGTTAGAGACTATATACCAACACCATATGCCAAATTTTAGTCGGATCGAATGATATATGCTTCGCTTAGAGGCTCCGCAAGCCAAATCTGAGGGTCCGTTTATATGGGGGCTATACGTAAAGGTGGACCGATATTACCAATTTTCAATACCATCCGACCTACATCAATAACAACAACTTGTGCCAAGTTTCAAGTCGATAGCTTGTTTCGTTCGGAAGTTAGCGTGATTTCAACAGACGGACGGGCGGACATGCTTAGATCACCCAGAATATATATACTTTATCGAGTCTTAGAGCAATGTTTCGATGTGTTACAAACGGAATGACAAAGTTAATATACCCCCACCCAATGGTGGAGGGTATAAAAAATAATTAAATTTTGCAATCAATATAAATTAAAATTTTTATTGAATCAATTAAAAAATTTCCTAATGGAATCAATTTAAACTGTGATTGTTACTATCATTTTCGTGATTGAAGACATTTTAATAAAAAAAATTATTAGATCAATTAATTTTGTGATTGAAACCGATATTTTTGTGCGTACGTCAATTCAACATATCTTTGCCTCTAAATCAATACTAGAATCATTGATGACAAAATCTTTAGAGACTGGCTTGCTTTTGTTCAGTGTGTATGTTAGCCTACTTGAGACACGAGGCAACCTGAATGTGGTTTACATACCCAGCAAAAAAAATTTGGAAGTTCTTCCAAGGGCACAACTTTAAAATCACTTCCAGATGATGTACCCCCATGGAGTTCTTTATTTTAACCATAGGAAGTTCTTTTAATTCAATTTTTTATATCATGCTTTTTTCATATTTTTAATGGATAATTTTAACTGTTTTTTTTTGTTTCAAATTGGTTAAAAACAATTTAAGAATTCATAAAATGGTACAAATTATTTAAATTTTGTCGAAAAAATGATAAATCCAATCTGAAAAAAATGTGAATTTTTGAAAATATTTGAGATCAAACGTTTCAGACAAAAATCCATTAAAAATTATAAAAATAACTTATTTGACAAAATATCACAGATTTTTTTAAATTTACATACAAAACATTGAATTCGGATCACACCTAAAAAAGTGATGCAAATTCAGTGCGCCGGCTGTTGAAATGGAGGACTTCCGTCGTATGACAAGCCCATGTTAAATTCATCGCTTCTGTGTCAATTTTGCACCACTTCCGGATCCAAAAAAAAAAAAAAACATTTTCATTACTTTTTTTTGCTGGGTACTTATATACTGAAATAAAGCATGTTTGGTTCTAAAGATTTTGTCTTAACACTAGTGATTTTGGTATTGATTCCGAGCCAAATATGCGGATTATTCAAGTAAGGATACTCATAAGATAGAATACTCTTTTAAGTTTAAGTTTTGCGTACTTGATTCTAGGTAACAACTTTTAATTTATTCGTTTTTTTCTTATTTTTCTTCATGTCCCATTAAAGTCATTTAAAGGCGTGTTAACGATAACTTAAATGTTCAAATTCAAACTCGATTTCAATTAGAACTTGTGCCATGTTTCATATACACACCGTCCTTAACATGAAGTGTTGAAAAGCATATCCTATTCTTAAAAGCCCTTTATTTTTTTTTTTTCAAAAAGACAACAAATTTAAAGGAAATTTCATAATTTATTTTATTTATTAAATTTAGAGTAAATATACGAATAATAGAGAATAATCTAGCATTAGATACTTAGGCTGTCAGCTAAAATGAATTTTTCACAATTATTAAAGACAAGTTGACATTTGCCAAAAAAATCGTTCGTCGTCTTTGCTAAGCAAAAACCGCATTCGTATTTTAGGAAAATAAATCTTTGGCCTAACGACAACATTTTCTTCAATGTACAATAAAACGGTCTTTCTTGATATCTGGGCCTATACCAAGGTCATGGTCCTTAGCATGTATCTGTTTTTGTGTTTTGAAGGTAGTCGCAAATAAACTCTACTAACTAAATTGTCAACATTTTCAAAAAACATCTCTAAAATCCATAAAGCTCTAATTCACAAATATCTTCCTACTCAATTCAAGTTCAAAAATTTTTTGAATTTCATATCAACCAACTAAAACAAGTATATACGGCCGTAAGTTCGGCCAGGCCGAATCTTATGTACCCTCCACCATGGATTGCATAGAAACTTGTACTAAAGACTGTCATCCGCAATCAAATTACTTGGGTTGCGGTAACATTTGCCGATGGCAAGGTATCTTAAAACTTCTTAACACCGTCTTCTCAATTGTAAGTTAGTCCATACGGGGTATATATTAAACAAAAAAAGGACGATTAAATACGTAAATAATTCAGTTTGACAAAATTTTCTATAGAAATAAAATTTTGACAAAAATTTCTATAGAAATAAAATTTTGACAAAAATTTCTATAGAACTAAAATTTTGACAAAATTTTCTATAGCAATAAAATTTTGACAACATTTTCTATAGAAATAAAATTTTGCAAAATTTTCTATAGAAATAAAATCCAATGAAGGACTGGGGAATTCTTCCCACTTAAAAGAATAGCAACAAACGAATTCCAATTACACCCAACAACAACAATGCAGCAATTTTAAATTAAGCCAAACGAAGTTTCAACAACCCACAAAACGGCGATGAAAGTAACTACAGGGGTTGATGGCAACAACAACAACAATGATGTGAAGTCTGAGAAAGATTTTCCACTTTCACAAAAGTTGAAGGTACACTCAAAAAAAGTTTACTTGGATCGAAAGATTTTGACCTTCCTTTAAGGATTTTGGTATTGATTCCGAGCCAAAGATGCGGGTTCTTTCAAATAAAAAAAAAATTTTGCGACCTATCTGGCCTTAAATCTAGGATCTATAAAATTAAAATTAGGATACAGATCTCATTTATCAAATTTTCATTCTATTTTTCCGGTATATTAATAAAGCTATTCAGGTACAAACAAATGCCTGTTAAGAATCCAAATATTGACAGATACTTCGAAGTAAAAAATGTTTCTTAATTCCAAAAAAACTTTAAACCAAAGATGCTAAATCCTCAAAATAAGTCTTAGTCTATATTTGAAGCGTTTTTATCTTAAATCTAAAGATTCAATATTTCAGCTAATTTAAGGACGATTTCTTTAAATCAAAAATGTGTTTCTTTACTTTAAAGAAAATTTGCTTGAGTTTAAAGACATGAAACTTTAACGAAGGGATGCAAATTTTCAAACAGTGTCTTAAATTTAATGAAAAAAATTTTTGAAGCAAAGATTGTATACTTTCTTTTAATTAAAATTTCGTTGTTTTAAAGAAATTTGTCCTTAATAGTGTGTAAATTGCGCATCCTAAAATTGAGGCTGCGTAATCTCTAATATCGCGTAAATTTTTTTTGTCAGTGTACCACCAGTAATCATTAGTTTTGTCGGATATAGTAATAAAACTTTGACAAAATTTTCTATAGTAATAAAATTTTGACAAAATGTTCTATGGTAAAAAAATTTTGGTAGATAATTTTTGGAGATCGGCTATATATAACTATAGACCGATATGGACCAATTTTGACATGGTTGTTAGCGGCAATATACTAGCGCAATATACCAAATTTCACCACGTACCAAATTTCCAACGGGTCGGATGAATTTTGCTTCACCAATAGCTCCAAATTTCAACCGGATCGGGTGAATTATGCTCTTCCAAGGGGCTCCGGAGTTCAAATCTGGGGATCGGTTTATATGGGGGCTATATAATTATGGACCGATGTGGACCAATTTTTGCATGTTTGTCAAAGACCATATACTAAGACAATGTACCAAATTTCAGCCGGATCGGATAAAATTTTCTTCTCTTAGAGGCTCCGCAAGCCAAATCTGGGGATCGGTTTATATGGGGGCTATATATACCATATACTAAGACCACGTACCAAATTTCAGGATCGGGTGAATTTTGCTCTTCCAAGGGGCTCCGGAGGTCAAATCTGGGGATCGGTTTATATGGGGGCTATATATAATTTTATGGACCGATGTGAACAAATTTGTGCAGGGTTGTGAGAGACCATATACTAACACCATGTACCAAATTTCAACCAGATCGGATGAATTTTGGTCCTCCAAGAGGCTCCGCAAGCCAAATCTAAACCGTCGGTTTATGTGGGGGCTATACGTAAAAGTGGTCCGATATGGCCCATTTGCAATACCAGCCGACCTACATCAATAACAACTACTTGTGCCAAGTTTCAAGTCGATAGCTTCCCAGCAAAAAAAAATTGGAGGTTCTTCCAAAGGCACAACTTTAAAAGCACTTCCAGAAGATGCACTTCCAATGATGTTCTTTATTTTAACTACCCAGGAAGTTCTTTTAATTCAATTTTTTATAACTTGGTTTTTTTTATACTTTTACGCCCATTTTCATGAAGCTCCGTTAGTGCTCTGTTAACTAACGAATTTTTAAACCGTATTATGGACATAGCTCCCATCTAGCGTATATACTCCATATGCCAGTTAGGATCTTAACTGACAAAAAATTTGCAGTTAAAGTTAACTGGAAAGAAGATATTTGGATTTTACTTTCTGTTAACTGGCAGTTAAAGCCTAACGGAGCTACATGAAAATGGCCGTTAATGGGTAATTTTAACTTTTTTTGTTTCAAATAGATTAAAAACAGTATAAGAATTCATAAAATGGTACAAATCATTTAAATTTTGTCGCAAAAAATTCTAAATCTAATCTGAAAAAATTGTGAATTTTTGAAAATATTTAAGGTCAAACGTTTCCGACAAGCGTTAGAATCCATTAAAAATTATAAAAAATTATAAAAAGAAGTGATTCAGTGCAATGACTGTTGAAATGGAGGACTTCCGTCCTATGACAAGCCCATGTTAAATTCATCGCTTCTGCGTCAATTTTCCACCACTTCCGGATCCAAAAAGAACATTTTCATTACTTTTTTGGCGATACTTTTTTTGCTGGGTTGTTTCGTTCGGAAATTAGCGTGATTTCAACAGACGGATGGACATGCTTAGATCGACTCAGAATTTCACCACGACCCAGAATATATAACATATTTTTATGGGGTCTTAGAGCAATATTTCGATGTGTTACAAACGGAATGACAAAGTTAATATACCCCCCATACTATGGTGGAGGGTATAAAAAGTGACTAGGCCAGACATCAACAGTCAAAGGAAATCAAATAACTGGCACTCACAATACAAATACTTCGAACCCAACAAACAAACTGAAATTAAGTGGAGGAATAACCCAAAACCAGACCAACCAACCAACCAACCCAAACCAGAGACAGTGGGAAAGAGAAATGACAAATATTTTCTCATTTCCGTTACCAAAATATTTTGTCATTTCCGTTCTGTTGCTGAACGATGAAAGGACATTACACTGAGCCACATGATGGCTGCTGATGACTATGATGGCACCGATGATGATGCTGATGATGATTGTCTGACGATGATGATTGCCATGCTAATGACGATGGAAGGGAATAAATATGAAGGGGAATGGATGCTGATAGGACACATCCGAAATGAAGTTAAATCATAACAAACTGTAACACAATGATGTTATTGCTGTTGCTGTTGTTGCTCGCTCCTGCAGTAGTTGATGCTGGTGCAGATGTCGGTGTAAATGATGGAGCTACAACGATGATGGTCATGATGATGATGATGTCTACGATGGTGGTGGTAGAGATGAAGGTTACGATAACTTGATGTCCTGAGCTGACATTGCTACGAGAAACAAAGTGGAGGGGAAAAGTGAACAAGTTTAACAATTGAATGAAATGCGTGTATTTATTGTTGTTGCTGTCGTTATTGCTGCTCTCTCTCTGTTGTTGACAATGTTCTTCCTCGGTGTACAACAATGTTATGAAATCCATCCAACATCATTGCAAAAAGCAAATTTTTTTCGCCCTTAAGGCTACCACTGTAACGAGTGTTTTCTACTTGCATAACCTAAGGCTAATGTTATGAAGGCGTCATCTCGAAAATGTCTGTCACTCTGCAGTTAGTGTCATCATTGTCCTATATCCTGGAGCTACAACAAAAGCTAGGCATCTTTACTTATCTATTCAATTTGTGTGGTTGGAATATAGAAATGTGTAAAAAAGTGCCGTGAAGATAGCGGCCAATGGATTTCGTTACAGTCCTATGGGGAATGGTTCAATTCCAGGACTAGTTCCTGGTGTGTATGGACCAGTTCCATTTCTGGTCAAAATGTATGGAAGGGAGCGGGTACTTTAAAATGGGTTTGCCATTAACGGAGTAAATTTACTCTTTAGGATACGATTCGGACTCATTTCAAAAGGCACGTCCTGAGACACCTTAGTAGGACTACACCGAAGACAGGTCCTCATAAGCCCGTCTGGGCCAAATTCTTAAGAATCTGTGTCATTTTGACCATCCGAATCGCATCAAAAAGGAAATACTTTTGGTGATTATTGATCCAATATGATTGTATATCAAGAGAGTATAGAAATCAGTCAAACAATGAAAAATGTAGAAATAGCAAAACGATGGAACACTGGTACCAGTCCTGCGACAGTTTCGTTATTGGAAATTTCCCGTAGGGTACAAGATTCCCTAAATAAGAAACTTAGTAAGAATGGTTCTAATTTTAGAATCACGGGAACTTCATATACCCTCCAACCACACCCACAGAAGGAATATGATCACCTCCTAGAGCAAAATGTTAATTTTGGACCCCATGTTCAGATATTAGGAATCACAAAATTTTCGTTTGGCGATATTTTCTTAATACTAAAATTTATAAACTTAAAATTTGATAATAGAATTCTCTTTAAAGAGAAGATCAAATTAGCATTTGATTTAAGTCCGCGGGTATCTAATTTTTTTGCGCTGTAAAATAAGTAAATTCTTGCGATTTGTAATTCCGAATATCGGAACAAGGGGGTATGTACCTGATTTCGACAATCATTTTATGCTTGCAATTCCATCCGAAAATAACATTTTGCTCTAGAAAGTGATCATATTCCTCCTCCGCGTCCTTGATAAATCGATTCCAAAATTTGATTCCTGGACCGTCTGTCTGCCAATAATACCTCTCAATAATAGCGCTATCGTCCTGCAATTTGGCACAGATTCGTATTTTTATTTGCAGGCAGGTCAAGTTCGAAGATGGGCTATATCAGTCCAGGTTTTTATATAGCTCCCATTTAAACCGACCTCGCGATAAAATTTTGACAAAATTTTTTATAGAAATAAAATGTTGACAAAATTTTGTATAGTAATAAAATTTTGACAAAATTTTCTATAAAAATAAAATTTTGACACAATTTTCTATAGAAATAGAATTTTAGATTATTTTTGGGGATCGGCTATATATAACAATGGCCCGATATGGCATGGTTGTTAGCGGCCATATACTAGCGCAATGTACCAAATTTCCACCGGATCGGATAAATTTTGCTCTTCCAAGAGCTCCGGAGGTCAAATCTGGGGATCGGTTTAAATGGGGGTTATATATAATTAAGACCGGTATGGACCAATTCTTCCATGGTTGTTAGAGAACATATACTAACAGCACGTACCAAATTTCAACAGGATCGGGGGAATTTTGCTCCTCCAAGGGGCTCCGGAGGTCAAATCTGGTGATCGGTTTATATGCGGGCTATATATAATTGTGGACCGATGTAGACCAATTTTTGCATGGTTGTTAGAGACCATATACTAACACCACGTACCAAATTTCAAACGAATCGGATGAATTTTGCTCATCCATGAGGCTCCGGAGGTCAAATCTGGGGATCGGTTTATATGCGGGCTATATATAATTGTGGACCGATGTGGACCAATTTTTGCATGATTGTTAGATATCATATACTACTGCCATGTACCAAATTTCAGCCGAAGAGAAGCAAATTTGCTTCTCTTAGAGGCTCCGCAAGCCAAATCGGGGGATCGGTTTATATGGGGGCTATATATAATTATTGGCCGATGTGCGTAGTTATTAGATACCATATACTAACACCATGTACCAAATTTCAGCCAGAGCGGATGAAATTTGCTTCTCTTAGAAGCTCCGCAAGTCAAATCTGAGCGTCGGTTTATATGGGGGCTATACGTAAAAGGGGTCCTATATGGCCCATTTACATTACCATCCGACCTACATCAATAACAACTACTTGTGCCAAGTTTCAAGTTGTTTCGTTCGGAAGTTAGCGGACGGACATGCTTAGATCGACTCAGAATTTCACCACGACCCAGAATATATATACTTTATGGGGTCTTAGATCAATATTTCTATGTGTTACAAACGGAATGACAAAGTTAATATACCCCCCATCCTATGGTGGAGGGTATAAAAACGAATAAATTCAAACTGTTTTCATCGTATCAAGTAGTCAAAACTCAAATTTAAAAGAGAATTGTTTCTTAAATTTGTACTTACTTCAATTCTCCGTTTCTATGGCTCGGAATCAATACCAAAATATAAGAGAAGGTCAAAATCTTTGACCTTTTACTTTGACTCAAAGTAAAAATATTTTCTTAATTCGAAAAAAAAAACTTTAAGCCAAAGATACTGAGTCCTCAAAATAAAACTTGGCCTATATTTGAAGTTTTGTTTTAACTTAAATCTAAAGATTCAATAGTTCAGTTAATTTACGGACAATTTCTTTAAATCAAAAATGTGTTTCTTTATTTTAAGGAAAATTTACCTTAGCTCAAAGACATGCTACTTTAACGTAGGGACGCAAATTAAAAAAAAAAGTGTCCTAAATTTAATGAAAAACAAGTATATACGGCCGTAAGTTCGGCCAGGCCGAAGCTTATGTACCCTCCACCATGGATTGCGTAGCAACTTCTACTGAAGCCGATGACAAGGTATCTTAAAACTTCCTAACACCGTAATATATACCACATAGTCCATAAGTTGTATATATTAAACTAAAAAAGGCCGATTGAATACGCAATAATTAAGTTTAAAGTTTCTTTAGAGATAAAATTTTGACAAAATAAAATTTTGACAACATTTTCTATAGAAGTAAAATTTTGACAAAATTTTCTATGGAAATAAAATTTGGAAAAAAATTTCTATAGAAATAAAATTTTGACAAAATTTTCTATAGAAATAAAATTTTGACAAATTGTTCTATAGAAATAACATTTTGACAATGTATTCTATAAAAATCAAATTTTGGTAGATTATTTTTGGTTCGAGTGGCAACCACACTGAAAAAAAGCATACACGGTTCCAAAGATTTTGTCTTTACTTTAAAAAATTTGGTATTGATTCCGAGCAAAAGAAGCGGAGAATACAAGTAAGGATACTTTTAAGACACAATTCTCTTTTAAAATCGGGTTTTGTGTACTTGCTTCTAGGAAGCAAATTTTAAATTTTCGCTTTTTCAGCTTTTTTTCTTCATATGCTATCAAAGTCCTTTAAAAACAAGTTAACGACGACTTTATTTTCCAAATTAAGACTCGACTTCTAGTAGAAATTATGCTGTGTTTCAAGTAAAAAACGTCGTTAAATTAAGCGTTGAAAAACATGTCCTATATTTGAACGATTTTTTGCTTTGTAGTCAAGATGCAAAAAGACAACAAATTTAAAGACAATTTCATTAAATTTAAAGATTTTTTCTAAATTATTAAAGTCAAGTTGACCTTAGCCCAAACATTTTTTCTTTCATGTTATGATATCCATTTTTAAATCAAATCACTTAATTATAAGGACATTACGACTTCACTGAAAAGTTTATCGACCTTTGGTCAAGGAAAACAAACTTTATACTAGAGAAATGCGTCTTCTATGATAAGCAAAATTTGCATTCTTATTTTAAAGACATGAAATCTTTGACCTAACGACAATATTTTTTTTCAGTGCATGATTATGAACCGATATGGACCAATTTTTTTTGATTGGGGATCGGCTATATATAACTACAGAACGATATGGACCAATTTTGGCATGGCTATTAGCGGCCTTATACTAACACCACGTTGCAAATTTCAACCGGATCGGATGAATTTTGCTCCTCCAAGAGGCTCCGAAGATCAAATCTGGGGAACGGTTTATATGGGGGCTATATATCATTATGGACCGATATGGACCAATTCTTGCGTGTTTGTTAGAGACCACATTCTAACACCATGTTCCAAATTTCAACCAGATAGGATGAATTTTGCTCCTCCAAGAGGCTCCGGAGGACAAATCTGGGGAACGATTTATATGGGGGCTATATATAATTATGGACCGATATGGACCAATTCTTGCATGGTTGTTAGAGACCATATACTAACACCACGTACCAAATTTCAACCGGATGGGATGAAATTTGCTTCTTTCAGAGCAATCGCAAGCCGAATTTGGGGATCCGTTTATATGGGGGCTATACGTAAAAGTGGACCGATATGGACCAATTTTTCCATGGTTGTTAGAGACCATATACTAACACCATGTACCAAATTTCTGCCGGATCGGATGAAATTTGCTTCTCTTAGATCAATCGCAAGCCAAATTTGGGGGTCCGTTTATATGGGGGCTATACGTGAAAGTGGACCGATATGGACCAATTTTTGCATGGTTGTTAGAGACCATATACTAACATGAAATTTTGGGAGCCACCGTGGTGCAATGGTTAGCATGCCCGCCTTGCATACACAAGGTCGTGAGTTCGATTCCTGCTACGACCGAACACCAAAATGTTTTTCAGCGGTGGATTATCCCACCTCAGTAATGCTGGTGACATTTCTGAGGGCTTCAAAGCTTCTATAAGTGGTTCCACTTCAATGTGGAACGCCGTTCGGACTCGGCTATAAAAAGGAGGTCCCTTGTCATTGAGCTTAACATGGAATCGGGCAGCACTCAGTGATAAGAGAGAAGTTCACCACTGTGGTATCACAATGGACTGAATAGTCTAAGTGAGCCTGATACATCGGGCTGCCACATAACCTAACCTAACATGAAATTTACTTCTTTTAGAGCAATCGAAGGCCAAATGTGGGGGTCCGTTTATATGGGGGCTATACGTAAAAGTGGACCGACATGGACCAACACTCAAAAAAAAGTGAACTCACTATTTCACTAAAGCCAATTTAACTATATTTTAGTTCATGAACTTATTATATTTGGTGAAAGTTTCATTTACTCTAATAATTTTTTGAGTACGTTAGTTAAATGAACTAAAAGACGGGAAAAAATTATACACAATTTAAGGATAGAGATTTACTTAATTCGTATTTGTCATAAAATAGTTCATTATTTCTTCAAATTTGTAAATTTTACTACAAAAGCGTCCATTATGAACTTCGTATGTCACTAAAGATATTCTTGCAATTTTGAACTCCAATTTTTTCCTTAAAACTACAAAATTTTCTTTAAAAAGGGAAAAAAATTATTTATGTCTAATAAATTTTCTTGAATTTTTCGAAAAATATTTACTTATTTTTGTGGTATTGGCGCGATGCCAACGCTTGTAACACTGTTTAGTTAAAAATTTCTAAAAATATTCAAAATTTTCTAAAATTAATCAAAAGTTTTCTTTCTGGTGGGTTCACTGTTTTTTCAGTGAATTTTTGCATGGTTGTTAGAGACCATATACTAACACCATGTACCAAATTTCAGCCGGATCGGATGAAATTTGCTTCTTTTAGAGCAATCACAAGCCAAATTTGGGGGTCCGTTTATATGGGGGCTATACGTTAAAGTGGACCGATATGGTCCATTTGCAATACCATCCGACCTACATCAATAACAAGTACTTGTGCAAAGTTTCAAGTCGATAGCTTGTTTCGTTCGGAAGTTAACGTGATTTCAACAGACGGACGGACGGACATGCTCAGATCGACTCAGAATTTCACCACGACCCAGAATATATATACTTTATGGGGTCTTAGAGCAATATTTCGATGTGTTATAAACGGAATGACAAAGTTAATATACCACCATCCTATGGTGGAGGGTATAAAAAAAACTTTTGAAGTAAAGATTATAAACTTTATTTTAATTAATATGCCATTATTTTAAAGAAATTTGTCCTTAATATTTTGTAAATTGCGAATTCTAAAATTTAGGTTGCATAATCTTTAATATTACGTAAATATTTTTCCAGCTTTTCCTCCTAACAACTTCCATTCCAGCTTTTATCCTTTATTTAGCTATTACGTTATTGTCGCTTCATGCATAACATGACTATGAACTTTCTTGTAATTAAAAATTCTTCATTTTAAAGAAATTTGTCCATAATATTGTGTAAATAGATATTCTCGAATTTAGATTGCATAGTATTCCATATTAGGTTAATATTTTTTCAGTGTATAAACCAATCCCCAGCTTTGACATCATGGAGTCTTTTGACTACGTATATTTGTGTCCAACGATCAGGAACAAAAAGAAACCACATGGACTTATTGATCTACTTGACTAACATATGGCAAGAGGGGAGATGTATGTCGGTTTAATATCATAGTTATTTTTGCTAAATTAGTCAGTTTGTTTTTCTCCGATTCAGCTATAAATAGGCAAAATAATTGGGCTTATTAAGACGATCTGATCGCTTTCCACTTCTCCAAGAAATTGTTATTAATCATGCCTTATGACTTATCCATTGTCTTCTTCGGAGCGCGTGCTAATCCTGCTTTCCGTCGCAATAACTGATTCAAATTTGTATGGTGTATTATTCCATTGGTCACCACATTAATTTCTCTTCATGCATACTCATCAACTTGGATTTTTTAATTCTCCATGAATTTTGCAAATAACTTTCAAAGAAATGAGATTGAAGCACTTAGAGGACTTTAACTTCTTTCATAGAAACATTTTCCATTCATTCAATACTGGACTCTTCTACCACAGCTTGCTTTTAATTACAATCTCATTCTTAACTTCATTGTATAGCATCCGGCCAATTCCATAAAGTTGTCTGCTTCTGACAGTGGTCACGTTTCCAGCTCTTTAATTGTTTTGGGGCTTCAGTCCATTTCATTTGGAATTTCAGTCGCATTGCCAATTGAGTGTGGTGCGTATTTGAGCGAGTGCGAGTGAGTCTAATGGCAAACAAAGAATTTTTAACAACTTTTTAATTTAAAAAAACATATCAGCAACAAATGGGTAAATTGGACTACTCCATGTGAAAGTTCGAAAAAAAAACAAACAGAAACAGAGTGGAAAAAATAAGAAACCCCATAAAAAAACAAGGATTCAACCAAACTTTAACCCAGGCAATTGAACACAATTTTCGATTATTACTGATGTTGGTGTTTTTGCGACATTTTCTCATTTCTGGTTCCTTGTATAACGACAACCATCAGGGCCAACACGTACCAATTGAACTTTTGGCCAATGCAGTCAGTGGTGAACCAATGGAATAAAGCAGAGCAGAGTCCTGTTACCCACACATTCACACAGAGCAAGCAATCGCCCATATTGTGGGGCGTGTTTGGAGGATAACAACTGCATTAACAACTCTAAGTAGTGTCATAAATGTTCCTAGGCCAAGGAGACCGCTATCCCCTCTCTGTTCCGCCATACTTTACTCCATCGTATGTCGTTGTGGTCCATGTGGCATGAGTGGTATGAGTTATGGTCTACCATGTCACCGAACTCTTTTTTTATGCCAACATGAATGTATGCCCCATGCTCCCATACACGAGTGTCCCTTAGCCAATCAATGGTTATTATCCTCCAGAGGAACACTCGATGTTCAACATCGAACAGCATTAATGTCAGACATTTGTGGAATGAGAGACAGAGAGTGAGAGGCAAGGACAATGCATATAAGCAGGACAAGGGCCACAATGATTCCTTGTTTAACATGGAATAAAAAACAAATATGAATGGCGAGAAATGCGGAAAAACAAAGTTTTTCATTTTCATATCATATGAGTGTTGTTGGAAACATTTTAGATTATTTTTTGTTTCGTGTGCTTTCGTTTAAAAAAAAGGGGAGAATGGGCCCAGGAAAATGAGCCCCAAATCCCATATGAAACAGGGCCCCAATATTGGAAATCAGATGGCTGCACCATCCTCTGGCATTACCATAGAGGTTCAACGATCAGTTCCTGTCGGACAAGTTGTATCTAAAATAAAAAGGGCTTAAAATAGTTTTGGACCATTTAAATCCCCTGGAATTGCAAGCTGTGACTGACAGAATTATCCTATGCGATATATAAAGGATGTATCAATTTAACAAGTATTTCATAAAAATTAACGAAAAAAGGATCGTTTTAATACCTAAAGCAGGAAAGTCCTCTCAATCGGTAGGTCGAAGGATTTACGACCTATCAGCTTATCCTCATTCTTTATTAAGACTCTGGACCTGTTAATAGATATTTTTCTTAAAACTAGCATTGATTCAAGATTGCTCACGACTACATGCTTACTCCCAGGACAGGTCTACTGAGACTATATTGCTTGAACTAGTCAGCTTATCTGTCAATGAATACACAGTTTTGATTTTGTAGACACCAAAGGGATATTCAATAACGCCCATTTGAGTTCAATAGTGAATGTATTGTCAACTCGCAATGTTGTTCAATCAATAGGTTAGGTTAGGTTAGGTTAGGTTAGGTTATGTGGCAGCCCGATGTATCAGACTCACTTAGACTATTCATTCCATTGTGATACCACAGTGGTGAACTTCTCTCTTATCACTGAGTGCTGCCCGATTCCATGTTAAGCTCAATGAAAAGGGACCACCTTTTTATAGCCGAGTCCGAACGGCGTTCCACATTCCAGTGAAACCACTTAGAGAAGCTTTGAAACCCTCAGAAATGTCACCAACATTAATGAGGTGGGATAATCCACCGCTGAAAAACTTTTTGGTGTTCGGTCGTAGCAGGAATCGAACCCACGACCTTGTGTATGCAAGGCGGGTATGCTAATCATTGCATCACGGTGGCTTGTTCAATCAATAGTGAGGCCCATTGACGAACTTCTAACGAGAAGACGTATTTTAGCCACTCTAGGGCAAGCAAACATTCAATGGTATGTGAACAGAGGCACTCCCTAAGAAGGTGTTCCATCACCTTTTCTTTGGAATGAAGCTGTAAACAACCTTCTGATTTTCTTGAAAACGAACAAATAAAAGTTGTGGAATACAAAGATGATGTGACTTTAACGGTCAGGGAAAATTTTCCATCTACATTTGCCCTATTATACCGAAAGCTCTCTATGTGACTAAGAAATGGGCCAAGAAGAATGGGTTAATCTGGGAGTAATCCTGCAAAATTCCACGGTTAAGCCCATCTCCTTAGGTGATATTGAAATTCCCTTTGGTTAGTGTTCAAAATACCTTAGAGTTATAATGGACAGTCGGGTGAATTTTAAGCTTAATATTGAAGAAAATAGAAAAACCACGGTAGCCTTGAACGCGTGCAAAAAGGTAATAGAGAAAGGGGAACTAAACCCGAAGTATTGGATTTGGCTGCATAGGGCAGTGGTTCGGTCGATCCCAGTTCCGACCAAAAACCAAAAAAATTTTCAGCGGTGGATTATCTCCTTTCAGCATTACTGAAAGGAGCTAATACTTTCATCCGGAACGAAATTTTAGACAAACGAAATTCCCCTTTCTTATAATGTATTTTCTTTTGGAGCAAATACACCCGAATTTGTGATAAGCTATTCAACAATTGTCTCTGATATTTCTTATTTGCTTTAAACGAAAATTTTTTAGCGTCAAAAGAAAAATTTGCTTGTTAGCGCAATGTGGACTCGACCGTGCAACTCTCACACTTAGTGGCTGGGAGCCACCGTGGTGCAATGGTTAGCATGCCCACCTTGCACACACAAGGTTAGATTCCTGCTTCGACCGAACACCAAAAAGTTTTTCAGCGGTGGGCTGGTGACATTTCTGAGGGTTTCAAAGCTACTCTAAGTGGTTTTGGAAGAGCAAAATTCACCCGATCCGGTTGAAATTTGGTACGTGGTGTTAGTGTATGGTCTTTAACAACCAAAATTGGTCCATACCGGTCTTAATTATATATAACCTCCATTTAAACCGATCCCCAGATTTGACCTCCGGAGCTATGGGAGGAGCAAAATTCATCCGACCCTGTTGAAATTTGATACGTGGTGAAATTTGGTACTTTGCGCTAGTATATGGCCGCTAACAACCATGCCAAAATTGGTCCATATCGGTCTATAGTTATATATAGCCGATACCCAAAAATAATCCACCAAAATTTTATTTCTATAGAAAATTTCGTCAAAATTTTATTACTAAAGAAAATTTTGACAAAATTTTATTATTATAGAAACTTTTGTCAAAATTTTATTACTATACAAAATTTTGTCAAGATTTTATTTCTATAGAAAATTTTGTCAAAATTTTATTTCTATAGAAAATTTTGTCAAGATTTTATTTCTATAGAAAATTTTGTCCAGATTTTATTTCTATAGAAAATTTTGTTAAAATTTTATTTCTATAGAAAATTTTGTCAAATTTTATTGCTATAGAAAATTTTGTCAAAATTTTATTTCTATAGAAAATTTTGTCAAACTGAATTATTTACGTATTTAATCGGCCTTTTTTTTGTTTAATATATACTCCGTATGGACTAAGTTACAATTGAGAACACGGTGTTAAGAAGGTCTAAGATACCTTGCCATCGGCAAGTGTTGCCGTAACCCAAGTAATTCGATTGTGGATAACAGTCTTTAGTACAAGTTTTTATACAATCCATGGTATGAGGCTACATAAGATTCAGCCTGGCCGAACTTACGGCCGTAAATACTTGTTTTTTTATTTTTTATTTTTAATAGAAACCAGTAAGGAAAGTCTAAAGTCGGGTGGGCCGACTATATTATACCCTGCACCACTTTGTAGATCTAAATTTCACATCCGTCAAATGTGTTGGGGGCTATATATAAAGGATTGTCCCAAATACATACATTTAAATATCACTCGATCTGGAAGAATTTGATAGACTTCTACAAAATCTATAGACTCAAAATTTAAGTCGGCTAATGCACTAGGGTGGAACACAATGTTAGTAAAAAAATATGGGAAACGTTTAAATCTGAAGCAATTTTACGGAAACTTCGCAAAAGTTTATTTATGATTTATCGCTCGATATATATGTATTAGAAGTTTAGGAAAATTAGAGTCATTCTTACAACTTTTCGACTAAGCAGTGGCGATTTTGCAAGGAAAATGTTGGTATTTTGACCATTTTTGTCGAAATCAGAAAAACATATATATGGGAGCTATAGCTAAATCTGAACCGATTTCAACGAAATTTGGCACGCATAGCTACAATGCTAATTCTACTCCCTGTGCAAAATTTCAACTAAAATGGAGTTAAAAATTGGCGTCTGTGGTCATATGAGTGTAAATCGGGCGAAAGCTTTATATGGGAGATATATCCAAATCAGAACCGATTTCAAGCAAATTTGGCATGCATAGTTACAACGCTAATTCTACTCCCTATGCAAAATTTCAACTAAATCGGAGCAAAAAATTGGCCTCCGTGGGCAAATGAGTGTAAATCGGGCGAAAGCTATATATGGGAGCTATATCTAAATCTGAACCGATTTTGATGATATTTTGCAAGTTTTTCGAGACTCATAAAATATTCGGATGTACGGAATTTGAGGAAGATCGGTTGATATACACGCCAATTATGACCAGATCGGTGAAAAATATATATGGCAGCTATATCTAAATCTGAACCGATTTTTTCGAAAATCAATAGGGATCGTCTTTGAGCCGAAACAGGACTCTATACCAAATTTTAGGACAATCGGACTAAAACTGCGAGCTGTACTTTGCACACAAAAATACATCAACAGACAGACAGACAGACGGACAGACAGACGGACAGACGGACAGACGGACAGACAGACAGACAGACAGACGGACATCGCTAAATCGACTCAGAATTTAATTCTAAGCCGATCCGTATACTAAAAGGTTGGTCTATGATTACTCCTTCTTGGCGTTACATACAAATGCACAAACTTATTATACCCTGTACCACAGTAGTGGTGAAGGGTATAAAAATTAATTTATACAAAAATATATGGCAAAAAAAAAAAACATTGACAAAATTTTCCACAGAAATAAAATGATGACAACATTTTCTATACACTCATAGAAAAAATTCTGCTAAAAACAACAGTCGATGTCTGCTGGTATATTTTTGTACTTCAGGGCCTAATGAACAACAATTTATAGAATTTTTAGGTTATAAAATTTTCCCCAAAGCATATTTAAGAACCAAAAGTAGTTTTTGGTATATTTTTTTCTCTGTAATATACTTACAAGCTCCTAAATACGATCAGCAAACATTTTGTTTGCTATTATGCCTCAATTCGATAAATATTCAGATTTTTGGTCAAATACTATAGATATGCATAAAATATTGTGTTAATTATGTTAGGATAGCTCCTAAGTTGACATTTTTATTTGTTTTAGCCAAAACAAAACATGTTTTAGTGTAATCGAGCTTAAAAAATAGCAGGAAATGTTTGCTATTTCAGCGAACAGTGACTGCTGTCCCTTTTTCAGCAGACTTTCTGCTGTTTTAGCAGACTTTTCTGCTGTCCCTACTGACAAATTTCTTTGGGTGTAGAACCAAAGTTTGGCAAATTTTTTCTATAGAAACAAACTACCCAAAACTGCTTTACCGTGCCAACTATGACTATACACATTTTTACATTGAATTTTAATAATTTCAATACGTTTTTCATTTTGAACAAATACCGGTTGATTAAAATAAGCACCTCTTGCTGGAAAACTCTTATTTCCACATCTGCAATTATTCGTTAACTGCAGATATCTTTAAGATAATTAAAGGCGTTCCACCTTTATGCCAAACTCAATTATCTCTGTCAATGGCATCAAACACAATGAAATCTTTGACATGACCGTCATCATCATCACCATCATCATCACACCATCATCATCATCATCATTATCATAGGGGCTTTTGTTGTTGAAATTTGCTATATAAGCAACAATAACAAACAAAACATTTAAGTAATGGAGCACTACGCCAACAACAATTCATTAATTTAAATAAAGAAATTAATGACCTTGCGGACACAAAGATGACTGGGTGGTAGGAACCAAAGGAAGGATGTAGGTGAATGTGGACTAATGTGAAATCTCTGGCAAATTACCTACCCTTGCGGAAAAGGAGCACGTGTTGATAGTTAAGTAAATTTGGTTGGCAATTTAGCACTTGTCCTTTGATTGCCGTCGATTAATCGAGCATACAAAGACACCCACTGTACTTTAGCAAAATATGTCCTTTAGGTTTTTTTTTTTGTTTTTTTGTACATTGCTTGATCAATAATGAAGATATATGTACGTTGAAGTGAAGATATTAATGTATCGGTATGCCAATTACCAGCTTAAGTGTGTAAACATAACCATAGCGATAGGCGCACTGAACAAAATATTGTCGTGAGGTCAAAGATTTCAGGTCTTTAAAATACTAACGCAAATTTTGCTTAGCATAGAAGACGCATTTCTCTAATATAAAGTCGATAAACTTTTCAATGAAGTCGTATTGTCCTTATAATTAAGTGATTTGACTTAAAAATGCGTATCATAACATGAAAGAAAAAAATGTTTGGGCTAAGTTCAACTTGACTTTAATAATACAAAAAAATTCTTTAAATTTAATGAAATTGTCTTTAAATTTGTTGTTTTTTTGCATCTTGACTATAAAGCAAAAAAAACAAGTATATACGGCCGCAAGTTCGGCCAGGCCGAATCTTATGTACCCACCACCATGGATTGCGTAGAAAATTCTACGAAAGACTATCATCCACAATCGAATTACTTGGGTTGTGGTATCTTAAAACTTCTTAACATCGTTTTCTAAATTGTGATTTAGTCCATACATGGTATATATTAGACAAAAAAGGTTATGTATAGTTAAGTCTACAAATAATTACGAATCGATATGGACTTTTTGTACGTAGAGAGCCAGAATTGAAATATGGGGATCGCTTATATAGGGGCTATATACAATTATGAACTTGATATGGACCAATTTTTGTGTGATTGGGGATCGATTTATCTGAGAGCCATATATAGCTATAGACCGATATGGACCTAGTTAGACATGGTTGTTAACGACCATATACTAGCACAATGTACCAAATTTCAACTCACTCGGATGAAATTTGCTCCTCCAAGAGGTTCCAAAAACAAATCTCGGGATCGGTTTATATGGGGCTATGTACGATTATGGACTGATATGGACCACTTTTGGCATGGTTGTTAAATATCATATACTACCATCACGTACCAAATTTTAAGCAGATCGGATGAATTTTGCTTCTCCAAAAGGCACCGGAGGTCAAATCTGGGGATCGGTTTATATGGGAGCTTTATATAATTATGGACTGATAGGAACCAATTAATGCATGGTTGTTGGATACCATATACTAACATCACGTACCAAATTTCAACTGAATCAGATGAATTTTGGTCTTCCAAGAGGTTCCGGAGGCCAAATCTGGTGATCGGTTTATATGGGGGCTATATATAATTATGAACCGATGTGGACCAATTTTTGCATGGTTGTTAGAGACCATATACTAACATCACGTACAAAATTTCAGCCGGATCGGATGAAATTTGCTTCTCTTAGAGGCCTCGCAAGCCAAATCGGGGGATCGGTTTATATGGGGGCTATATATAATTATGAACCGATGTGGACCAGTTTTTGCATGGTTGTTAGAGACCATATACTGACACCATGTACCAAATTTCAGCCGGATCGGGTGAAATTTGCTTCTCTTAGAGGCCTCGCAAGCCAAATCGGGGGATCGGTTTATATGGGGGCTATATATAATTATGAACCGATGTCGACCAATTTTTGCATGGTTGTTAGAGACCAAATACTAACACCATGTACCAAATTTCAGCCAGATCGGATGAAATTTGCTTCTCTTAGAGACCTCGCAAGCCAAATCGGGGGATCGGTTTATATGGGGACTATATATAATTATGGACCGATGTGGACCAGTTTTTGCATGGTTGTTAGAGACCGTATACTGACACCATGTACCAAATTTCAGCCGGATCGGGTGAAATTTGCTTCTCTTAGGGGCCTCGCATGCCAAATTGGGGGATCGGTTTATATAGGGGCTATATATAATTATGGACCGATGTGGACCAATTTTTGCATGGTTTTTAGAGACCATATACTAACACCATGTACCAAATTTCAGCCGGATCGGATGAAATTTGCTTCTCTTAGAGGCCTCGCAAGCCAAATTTTGGGGTCCGTTTATATGGGGGCTATACGTAAAAGTGGACCGATATGGCCCATTTGCAATACCATCCGACCTACATCAATAACAACTACTTGTGCCAAGTTTCAAGTCGATAGCTTGTTTCGTTCGGAAGTTAGCGTGATTTCAACAGACGGACGGACGGACGGACGGACATGCTCAGATCGACTCAGAATTTCACCACGACCCAGAATATATATACTTTATGGGGTCTTAGAGCAATATTTCGATGTGTTACAAACGGAATGACAAAGTTAATATACCCCCCATCCTATGGTGGTGGGTATAAAAAAACGTTCAAATATAGGACATATTTTTCAACACATTATTTTAAAGACGTTTTTTACTTGAAACATTTCTACTGGAAGTCGAGTCTTAATTTAGAAAAAAAGGTTGTCGGTAACTCGTTTTTAAAGGACTTTGATAGCATATGAAGAAAAAAAGCTGAAAGAGCGAAAATTTAAAATTTGCTTCCTAGAAGCAAGTACACAAACCCCAAATTTAAAAGAGAATTGTGTCTTAAAAGTATCCTTACTTGTATTCTCCACTTCTTTGGCTCAGAATCAATACCAAATTTGTTAAAGTAAAGACAAAATCTTTGGAACCGGGCATGCTGTTTTTTCAGTGCGAAAGGCGAAATATTTTTAACAATAGGCCTTGTAGACAAAACGTTTCCTCTTTTCTTGTTTCCGAGGGTTTTTGATGTCAATATATTATTTTTTTTTTTAATATTCAACATTAGAGTTGAATACAAACATGTAAGGTCTTGTCATTTGTTGAGTTTTTTTATACCCTCCACCATAGGATGGGGGTATATTAACTTTGTCATTCCGTTTGTAACACATCGAAATATTGCTCTAAAGGGTGATACGGTCAAAATTTGGTCAAGGGAAAACGCGTGTAAATCGGTGAAATCGCTTATTTAAAAAATCAAATTAAATTTATTTTTCAAGTTCAATTAGTATAAAATTCAGGAAAAATATTCAGTTAGGCTTTCGCTTTTCCAAATCCGAATTGCCGGGCCTCACGCTTGACACCTGCCATCAGATTTTGTACAGCCACCTTGTCCACCTTCTTCGCCGCAGGAAGCCAGTTTGCCTTGAACTGCTGCTCGTCCTTAGCAGTTTTGTTGGTCTTCTTTAGGTTCCGCTTGACAATAGCCCAGTATTTCTCAATTGGGCGGAGCTCTGGCGTGTTGGGAGGGTTCTTGTCCTTGGGAACCACCTGCACGTTGTTGGCGGCGTACCACTCCATGGCCTTTTTACCGTAATGACAAGATGCCAAATCCGGCCAAAACAGTACGGAACAACCGTGTTTCTTCAGGAAAGGCAGCAGACGTTTATTCAAACACTCTTTCACGTAAATTTCTTGGTTGACAGTCCCGGAAGCTATGAAAATGATGCTTTTCAAGCCACAGGTACAGATGGCTTGCCAAACCAGATATTTCTTTGCGAACCTTGACAGTTTTATGTGCTTGAAAATATCTGCTACCTTCCCCCTTCCTTTTGCCGTATAAAACTCCTGTCCCGGAAGCTGCTTGTAGTCGGCTTTGACGTAGGTTTCGTCGTCCATTACCACGACGTCAGCGTCGTCGTGTACAGCCTCCGGGATCGCGCTTTGGCCGTCGTATTTTGTTTATGATGGCGATTTGGAGTCACTACCTTCTTGTAAGTCGATAGTCCGGCTCGTTTTTTGGCTCGATGCACGGTTGTAGACGATACACCCAGCTAATTTGCGGCATCTCGGAGAGAGAGGTTAGGGTTTCGCTTGAAACTACCGGCAACTCTCTTTGCCGTCTCAGCGGCTTCCGGTTTTCGATTTCCCCCCGATCCAGACTTCCTGGCTGTCGACAAACGTTCCCCAAACACTTTAATTACATTTGTAACGGTTGATTTGGCAACATTTAGCGATTTTGCCAGCTTAGCGTGCGAGTAGCTCGGATTTTCGCGATGCGCGAGCAAAATTTTGATACGCTGCTCTTCTTGCTTCGACGGCATTTTGACAACTGAGGAGTGAATTCCAAAATCAGAATAGGAGCAACATTTTACACACACACACACCTTCAAAATGAGGGGTGTTCAGGTTTTTTAAATGCAAAATTGAAAGAAATACGTCAAGTTTATATTGACCAAATTTTGACCGTATCACCCTTTAAGACCCTATAAAGTATATATATTCTGGGTCGTGGTGAAATTCTGAGTCGATCTGAGCATGTCTGTCCGTCCTTCTGTTGAAATCACGCTAACTTCCGAACGAAACAAACTATCGACTAGAAACTTGGCACAAGTAGTTGTTTTTGATGTAGGTCGGATGGTATTGCAAATGGGCCATATCGGTCCTCTTTTACGTATAGCCCCCATATAAACGGACCCCCAAATTTGGCTTGCGATTGCTCTAAGAGAAATGTTATTTTTATAGAAAACATTGTCAAAATGTTATTTCTATAGAAAATTTTGTCAAAATTTTATTTCTATAGAAAATTTTGTCAAAATTTTATTTCTATAGAAAATTTTTTCCAAATTTTATTTCTATAGAAAATTTTGTCAAAATTTTACTTCTATAGAAAATATTCTCAAAATTTTATTTTGTGAAAATTTTATTTCTATAGAAACTTTAAACTTAATTATATACGTATTTAATCGGCCTTTTGTAGTTTAATATATACCACGTATGGACTATGTGGTATATATTACGTTGTTAGGAAGTTTTATGATACATTGCCATCGGCTTCAGTAGACGTTTCTACGCAATTCGGCCTGGCCGAACTTACGGCCGTTTATACTTGTTTTTTTTTTAATATTCAACATTAGAGTTGAATACAAACATGTAAGGTCTTGTTGAGTTTTTTTTTATGATACAAGAATTCAAACATGATCAGGCAAAAACGGTGTCCAATAGTGAGTTAAAAAGTGTTGATAAGTGATGGCAATACTATTCCATTAATGAGTGGATAATATTTGCTATCTTAGCAAACAGTGACTGCTTTCGCTATTTCAACATACTTTTTGCAGTTTTACCAAATTTTTCTGCTATGTCTACTACTACTACTACGAATTTCATTGGGTGTTTAGATATTTAAATAATTAACTGTGACAACTTTGGAATGGTTATACCATTTAATATAACACAGTTTGTCATTTTCTTAAAAACAAAAACAAGAAAATAAACTTACGGCTAGTATAGTACATTTTAATGGCACGACATCCTTACCTGAAATGGTAAATAAATAAATTTGAGATATTAGGAAGTATGAATTTTGCAAATAAATTTTTTTCATCACACAGAAAAAAAATAATCTGTTTTATTGGAAAAATTATCTTAAACAAGTATATACGGCCGTAAGTTCGGCCAGGCCGAAGCTTATGTACCCTCCACCATGAATTGCGTAGAAACTTCTTTTAAACACTGCCATCCACAATCCAATTAAATACTTGGGTTGCGGTAACGCTTGTCCATGGCAAGGTATCTTAAAACCTCCTAACACCGTCTTCTAAATTGTAAGTAAGTCCATACGTATTATATATTAAATTAAAAAAGACAGATTAAATACCTATATAATTCAGTTTGACAAAATTTACTATAGAAATAAAATTTTAACAAAATTTTCTATAGAAATAAAGTTTTGACACAATTTTCTGTAGAAACTGAATTTTAACAAAATTTTCTATAAAAATAAAATTAAAAAAAAAATTCAATAGAATAAAATTTTGACAAAATTTTCTATAGAAACAAAATTTTGGTAGAATTTGCTTCGCTCGAGTGGCAACCATGATTATGAACCGATATGGACCAATTATTGTGTGATTGGGGATCGGCTATATATAATAATAGACCGATATGGACCAATTTTGGTATGGTTGTTAGCGGCTATATACTAACACCACGTTCCAAATTTGAACCGGATCGGATGTTAGAGACCTTATACCTACACCATGTTCCAAATTTCAGCCGGATCGGATGAAATTTGCTTCTCTTTGAGGCTCCGCAAGCCAAATCTGGGGATCGGTTTATATGGGGGCTATATATAATTATGGACCGATGTAGACCAATTTTTGCATGGTAGTTAGATACCATATACCAAAACCATGAACCAAATTTCAGCCGGAACGGATGAATGGGGGCTATATATTATTATGGACCGATGTAGACCAATTTTTGCATGGTAGTTAGATACCATATACCAAAACCATGAACAAAATTTCAGCCGGATCGGATGAAATTTGCTTCTCTTTGAGGCTCCGCAAGCCAAATCTGGGGATCGGTTTATATGGGGACTATATATAATTAAGAACCGATGTGGACCAATTTTTGCATGATTGTTAGAGACCATATACCAACATCATGCACCAAATTTCAGCTGGATCGGATGAAATATGCTTCTCTTAGAGGCTCCACAAGCCAAATCTGGGGATCGGTTTATATGGGGGCTATATATAATTAACGACCGATATGGACCAATTTTTGCATGGTTGTTAGAGACCATATACCGACACCATGTACCAAATTTCAGCCGGATCGGATGAAATATGCTTCGGTTAGAGGCTCCTCAAGCCAAATCTGAAGGTCCCTTTATATGGGGGCTATACGTAAAAGTGGACCGATATGGCCTATTTTCAATACCATCCGACCTACATCGAGAACAACTACTTGTGCCAAGTTTCAAGTCGATAGCTTGTTTCGTTCGGAAGTTAGCATGATTTCAACAGACGGACGGACGGACGGACATGCTTAGATCGACTCAGAATTTCACCACAACCCAGAATATATATACTTTATGGGGTCTTAGAACAATATTTCGATGTGTTACAAACGGAATGACAAAGTTAATATACCCCCATCCTATGATGGAGGGTATACAAATTTAAAAATTTATAAAATCGTATAATTTCTTCTACATTGTTGGTATTACAGGAAAAGGTGTTAAGAACTAAAAACCTCGTAGATGTGAGAAAGATGTGAGGGCAAATGCAATTAGCAAGAAAACAATGTGTTTTTTGAGTTAGTCTTTATTAAATTGTTTTTACATCCTGGAAAAGAATAAACGTTTATCACAAAAAGTATATACTTTTCTTCCAAATACACTTCCTTACAGCGAAAAGCAAATGAGAAACGAACTTTGTTTGAATTTTCATAAAATTTTTGAAATTTGAACTAACTGGGTATAAGTGCGATTAACTAAATTGAAGTTCAAAACTTGTCATAAATTACGAGATACTTTGTTTCAGTGATTATTATTTAAGGCTGGAGTAGCGTGATTACAAATTTTGCTTAGCATAGAAGATGAATTTCTCTAATATAAATTTTTTTCCTTGTCCAAAAGTCGATAAACTTTTCAATGAAGTCGTATTATCCTTATAATTTAGTGATTTGATTTAAAATGGGTATCATAACATGAAAAAAAATAATTTTTGGGCTAAGGTCAACTTGACTTTACTAATTCAGAAAAATTCTTTAAAATTAATGAAATTGTCTTTAAATTTGTTGTCTCTTTGCATCTTGACTACAAAGCAAAAAATCGTAACACATTATTTTAAAGACATTTTTTACTTGAAACATAGCATTACTCGTATTTCTACTAGAAGTCGAAACCGAATTTGGAAAATAAAGTTGTCGTTAACTCGTTTTTAAGCAAGAAGCAAGTACACAAAACCCAAATTTAAAAGAGAATTGTGTCTTGAAAGTATCCTTACTTGTATTCTCCGCTTCTTTGGCTCGGAATCAATTCCAGCATTTTTATAGTAAAGACAAAATCTTTCGAACCGGGCATGCTTTTTTGTTCAGTGTAGAATCGGGACCCATATCGAACAGAAGTGAATGGATTTTGAAATGTAAAAGACTTCCTCACATTTTGTCCGTTAAAGCAAAAAAAATGTTTTCACACATTTGAATTTGAAATGAAACTCAATTAAAGAAATTGTCATTTCATTTAATTTTTTTTTAACCAAAAACAATTATTATTTAAATCAATTAAAATATTAATTTGATAATACAAGTTTTTATGAATGTCGAAGATTAGGTTACACTAAAAAAAAGCATACTCGGTTCCAAAGATTTTGTCTTTACTTTAAAAAATTTGGTATTGATTCCGAGCCAAAGAAGCGGAGAATACAAGTAAGGATACTTTTAAGACACAATTCTCTTTTAAATTTAGGTTTTGTGTACTTGCTTCTAGGAAGCAAATTTTAATTTTTCGCTTTCTCAGCTTTTTTTCTTCATATGCAATCAATGTCCTTTAAAAACGAGTTAACGGCAACTTTATTTTTCAAATTAGGACTCGACTTCCAGTAGAAATTATGCTATGTTTGAAGTAAAAAATTTCTTTAAAATAAAGTTTTGAAAAACATGTCCTATATTTGAACGATTTTTTGCTTTGTAGTCAAGATGCAAAAAGACAACAAATTTAAAGACAATTTCATTAAATTTAAAGAATTTTTCTGAATTATTAAAGTCAAGTTGACCTTATAAATTTTTTCTTTCATGTTAAGATACCCATTTTTAAGTCAAATCACTTAATTATAAGGACAATACGACTTCATTGAAAACTTTATCGACTTTTGGACAAGGAAAATAACTTTATTTTAGGGAAATGCGTCTTCTATGCTAAGCAAAATTTGTATTCGTATTTTAAAGACATGAAATCTTTGACCTCACGACAATATTTTTTTCAGTGTAGGTTAATTATAGTGGCAATCCGTTATTTCAGACTCACTTAGACTATTCACTCCATTCTCTCTTACTATTGAGTGCTGTCGATTCCATTTTAAGGTCAATGACACGTGACCTCCATTTTAGAGCCGAGTTCGCACACATTACGGTGAAACTACTTGGAGAAAATTTGAAACACTCTGAAATGCCATCAGCATTATTGAGAGGGGATAAACCACCGCTAAAAAAATTTTTGATGTTCGCTCGAAACTGGGATTCACCCAAGACCCGTTATATGCAAGGCGGGCATGCTAACCGTTGCTTCACGGTGGCTCCAATCCCGTAGGGGATTGGTATTATCATTTCCACAGTTGCAATAATTTAATTTTATTTAATTGAGTTAATTCATTTCGTAGAAAAATACATATTTTGTGTTCCTTTATTTCTGACTTCTTTTCTATGATAAGTAATGGGTTTCGATACCCCAAAAGCAAACATAATATTTGTTATCTTTATGAGGTCCACTTTTTACCTTTCTCCCATTTAAACTCCCAAGGAAAAACATTTCAAGTAGATACGGTTTGTTACAATTTTTTTCTTGTCCTCCATCACAAATACTTCCTACTTATAGGTTTCCATCATGCAAGCTTAAAGACCTAAAGGCGAAAAACCCCCATAGTCACCCATTTGTATTTGACTATATTTTCATTAAACCTTTGCAATAAATCATTATTATTCATGGCAATGCATTCGAGATAAATATCATCGGTAGTAATGACATATTTTGATATTTATGTCTGTCTATTTATCTTTTTAAGGATACCAATAAATCATATCAGCTCTTTTCAGCCAGTACTCTCTTTTGAAAGGACATCAAATACAAATAAAAAGCAAGCAATAAATTCCATAGCATAGCCAGCTAGCTAGCTGTACAAATAAAAAACAAAAAAAATGAGAGCATTTTTCGTTTTGTTTAGGAACTAAGGGAACAAAAGAAATGATGGCACAAAAAAAAAACCAAGAAAAAAATCGTCTGCAAAAGAAATCTGTATTTATGTTGATTTGAATTTATTAACTTTTAACATCAACAGCTTCAGTACCATCATCATCATCGGCAGCAGCATTATCATCACTGCTAGTGCCAATGAAATCTCAATATCTCTAGGAAAATACATTTATGCTGAGATTTAGTGATTATGTTTGTTTGAGTGTGGGAGAGAGAGAGTGTATTGTATAGAATAGAAAAACGGAAACGGAACTAAAAACAATCACATACCCGATAGAAGGTAGTATTTCTGCTTCTTTTGCTTTACTTGTAGGGTGAAAACAATATCAAAAACGACAACCTACCCCCCCCCCCCCCCACAATCTGTGCAGATGGAATAATAGGTGAGCAGTAGCTTCTTCACCTACAGGTGCCAAATGGTATCAAATGAAATGCTTGCAACGAACAACCCAACCACAAGGGCAACACAATCAGGGCTCATCAATAAAAATAGCAAATAAACAATGATGATGTTTTTTCGCTACTAAAGAAAATTTCCAACTGGGAATTGCGAAAGGAAAGAAAAATCGAAGAAAATCACTAAATAAGAAAAACAGTCATAAAACGTTTGAGGTGTATTTTCTTTTACAGAGACCAGTATCTTAAAGTTGTCTCGCAAATGTTGAGCAATACAGAAATTTATGGCATTTGTGTAGTTTATTTAAATCGTAACATGATAAAAAAACATATCGGCGAAGGTGCAAATAAAATTTAAGATTTAAATTGCCTACTAAAATTAACTGACACATATAAGGGAATCTTTAATTGTAGGCATTGGAAATAAAGAAAATTAAGCTTGTTGAAGACCTTTTTTTGTTATCCTCAAATTTTCCTATGGTATAGGTGCCACACTCAAAAACGCAATCAAAGGTTTTGACCTTCTCTTAGGGATTTTGGCATTGATATCGAGCCAAAGATGCAAAGTTCTCAAAATAAGTATTAGCCTGCATTTGACGATTTTTTATCTTTAAACCAAAGATTCAATATCATAGTGAATTTAACGATTATTTCTTTAAATCAAAAATATCATTCTTTACTTCAAGGAAATTAGTGTTACTTCAAAGACATACGCCGTTACGTTACGTACATGCAAATTTTAACAATTCGTGTCCTAAATTTAAAAAAAATTATTTTTAAACCAAAAATTTTGAATTTAATTTTAATTAAAATTTCTTTATTGTGATGAATTTTTTTCATAATGGCCAACGAAATCTCCCGATCTCAATCACGGTTGTCACTCGTGCAAAAATAATTTAGAAAATATGAAGAAAATTTTGCAAAAAAAATTCCCAAATTTAAAAAATCTTATTTTGAAGTTTTTGATAAAATGTTTGTGTTTATTATGAAAAAACTGTTGTTTTCTTCGAAAGATATGTTTTAATTTTGGAAGTTGATTTCACTATTGGCAATATTATATAAAGGGTGATTCTTTTGAGGTTAGGATTTTCATGCATTAGTATTTGACAGATCACGTGGGATTTCAGACATGGTGTCAAAGAGAAAGATGCTCAGTATGCTTTGACATTTCATCATGAATAGACTTACTAACGAGCAACGCTTGCAAATCATTGAATTTTATTACCAAAATCAGTGTTCGGTTCGAAATGTGTTTCGCGCTTTACGTCCGATTTATGGTCTACATAATCGACCAAGTGAGCAAACAATTAATGCGATTGTGACCAAGTTTCGCACTCAGTTTACTTTATTGGACATTAAACCAACCACACGAATGCGTACAGTGCGTACAGAAGAGAATATTGCGTCTGTTTCTGAGAGTGTTGCTGAAGACCGTGAAATGTCGATTCGTCGCCGTTCGCAGCAATTGGGTTTGTGTTATTCGACCACATGGAAGATTTTACGCAAAGATCTTGGTGTAAAACCGTATAAAATACAGCTCGTGCAAGAACTGACGCCGAACGATCTGCCACAACGTCGAATTTTCAGTGAATGGGCCCTAGAAAAGTTGGCAGAAAATCCGCTTTTTTATCGACAAATTTTGTTCAGCGATGAGGCTCATTTCTGGTTGAATGGCTACGTAAATAAGCAAAATTGCCGCATTTGGAGTGAAGAGCAACCAGAAGCCGTTCAAGAACTGCCCATGCATCCCGAAAAATGCACTGTTTGGTGTGGTTTGTACGCTGGTGGAATCATTGGACCGTATTTTTTCAAAGATGCTGTTGGACGCAACGTTACGGTGAATGGCGATCGCTATCGTTCGATGCTAACAAACTTTTTGTTGCCAAAAATTGAAGAACTGAACTTGGTTGACATGTGGTTTCAACAAGATGGCGCTACATGCCACACAGCTCGCGATTCTATGGCCATTTTGAGGGAAAACTTCGGAGAACAATTCATCTCAAGAAATGGACCGGTAAGTTGGCCACCAAGATCATGCGATTTGACGCCTTTAGACTATTTTTTGTGGGGCTACGTCAAGTCTAAAGTCTACAGAAATAAGCCAGCAACTATTCCAGCTTTGGAAGACAACATTTCCGAAGAAATTCGGGCTATTCCGGCCGAAATGCTCGAAAAAGTTGCCCAAAATTGGACTTTCCGAATGGACCACCTAAGACGCAGCCGCGGTCAACATTTAAATGAAATTATCTTCAAAAAGTAAATGTCATGGACCAATCTAACGTTTCAAATAAAGAACCGATGAGATTTTGCAAATTTTATGCGTTTTTTTTTTTTAAAAGTTATCGAGCTCTTAACAAATCACCCTTTATTACAATCTCTCCTATTAGAGACAATTTTTGGGTGTAGATTAGTTGAATTTTAAATGTTTTAACGATTTACCTTGCACCATCAGAACTTACTCAAAATGGACTTTGACGAAATGACCCAACACGCAAATTAATTTTTTTAGATATTCAATATATAGAAAATGTTGACAAAATTTTATTTCTATGGAAATTTTTGCCAAAATGTTATTTCTGTGGAAAATTTTGCCAAAATTGTATTTCTGTGGAAAATTTTGTCAAAATTTCATTTCTATAGAAACTTTTTTCAATATTTTATTTCTATATAAATTTTGTTAAAATTTCATTTCTATAGAACATTTTGTCAAAATTTTATTGCTATGGAAAATTTTGTCAAAATTTTATTTCTCTTGAAAATTTTGTCATAATTTTATTTCTCTAGGAAATTTTTTCAAAATTTTATTTTCATAGAAAATATTGTCAAAATTTCATTTCTATAGAAACTTTTTTCAATATTTTATTTCTATAGAAAATTTCGTTAAAATTTTATTTCTATAGAAAATTTTGTCAAAATTTTATTTCTATAGAAAATTTTGTCAAAATTTTATTTCTCTAGAAAATTTTGTCAAAATTTTATTTCTCTAGAAAATTTTGTCAAAATTTTATTTCTATGGAAATTTTTTCTGTGAAAAATTTTGTCAAAATTTTATTTTCATAGAAAATATTGTCAACATTTCATTTCTATAGAAAATTTTGTCAAAATTATGTTTCTATGGAAATTTTTGCCAAAGTTTAATTTCTGTGGAAAATATTGTCAACATTTTATGTCTATAGAAAATTTTGTCCAAATTTTATTTCTATACAAAATTTTGTCAAAATTTTATTTCTATACAAAATTTTGTGTAAATTTTATTTCTATAGAAAATGTTATTTCTACACGCAAAGAAAAAAACGTTTGGAAAACGTGTACCGAAAACGTTTTTCTTTTGTTAGAGTTTTTTGAATTGCTTCGAAAATTTTAAACTTTTATCAACAAAAAAATTCGTTTGTTACAAATTTTTTATTTTTTCAATAAAAAAAGTTATTTTTGAAACAACAACAGAGTCCATTTCGTTTATATCAAACACTGTTCTTTTCTGACTTTTGGTCTTTAATAAAACACATTTTACAGTTCAAAATTTAATATAGTACAATGTAATGTTGAACATTTTTTTCGGAATCTTCCGAACATATGTAGAATGTATGTAAAAAAAAAAAAAAAAACTTTGGTCGAAGCAGGGATCGAACCCACGACCCTTGGCATGAGAGTCAGACGTAGCAACCACTGCTCCACGGTGCCAAACTAAATGTTTGTTTCTGTTAAATAAACTATGTTTATTCGGTTCGTGGGCGCCGCAAGCTATGCTATATAAATATAACTTATATGGATATTTATCTATTGATGACCATAACAGGTACATAGCTCAGTGGTTAGTGTGTTGGCTTACAAAGTGCATGGTCCGCGGTTCGATTCTCCGTCCAGGCGAAAGGTAAACAAATTTTAAAAATTTATAAAATCGTATAATTTCTTCTACATTGTTTGTATTACAGAAAAAGGTGCTAAGAACTAAAAATCTTAGTGGAAGTGAGAAAGATGTGAGGGAAAATGCAATTAGCCAGAAAAAAAATTTTTTTGAGTTAGTCTTTATGAAATTGTTTTTACATCCTGGAAAAGAATAAACGTTTATCACAAAAAGTATATACTTTTCTTCCAAATACACTTCCTTACAGCGAAAAGCAAATGAGAAACGAACTTTGTTTGTCTAAAATTTCGTTTGGGAGGAAAGAATTATTTTTTTGCGTGTATACAAAATTTTGTCTAAATTTTATTTCTATAGAAAATTTTGTCAAAATTTTATTTCTATAAAAAATTTTGTCAAGAATTTATTTCTCTACTGTTGGTTGTCAAAATTTTATTTTCAATTCAATTCAATTTTATTTTTGTGAAAAATTTTGTCAAAATTTTATTTCTATAGAAAATTTTGTCAAAATGTTATTTCTATAGAAAATTTTGTCAAAAATGTTATATCTATAGAAAATTTTGTCAAAATTGTATTTCTATAGAAAATTTTGTCAAAATTTTATTTCTATGAGAATTTTTGTCAAAATTTTATTGCTATGGATAATTTTGTCACAATTTTATTTCTCTAGAAAATTTTGTCAAAATTTTATTTTCATAGAAAATATTGTCAAAATTTCATTTCTATAGAAAATTTTGTCAAAATTTTATTTCTATGGAAATTTTTGCCAATATTTTATTTCTGTGGAAAATATTGTCAAATTTTTTTTTTTCTGTGGAAAAAATTGTCTAAAATTTATTTCTATAGAAAAATTTGCCAAATTTTATTTCTATACAAAATTTTGTCAAAATTTTATTTCTATACAAAATTTTGTCTAAATTTTATTTATATAGAAAATTTTATTTCTATAGAAAATTTTGTCAAAATTTTATTTCTATAAAAAATGTTGTCAAAAATGTATTTGTATAGAAAGTTTTGTCAACATTTTATTTCTATAAAAAATTTTTGTCAAAATTTTATTTCTATAGACAATTTTGTCAAAATTTTATTTCTATAGAACATTTTGTCAAAATGTTATTTCTATAGAAAATTTTGTCAAAACTTTATGTGTATAGAAAATTTTGTCAAAATTTTATTTCTATACAAAATGTTGTCAAAATTTTATTTCTATGGAAAATATTGTCAAAATTTTATTTCTATAGAAAATTTTGTCAAAATTTTATTTTTATAGAAAATATTGTCAAAATTTTATTTCTATAAAAAAATTTTGTCAAAATTTTATTTCTTTACAAAATTTTGCCGAAATTTTATTTCTATGGAAAATTTTCTCAAAATTTTTTTTTCATAGAAAATATTGTCAAAATTTTATTTCTATACAAAATTTTCTCAAAATTTTATTTCTATAGAAAATTTTCTCAAAATTTTATTTGCACAGAAAATATTGTCAAAATTTTATTTCTATAGAAAATTTTGTCAAAATTTTATTTTTATAGGAAATTGAAGTATCTCTTAGACTCCCTTAATGTCATGCTACATCTATTGCCTTTAGACATTTTGGCCAAACAGTCAGCTGCAACAACGGCTGTGCGGTTGCGCGAGCTATCGCTGTGGTCGGAAAAAATGTACGGTCATAGTTCGGTCCTCAAAGTAATGCCAGATGTGCCTAACGTAGTGGATTACACCCTGGCAAAACCACTTTTCGACAAAAAGTTTGAAACTCTAATTCCCAACAGTGAGGCGTGGTGTACACAGACCCCGGGGAATAAAAGATATATAGATTTCTATACTGATGGCTCCAAATTGAATGGACAAGTGGGGTTCGGAGTATATTCTAAAGATCTGGAAATTCGAATAGCGAAAAGATTACCTAATCACTGTAGTGTTTTTCAGGCTGAAATATTGGCAATCAGAGAGGTGGTGAATTGGCTGAGAAGTAATGTTCCAACAAATATTGGCATTAATATATACTCAGACAGTCAACCTGCAATAAAATCCGTGGACTCTGTGTTCCTTAACTCGAAAACGGCCATAGACTGCCGCAAATCTCTCAACGAGATGGCTGAGCAGTACAATATTCACCTAATATGGGTGCCTGGCCATAGGAACATACCGGGGAACTGCGAAGCCGATGTGTTAGCAAGGCTAGGAACTACCTTACATATTCCAGGGGAACTAGAATCTGTTGGTATGCCTCTGGCCACCTGCAAGCTCTTACTGCGTGAGAAGGCTGTTATGATGGCCAATATTCGATGGGAAAATTGCAAGGGTTGTAACGACACCAAGCAAATATGGCCCCATTTAAACTTAAACCGCACACTAGATATGCTAGTGTTCTCAAGGCGTCAGATAGCACTCCTGACATCTGCTATAACGGGTCGCTGCCTGATAGGCGAATTTGCAACAACTATAGGTGCGAAGTATAATGACTATTGTATAAGCTGTCATGATGTGGAGGAAAAAGAATCAATTAAACACCTCTTGTGTGAGTGTCCTGCTTTTTGTGTAAGGCGTAAGCGAATTTTAGGAGCATATAGCTTTAGATTACTGGCTGGCCTGGAAAACTTTAACTTAAGCAGTTTGTTAATGTTTTTGGAGCAATCTGGTTGGTTCCACAAAAGTAAATAATAGAGAAGGTTCAATGGTTAAGACTAGAAGTGTCCATATGTAATAGGTACTTCTAGTTAAATGTGGTATCACAATGGACTGAATAGTCTAAGTGAGACTGAAATTTAATCGGGCTGTCACTTTAACCTAACCTAATCTCTTAGTTGGAGAGGAATATTTTGCAAAATCTACAAAAACATTAAGGTTGACACTAAAAAATATCAAAATGTCGGTCATCTCAAGGCGGCGCTTGCCGGGAACGGGCCAAAATACCGTAGACCTTTGGCAGCCGTTGGAAGGCCATAATTTGTGCCTAAGGTAACCAATTTAAACAAATCTAAAGGCATTTATTTAACACAAAAAACTCAGCTCCTTGTCAACAAAGTGGCATTTAATATGAAGAAACATTCATATTTCATCCGTGAGAATATTTAACGACCAACAATGAAATAAAAACTCATAAAAAATCATAAAAATGCTTCGTCGAACCATTGCCAAGAAAATCAGTACATAAAGCAATATCGCCCCTAAAATCCTCAAAAAAAAAATGAAAAAAAAAACAACGACCAGGTAAAAATAGCAACTTGATGTTGCTGTTAAGTATAAAAGCTTTCCTTTGGTTACCAAATAAAATTACAACATAATATTAAATAATAACATTATATTGTACAAAAATGGGATGAGATTTAAAAGCAAAACGAACAAAATAAAAACAGGAAAATAATGCTATATATGTTAAGGGTCTACTACTACACTTGACTGGTATTTTGTTAAGTGGGAAATGGGGAAAAATTGAAAGTCATAAATAAAAGTGTTGTTGTTATTGTTCTTTTAGCTGGTTCAAGAGTGAAAGTAAGTAAACTTTGTTTATAACATCAAATGTTAAGTGATTTCACCTTAAACATATTATTATGATGTTAACATAATTCTTTGTACACTTTTTGTTGGTACAAACTCATAAGGCAAGTGCTAGAACCTGAAGGTGGAAGGCTTGTGTGTATATCAAAGATTTACTTACAAACATACAAGGACAATTTCGAAAACAAAAATATGTGGAAAATTTCATTATGCCGGAAGAGAGGAGAACAGCATAAACAAAAATAAAATCACGGATATATCCAAAACCGTTAAATTGAACAGTTAAGTGCATATGGCATGATGCCATAATAAAATAAGGAAAATGTATCCGTTTGAGTTGTATGTTAGAAAGATGTGCCGAAAAATGTTTCTAACAACACAGAAAACAAGCAAACTATGTTATGGGCAAAATGAACTATCATGTGCCAAAATTGAACTAAATTGATTTCAAATTTTGATAATATTTAAATTAACAAACGTTTTCTTGCATTTTTGGATTTTTAATGGAATAGAGAAAAATTTGTTGGACTGGGAATATTTCTTACAAAATTTTAATAATAAACTAAAACAATTTTTTTATCATTTTATTTACTATTATTATTTGTTTTTAATTGTTCATCAAATCACTTAACTATGTTATAAGGATTAAAATGACTTCATTGAAAAATTGATCGACTTTTGGACAAGGGGAAATCTTCATATTTAATTCGAAATTCACACGGATTGTATCAGTTGGCGCAATGCATCAGTGGTTTCCGGAACAACAATTGACTTTGGATGACCTTCACGAAATTTGTCTTCACGAAATTTGTCTACGACCTTGGTTCAAGTCACCATACCATCGATAAACACTGGTCGTTGACGGAGCTTCATCACCAAAAATTGAATTAAGTTAATCGATGCACTGTTGTTGAGCTAATCCACGTCAAAAAAATAATCGCACGAAAATGTTCAGCCCAAAAATGCCAATTTTTGGGCTGAATCTCGAATGTCAAAACCATCGGAATACATATAACCCCAAAAATGTCGAGCTTTGCGATAGTCCCATCAGTTGGCAGATTGCAACACTAGAGTTCCCTAGGTTAGGTTAGGTTAAAGTGGCAGCCCGATTTAGTTTCAGGCTCACTTAGACTATTCAGTCCATTGTGATACCACATTTAACTAAAAGTACCTATTACATATGGGCACTTCTAGTTTTAACCACTGAACCTTCTCTATTATTTACTTTTGTGGAACCAATCAGATTGCTCCAGAAACATTAACAGACTGCTTAAGTTAACGTTTTCCAGGTTCGCCAGTAATCTAAAGCCCCTTCATATTCATTGACAGATAGTGAGCTTTCGATAAAGCTGACTAGTTCATGCAAAGCGGTCACAGTAGACCTGCCCTTCGAGTATGCATGCTGTCGTTTCGAGAGCAAACTTGAATCGACGCTAAATGTTAAATGTTTATCATCTTCTCCAGAGTCTTAAGTAGGAATGAGGATAAGCTGATTGGTCGGAAATCCTTAGCACTCGAGTGAGAGGCTTTTCCTGCTTTAAGTAGGAACACGACTTTTGTTTCCCTCCACTTTTCTGGAATATATGCTAAGTTTATTCATCATATTCATTATTCATTATACATATATCACCGTCAACCAAGGGATAATTCTGTCAGTCACTGCTTGTAACTCCGCCGGAGTAATTCCATCAGGTCCGGGGGATTTGAAAGCTATTTAACGCCCATTTTATTCTAGATTCCGATACAACTTCCTCGATAGGAAATTACCGTTGAGCCACTGTACCACCGCCAGAACATGGTCCAACCGTCTGATTTCCAGGAAAATGTGTGTCCAATAGTACCTCCAGCGTCTTCTCACTGGACGTTGTCCAATTGCCCTCCGATGTTTTAATGAAACCTGGGGCGGAGTTAGTGGATGCTAGTACCTTTCGTAGTCTGGAAGCCTCGGACGTATTCTCAATACTACTGCAGTAAAAATTCCAAGAGTTATGCTTAGCCTTTCTAAGTTCTCGCTTGTATCCTTTGTTAAAGAGCTTCCTGCAGGATTTCCTCATATCACTTAACTCCGTAGACCACCATGGTGGTCGATTTTTCCCCCTTGGCTTCCCTCTAGGGCATGCAGCTTTCAGTGAGATGTTGAAGGCCTCAGTAATCCGCTCCACTGCGTGTTCGATATCTTGCACAGTGCTCATATTTGTCTTTTGTATTTCCGGTATAATCATATTGAACGATTGCCTATACCTATTCCAATCAGCTTTCCTAACATTTGGCGGAAATATGGTCTTTGAAGTACGAACAGCCAATCTGAAACTGATGTACACCCAGAGAAGGAATATGATCACCTCAAACATGTTTTAAGAGCAAAATGTTATTTTTGGGTGGTGACCATGTAACATGGTTTTCGCAACCATGTTTTTTTTTTGTCGGAAATCATGAATCTGATTTCGGTAAGCAGGTTATATTTGACGAGAAAATAAAATTTTAGTGACAAACATGTTACATGGTCACCATACAAAAATAACATTTTGCTCTTGAAACATGTTTGAGGTGATCATATTCCTTCTCTGCGTGTAGCGATGATCTGAGAAGCTATGTTCCCTCAAAACTTGCCACTCAGATATCTTATCATTCAGTTCCGGAGAGGCCAATGTGACGTCAAAAATCTCTTGCCTGTTTTTGGTGACGAAGGTTGGTGCATCGCCCTTATTGCAAACTACCAGGTTACTACGCCAAATAAACTCTATTAGCGACTCTCCCCTTGCATTAGTATCACTACTTCCCCAAATACTATGATGTGCATTTGCATCGCATCCCATAATGAGTTTTGTCTTTGTTTTCAGTGACTCCTCAACTAAGGTCTTAACGGCACATGGAGGCATCTCCCTATCATGTCCCATGTAGACCGAACCATCCAAATTTTCAACCACCGTCACATCAGCCGCTTCAATTGAGTCATCAATGGCTTCCTCTTCACAGATCTCGTTGACTCTCGTAACAATCCGCGGTTCAGCTTTGGTGATGTTTGAGCCTGTAGGAACTTCCCGCATACGATGTTCGTCAATGTCTGCAATATAATGTTCAATATAAACACCGCATGTCATCTTGGTCCATCCAAACGACCAACCGTCCAAACGGCGGTTGGAAGATCTGGGTTACATTCCTTTAGTCTGTTTAGTATCGACTCAGGAACCGGAGGGTTTGCAGGTATCCATGCATGTGCTCTAGGTTTAGCCGGTATGTCTTTCTTCTCGACTAACTCTAGAGCAACTCCTTCCCAAACTTCACCAATTAGTATCAGAGCAGCTTTAAAGCATTCTATAGACCTTTGGTCCTCAAATGCGACTAGCTTAAATCGTCCTTGATACCAGCCAGCCTCTTGGTGTTGAGGATCCAGGCCGGGAAACTTTTCCAGCACCTGTGAGTAGACGACAGACAGAGCATTCTCAATTTCCACCCTCCCCCCTCCCATTTTTGCTTTGGAACCATACCGTCCAATGCTCCTTTATTAATAATAGCCATCACAAGGCTGTCTTTAGCAACTGAGTCAAACGATCTTTGATCCCTTTTGGAGGATGGCCCGTCTACAGGTCGACAAATTGGGCCTAACTCTTGGTCGTTACCCAGATTTATAGCTCCAGTCGGTACCCGTCCACTGGGCCCTGAAGTTAGCAACCCAGTGGATGACTTTGAATTTCGCTGCATGGTGGCTTAATATCCCACCACACTTGAAATTCTTAGTAGGTACCTATTACGACGAAATAATCCGCTATTAAAAAACACGTCCGTTCCGTTCGACGGTTGAATAGATTATGGACCAATTTTTGTGCGTTGAATACCGATATGGACCAATTTTTGTGTGATTGGAGATCGGCTATATATAACTATAGACCGATATGGACCAAGTTTGGTATGGTTGTTAGCGGCCATATACTAACACCACGTTCCAAATTTGAACCGGAATTTTGCTCCTCCAAGAGGCTCCGGATGTCAAATCTGGAGAACGGTTTATATGGGGGCTATATATAATTATGGACCGATATGGACCAATTCTGGCACGTTTGTTAGATACCACATACTAACACCATGTACCAAATTTTAGCCGGATCGGATGAAATATGCTTCTGTTGGAGGCTCCTCAAGCCAAATCTGAGGGTCCGTTTATATGGGATACGTAAAAGTGGACCGATATGGCCCATTTGCAATACCATCCGACCTATATCAATAACAACTACTTGTGCCAAGTTTCAAGTCGATAGCTTGTTTCGTTCGGAAGTTTTATACCCTCCTATGGTGGAGGGTATAAAAATAATCGAAATAATATACTCCCGTACATGTATGGTAATCCTATCGACCATAAACATTTAATTTTATGACACCCACTTCGATTTATGAACCTCATATGCTCATACTCTGTCATTCTCAAAAAAAAAAAAAAAACAATTGATTGTCTACTGAATTGTCTTTTTTATTTGCATAAAATAGCTGATATAACATCCATTCTATTTGCTATTTTTGTCTTGATATTATTCGTTCGTTTTTGTTCCGGTTTTCGTTGTAGTAAACAATACACTTTTATTAATATTGCGATATGTATTCGCATATTGGATACGAGAATCGGGTTCCAGTTGTGCCATATACACACAGACTGATTCGACACATAAACGAAAAAAAGCATATTATGAGAAATTTGCACAGCTGTTTTGTTCGAATAATTCCTTAACATACCTCTTATGGATATGTGTGTGTGTGTGGGAGAAAGTTATAAAAAAATATAAAAAAGACTCTTGAAAATGCCCATATTTTGTAAGATTTCCCCATTCAGATGCTGCAAATATTTGCCTAATGTTACACTGTAGTGGTGAAATAAGCGAGGAAATAAAACAAGGAAAGCAAGCCTGTGACTGAGTATCTCTCACTATAGCTCTCTTGCTCTCCCCACTTTTCCCACTCTCTTCTGCATATCATTATTGTTGCTTTGATAACTGTGAATGGATGTTTGTTTGTTGGTGTCCTTTGGCAAAGATTTGTCTTTGAGTCCTAAAGCGACTTGCCAACATGAGTGTCACAGCTTTGCGCTATAAAATAAATGACTTGCAGGCTGTTGTTTCAAGGTCCTTTGCCTTGTTTTGGCATTCATCCTTAATCTTCCACATCTTCGTCCAGTTCATGTAGGCTCGATGCCATATTACTCTTACAATGGTAGTATTTTTATTTGTTTTCTTTTTTTCTTTTTTAAAAAGGGATCTCTGAGTGACTCCTGTATTTGTTTAACATTCTGTACGTGTATGACTGAGAGGGGCCTATAATTGTGGAGTGTGTGTCTATGTGTGAAAATGTTTTACTAATTTTACATTTACATTTTTTTCAATTTTTCCTTCATATTTGGTATTTTTTTTTTTTTTTTGTAGAAAACTTTGTGTGAATGCATTCAAAGGAAAATGGGTATATTCGCTACGTCATTATGTTTGTAGCACTTGAAGAAGACAAAACATTCCCAAAAGTATCGATCAAATAAAGTACAAAAGATCAGAATTTAAAGTAAAATTTTCAATCGAATTTTTTTAAAATTTGACGCTGTAAATTTTATATTATCTCAGGAACCAAGCACAAAAAAAGTTCACAAATATGTATATTTTGATGCCACTATATAATTGATAATTCTTAAGAGCTAACAAATCTCACAACCATATGGGAAAATAATTCAGTCCACAGAAGTATAGAGTTTTCCAACAACTGATGTTATTGTGAAAATTTTGCAGTCACAAAAAAAGAAAATCATCTCGACTGATGAAGCCTATATCTACATCGCAGTTTCCTCTAGGTAACATTTTGTATGACAATAAGTGTATCAAAGTTTCTCTGAGTGGTTTCATGGTAATGTGAACTGCAGTTTGGATTCGTTTATAAGGAGGAGGTCTCTTGTTATTGAGCTTAACGAGAAATTAGGCAGCACTCACTTATATGGTGGGAGAAGTCATCACCTGTAGTATCACAAAGAACTGAGCAGTCTAAGTGAGCCTAAAACTATCGCGCTGCCACCGTTGGCTAAGCTTTCCTCCAGGAAAGTTGGTGCCACCATAGCAGTAGAAGGACCTGCGTGGGAAAGCTTAGACAGCGAATTTGGCAGCTAAAAAAAATAAAATAAAAAAAGACCAAATAAAATAAAATAAATCACTTATTTTCCAATACGTTTTTTTTTTTTTTTGGCTAAATGCTTATCGGAGCACCCTCCACATATTTACTTATTAAATAATTTCTATAGATAAACTTAATCAGACTGAATTCAGCTTCATATTCACTTGATTTAATTATCATAATAAAATTTATTTGTCAATATAGCAACCACGGTTGCCACAATTGGTACAATTCTACCAAATATAGTAGATTTTTATTGTAGTGGTAGATTGGTAGGGTTCTTGAATTTTAGTAGATTTTGCAAAATATTCCTCTCCAAATAGGAGATGCCTCAAGTTTCTGTAGAAATGACATTTGACAAAATTTTGAGACCATTTTTTATAGAAATACATTTTGGGAAAATTTTTTATAGACATTATATTTTGATCAAATTTTCTATAGAAAAAAGGCTTTGAGATTTTTCTTTTTTCTGATCAAATTTTCTAAAGAAATAACATTTTGACAAAATTTTCTATAAAAATAATATTTTGACAAAATTTTGAGAACATTTTTTATAGAAACACAATTTTTTTGAACATTTTTTATAGGAATGATATTTTAAGAAAATTTTCTATACAAATAAAATTTTGAAAAAATTTTCTATAGAAAATTTTCTACAGAAATGAAATTTTTAAAAAATTTTTTTGGAACATTTTTTATAGAAATGATATTTTAAGAAAATTTTCTATACAAAATTTTGAAAAATTTTTCTATAGAAATAACATTTTGGGAAAATTTTCTACAGAAATGAAATTTTTAAAAAATTTTCTACAGAAATAAAATTTTGATAAAATAGTAATAACATTTTGACAAAATTTTCTATAGAAATAACATCTTGAAAAAATTTTGAGAATATTTTTTATAGAAATATATATCATATAATTTTCAATAGAATAAAATTTTTGAGAAAATTTTCAATAGAAATAAAATTTTGAGAAATTTTTCCATAGAAATAACATTTTGATCCAATTTTTTATAGAAATAACATTTTGACAAAATTTTAGATTTAGATTAGATTTTTAATAGAATTGATATTTTGGGAATATATTTATATATTTAGAAATAAAATTTTGGGAAAATATTCTATAGAAATAAAATTTTGAGACAATTTTCTATAGAAATAAACTTTTGAGAACATTTTGTACAAAAATAAACTTTTGAGAACATTTCCTGTAGATGTAAAATTTTGGGAACATTTTCTATAGAAATAAAATTTTGAAAAATGTTTCTATAGAAATACAATTTTGAGAAAATGTTCTATAGAAATAAACTTTTGATCAAATTTTCTAAAGAAATAACATTTTGATCAAATTTTTTATAGAAATAACATTTTGACAATATTTTTAAATCATTTTTTATAGAAATGATATTTTGAGAATATATTTATATATTTAGAAATAAAATTTTGAGAAAATATACTATAGAAATAAAATTTTGAGAAAATATTCTATAGAAGTAAAATTTTGAGAACATTTTCTATAGAAATAAAATTTTGAAAAAAATTCTATAGAAATAAACTTTTGAGAATATGTTCTATAGAAGTAAAATTTTGAGAACATTTTCTATAGAAATAAAATTTTGAAAAATTTTTCTAATAAAATACAATTTTCAGAAAATTTTCTATAGAAATAAACTTTTGATCAAATTTTTTAAAGTAATAACATTTTGATCAAATTTTTTATAGAAATAACATTTTGACAAAATTTTTAAATCATTTTTTATAGAAATGATATTTTGAGAATATATTTATATATTTAGAAATAAAATTTTGAGAAAATATACTATAGAAATAAAATTTTGAAAAAATATTCTATAGAAATAAACTTTTGAGAACATTTTCTATAGAAGTAAAATTTTGAGAACATTTTCTATAGAAATAAAATTTTGAAAAATTTTTCTATAAAAATACAATTTTCAGAAAATTTTCTATATAAATAAACTTTTGAGAATATTTCCTATAGAAATAAACTTTTGAGAACATTTTCTATAAAAATACAATTTTAAGAATATTTTCTATAGAAATAAACTTTTGATACCATTTTTTATAGAAATAAAATGTTGATAAAATTTTCTATAGAAATAAAACTTTGAGAACATTTTCTATAGAAATAAAATTTTGAAAAAATTTTCTATAGAAATACAATTTTGAGAAAATTTTCTATAGAAATAAACTTTTGATCAAATTTTCTAAAGAAATAACATTTTGATCAAATTTTTTATAGAAATAACATTTTGACAAAATTTTTAAATCATTATTTATAGAAATGATATTTTGAGAATATATTTATAAAGGGTGATTCTTTTGAGGTTAGGATTTTCATGCATTAGTATTTGACAGATCACGTGGGATTTCAGACATGGTGTCAAAGAGAAAGATGCTCAGTATGCTTTGACATTTCATCATGAATAGACTTACTAACGAGCAACGCTTGCAAATCATTGAATTTTATTACCAAAATCAGTGTTCGGTTCGAAATGTGTTTCGCGCTTTACGTCCGATTTATGGTCTACATAATCGACCAAGTGAGCAAACAATTAATGCGATTGTGACCAAGTTTCGCACTCAGTTTACTTTATTGGACATTAAACCAACCACACGAATGTGTACAGTGCGTACAGAAGAGAATATTGCGTCTGTTTCTGAGAGTGGTGCTGAAGACCGTGAAATGTCGATTCGTCGCCGTTCGCAGCAATTGGGTTTGTGTTATTCGACCACATGGAAGATTTTACGCAAAGATCTTGGTGTAAAACCGTATAAAATACAGCTCGTGCAAGAACTGAAGCCGAACGATCTGCCACAACGTCGAATTTTCAGTGAATGGGCCCTAGAAAAGTTGGCAGAAAATCCGCTTTTTTATCGACAAATTTTGTTCAGCGATGAGGCTCATTTCTGGTTGAATGGCTACGTAAATAAGCAAAATTGCCGCATTTGGAGTGAAGAGCAACCAGAAGCCGTTCAAGAACTGCCCATGCATCCCGAAAAATGCACTGTTTGGTGTGGTTTGTACGCTGGTGGAATCATTGGACCGTATTTTTTCAAAGATGCTGTTGGACGCAACGTTACGGTGAATGGCGATCGCTATCGTTCGATGCTAACAAACTTTTTGTTGCCAAAAATGGAAGAACTGAACTTGGTTGACATGTGGTTTCAACAAGATGGCGCTACATGCCACACAGCTCGCGATTCTATGGCCATTTTGAGGGAAAACTTCGGAGAACAATTCATCTCAAGAAATGGACCGGTAAGTTGGCCACCAAGATCATGCGATTTGACGCCGTTAGACTATTTTTTGTGGGGCTACGTCAAGTCTAAAGTCTACAGAAATAAGCCAGCAACTATTCCAGCTTTGGAAGACAACATTTCCGAAGAAATTCGGGCTATTCCGGCCGAAATGCTCGAAAAAGTTGCCCAAAATTGGACTTTCCGAATGGACCACCTAAGACGCAGCCGCGGTCAACATTTAAATGAAATTATCTTCAAAAAGTAAATGTCATGGACCAATCTAACGTTTCAAATAAAGAACCGATGAGATTTTGCAAATTTTATGCGTTTTTTTTAAAAAAAAAGTTATCAAGCTCTTAACAAATCACCCTTTATATTTAGAAATAAAATTTTGAGAAAATATACTAAAGAAATAAAATTTTGAGAAAATATTCTATAGAAATAAAATTTTGAGACAATATTCTATAGAAATAAACTTTTGAGAACATTTCCTGTAGAAGTAAAATTTTGGGAACATTTTCTATATAAATAAAATTTTTCTATAGAAATACAATTTTGAGAAAATTTTCTATAGAAATAAACTTTTGATCAAATTTTTTAAAGTAATAATATTTTGATCAAATTTTTTATAGAAATAACATTTTGACAAAATTTTGAAATCATTTTTTTATAGAAATGATATTTTGAGAATATATTTATATATTTAGAAATAAAATTTTGAGAAAATATACTATAGAAATAAAATTTTGAAAAAATATTCTGTAGAAATTAACTTTTGAGAACATTTTCTATAGAAATAAAATTTTTAAAAATTTTCTATAGAAATACAATTTCAAGAAATTTTTCTATAGAAATAAACTTTTGAGACCATTTTCTATAGAAATAAAATGCTGATAAAATTTTCTATAGAAAACATTTTCTATAGAAATAAAATTTAGAGAAAATTTTCTATAGAAATAAAATGTTGATAAAATTTTCTATAGAAATAAAACTTTGAGACCATTTTCTATAGAAATACAATTTTAAGAAAATTTTTAATAGAAATAAACTTTTGAGACCACTTTTTATAGAAATAAAATGTTGATAAAATTTTCTATAGAAATATAATTTAGAGAAAATTTTCTACAGAATTAAACTTTTGAGAACATTTTCTATAGAAATACAATTTCAAGAAAATTTTCTATAGAAATAAACTTTTGAGACCATTTTCTATAGAAATAAAATTTTGAGAAAATTTTCTATAGAAATAAACTTTTGAGAACATTTTCAATAGAAAAATAATATTAAGAAATAATATTAAGAAAAGTATATAGAACTAAAATTTTGAGAAAATTTTTTATAGAAATTAAATTTTAAGAAAATTTGCTATAAAAATAAAATGATGAGAAAATTTTCTATAGAAATAAAAATAAAATAGCACGAGTGGCAACCGTGATAGCAAACTATCTTCATTTCCATAGTGAGTATTTTCATTAATAGTACGAATTTTTTTCTTACAAAAATTAAAATTTTCATAGGAATTCCATTTTTCGTTGGTTCAATTTGTGTGACAAATTTTGTTAATAAAAAAAATCCTTTTCTGCAAGTGCATCTTATTATAGTGTTCATATGATATCGTTTCGACCGCACTTGGTATTTCCCCACTCTTGTGTGTCTATGTGTCTGAGTTTTTTTTCTAGCTCTCCACTCTTTTATGTTGCTCACATATATTAGGGCAAGTTTAAGTGGCGTCATAGTCATTTGTTGTGAATTTTCTGTTGGTGTTGTCAGCTACTCTTGTTCGCCAATTCGTTACCATGGGCTTAAGGGTGAAACAAACTCCCATATTTCTTTCACAACCTTTTTCCATTGCCCAGTTTATGTTGTTGGCTTAAGAATCTGTTAAAATGCCGAAATAAATATGAGCTCTCCCTCTCCTACGAAAAAGGATAGTATTTGAATTTTTTCTTGCTCCTCTCTTTTTTTAAACTTCAATATTATGGCAGACGTGACCTGTAAACTAAAATGGCTTATTTATGGAAGGAAGTAGAAATCGTACACGTCTTACAATTTGAGAGTACTAAAGAATCTTCACTTGTTTCTGGTGGGGGGCGTAGGTTCGTATGTGTTTCCTTACATATGTTTATGTGTGCGAGTGGGGGTGTGTGTGAGTTCATGTGTTCCTAATATGTTGGTAATGATATAAGGGGGAGATCTAAATACTTAGTTGCCCAAAAAAAACCCAATAAGTATCTGTCTCATTTATAGTTCCGAGTTGTTGCTGTTGTTCTTGGAAATACATACACACACAGAGTTCTTGTGTGCACAGTGTTCACATCATTTGTAAATCTCTCGACAATATGATCGAGAGTAGTTCGATATACAGCAATGTTGGGTTCATCAGCTACACCCAGAGAAGGAATATGATCACCTCAAACATGTTTTAAGAGCAAAATGTTATTTTGTGACCATGTAACATGGTTTTCGCAACCATGTTATCTTCTCGGAAATCATGTATCTGATTTCGGCAAGCAGGTTATATTTGACGAGAAAATAACATTTTAGTGACAAACATGTTACATGGTCACCATACAAAAATAACATTTTGCTCTTGAAACATGTTTGAGGTGATCATATTCCTTCTCTGCGTATATAGAGAGAAATATATTTTTTCTGCGTATGAAAACTAATTCATTCAATTAATTTTTTATTGAATTTGCTTCAATGGCAAAAACGATAGTATCAATCACCGAGCTAATTAGAAATAAAAAATATGCTAGATTAAACAAGTATATACGGCTTAAGTTCGGCTTGGCCGTATCTTAAATACCCACCACCATGAATCAGATACAACTATTTGCTTTGATGATACACCCTCAAAAAATCGCTTCTGTAACATATACCCCAAACACATTTTGCTTCAAGCATATATATTTTTCAGGAGTGGTCCAAAAAAAATATTATTTGTATTGTTCAAACATATTATGTTTCACCTTAGGGCATACACCTCTAGAAAAAAAATTTAATGAAACTTTCTTTGTGTGGATATATTTTTAAAGCGCCAATTGGTTACTTCCATTATTTTACTTGTAGCATACTCTCTAGGTCTCTTTTTCTAAACACATATATGTTTATAGGCTATTTCTAAATTAATATATGTTTGAATCTAAGCATATTATATTTACAAACAGTTTATGTCCCAAACATAATATGTTCTAAAATATTAACATATAAGTCCCAAACATGTTATGCTAGTTTATGAACATTATATGCTTGCACTAAAAAATATTGACTTCCAAACATATAATTTTTACACCCAAACATATGAAAAACAGTCTTTTTCGTCCGTGTAGATACTCGCCGAAGCAAATCGATTCAAATGGTTAAATTTGAACTGATCACATATGAAGACTACACCAGATTCTCGATTAATAAGAACCACACTGAAACAAACATGTCCCGATACACACTATATTCGGCACACCTATATGTGAACATAAAATTCCCCTAGATTTCGATTTTGTGGCTAATCGAATAAAAATTGAGGTCTCTAGATGACCAAAAAATCAAATCAGGAGATCGGTCTAAATTGGGCCTATAGCAAAACATGAAGCAAAACATGCATTTATGGATCTAAAATCAATCAATTTCCGATTTTAGGAAAATCTGATAAAAATAGGATTTTCTATAAACCAAACAAATCAAATCGGTTGTTTGGTTTAAATGGGGGCAACACCAAAGCATGGACCGATACACACCATAGTAGTTACACCTATTTATGGTCCTAACATACGATACTAGTTAATCAGTTTCAAATCTGATAGATTCTAAGGTTTCTAGAAGCCTAAGGGGGGTCGGTTTATATCTCCCAGATACATCAAAAATTGGCACACGTATTTGTGGTATTTTACGACCTCCAAATTTTTAATTCCATTCAAATCGGATAAAATCTACTGTTTCTAGAAGCCAAGACCCAAAATTGGGGGTTCGGTTTTATGAGAGCTATATAGCCCATCTTCGAACTTGACCTGTCTGCCAACAAAAAGCGAATCTATGCCAAATTTCAGGACGCCATTATTGGTACTACGCTATACACACAAAGAAAATTTCATTACACTTAAGCCAGCGAAAACTTTTCATTAATATAACGAAACATTTTCAACAACACAACGAATATTCGGTAATAATATGAAACATTTCGTTGACTAACATAATAATGGATTTGTTTTATTGGTGCAATCATCAGCAAAATATCCGGATCTGAAAATACATTTTGGAGAGTAAGATTGGCACTAAAAAAAAATACCAAAGTGCCGATCATCTCATGATGGCGCTTCTCTCGGAATGGGCCAAAATATTGCACCCAGAGAATGAATATAATCCCACACAAAGAAAATTTAATTAAAATAACGAACATTTATCATTGGTACAACGAAACATTTTAATTAAAACAATGAAAATATTCGTTAATACCACGAAACATTTCGTTGATTAACAAATTATTCGTTATTTTAACGATACATTTCGTTATATCAATGAATTTATTTCATTGGCTCAATTTTAGTGTCATATTTCGTTAATATGACGAAACTTTTTCTACCAGTGCACCTTTTAGAACAAAATGTAATTTTTGGACGGTAAGCTTCTAACATGTGGGTAGCTACCATGTTATTTTCTTGAATATTATGTATATGATTTCGACAACAATTTTATTTTAGAGGCAAAAATGTTCCATGTTTCCTATGCAAAAATAACATTTTGCTCTAGGAGGTGACCATATTCCTTCTCTGCGTGTGATGTCTTTGTCGGCCGTATGAAGGCCAAAATTCGTGCAAAAAAGTAGCAAATTCCAAAATATACAAAATGGTTCTAATGATTGATGATTTGAGGTTATTTCCGAAAATGTTTGCTTTGTAGCATTACATATTTTCGATGGACTATTAAAGCCTTGTAAATAGATCTTAAAGAGTTTGTTTTTAGCATCACAAACCCACTGTGTGTGGGTTTTATGTTAAACATCTGTAGAGGCAAATCGTTGACTTAAAGTTAAATGTATGACCTTTCATGTGAGTCATGTACTTTTATGTGTCCTTTTTGTTGTTACTGTCCTCTTGTGAAATGTACACTTGTAGGTCTCACTGGAGCTATGGTGTCTGGAGCCTATTTTGGGCACAGACATGAGGTATTAGGACAACAATCTTATTTGCCATTGGATATCAGACAAAACATGCAACAATAATGACCCCCTCTTCCCCCTAGCAGTTCTACTCTACCATCGTCATATGTGGCAAATCCAAGGAGTTTCATTCCTTTTGCTACTTTGAATCATGGATTTCATTGCAAGGGAAGGAGGTTGCATTTAGAGACAACAAATCGCTTTTCTTTTGCTGGCCATTTGGAAACACGTACATCTAAATGTCCATCAGGCATAGAGAAGGGTCTGCTTCTTCCCAAGAAAGCAAAAAAAAAAAAAAAAAAACTCCGCAACGTTGTTCACCCAGTCTGTCATGACTTAAAGCTCAGATGTTTCTGTTTTTTTTTTTTTTTTTGGCAAAGATTTGCCAAAGGAAGCGGACTCTTTTGCACATAGGACCCATCTATGAGTTACAGACAAAGGGCAAGGGAAATAAGAATAAAATTCATCCATTTTGTCGAACATTTGCACGTTTTTGGCAAAATTTTATTTGACTTTTATTGGGTTTACAAATTATTTGTTGATGAGCTTAGATGTACAAACTTATGCAAGAGATGGGGTATTTGTGATGGTTACTTACACCCCATATGTAGATCTTGGAGTAAATTTTTTACATGCTTAAATGGGTTTCTGGAGTCATGTCAATTTACAAAATGTTGAACGGGTATTAGCATGGATCGATATTAGGGTGAATATGGCTTTAGGAAGAATATTTATTAAAAACTTACTATACTCTTATGATTTTCCGCATAGAATTTGGGGTTCGCTAAATTCATTGAAATGTTGGACTATGGGCGATTTCGTCTAGCAAAAAATATGTTGCCTTAGGGTTACACTACTTTTTCCCTCATTGTATTTTCGCCCAAATGACGGTGTTATTCAAAAACAAGTATATACGGCCGTATGTTCGGCCAGGCCGAAGCATATGTACCCTCCACCATGGATTGCGTAGAAACTTCTACTGAAGACTGTCATCCACAATCGAATTACTTGGGTTGCGGTAACACTTGCCGCTGGCAAGGTATCTTAAAACTTCCTAACACCGTAATATATACCACATAGTCCATACGTGGTATATATAATAATTAAGTTTAAGTTTCTATAGAAATAAAATTTTGACAACATTTTCTATAGAAGTAAAATTTGGAAAAAATTTTCTATAGAAATAAAATTTGGAAAAAATTTTCTATAGAAATAAAATTTTGACAAAATTTTCTATAGAAATAACATTTTGACAATGTTTTCTATAAACATAAAATTTTGGTAGATTATTTTTGGCTCGAGTGGCAACCATGATTATGAACGGATATGGACCAATTTTTGTGTGATTGGGGATCGGCTATATATAACTATAGACCGATATGGACCAATTTTGGCATGGTTATTAGCGGCCTTATACTAACACCACGATGCAAATTTCATCCGGATCGGATGAATTTCGCTCCTCCAAGAGGCTCCGGAGATCGAATCTGGGGAACGGTTTATATGGGGGCTATATAATTATGGACCGATATGGAGCAATTCTTGCGTGCTTGTTAGAGACCACATTCTAACACCATGTTCCAAATTTCAACCGGATCGGATGAATTTTACTCCTCCAAGAGGCTCCGGAGGACAAATCTGGGGATCGATTTATATGGGGGCTATATATAATTATGGACCGATATGGACCAATTTTTGCATGGTTGTTAGAGAATATATACCAACACCATGTACCAAATTTCAGCCGGATCGGATGAAATTTGCTTCTCTTAGAGGCTCCGCAAGCCAAATCGGGGGATCGGTTTATATGGGGGCTATACGTAAAAGTGGGCCGATGTGGACCAATTTTTGCGTGGTTGTTAGATACCATATACTAACACCATGTACCAAATTTCAGCCGGATCGGCCGGATGAAATTTGCTTCTTTTAGAGCAATCGCAAGCCAAATTTGGGGGTCCGTTTATATGGGGTTATACGTAAAAGTGGACCGATATGGACCAATTTTTGCATGGTTGTTAGAGACCATATACTAACACCATGTACCAAATTTCAGCCAGATCGGATGAAATTTGCTTTTCTTAGAGTCCCCACAAGCCAAATTTGGGGGTCCGTTTATATGGGGGCTATACGTAAAAGTGGACCGATATGGCCCATTTGCAATACTATCCGACCTACATCAATAACAACTACTTGTGCCAAGTTTCAAGTCGATAGCATTTTTCGCTCGGAAGTTAGCGTGATTTCAACAGACGGACGGACATGCTCAGATCGACTCAGAATTTCACCAAGACCCAGAATATATAGACTTTATGGGGTCTTAGAGCAATATTTCGATGTGTTACAAACGGAATGACAAAGTTAATATACCCCCATCCTATTGTGGAGGGTATAAAAATGTTAATTATAGTATTGTGTGGACCTAAAAGCTATGATGTTGTCCTTCATATTTCGAGAATGTTGCACATTTTATTCCAATTGAAATCGCCATAAGCTTTACGGTTGGCTTTATGGTTCTTTCAGACAAATCTTCACCATAATAAGGCAGCATTTGTTTCCTTAAAACTCCTACTGGAGTTTAATCGGAAACTTGTAATTTGGGTGCACACGTAAAAGGTACCTATTACGAATTTCAAGAGTGATGGTCAGAGCGTTAGCATTGAGAATTTCCTAAAATTAGCACAAAAAATGGCATTCATAATAAAATGTAGCACACAAAGTTTAAATAGTGGCGGTTTGGAGGAAACCCGATTTACTTGCAATAAATTTTTTATTTTTTCAGGCGCTATTGTATAAGAAGAACAAATTGCTTACAAATATAGTATCGGACACGAAATTCTGCCTAATTAGGTGTGATGTCAAAAGTATAAAAATATGACATTTCGTGGCACAAAAGAAATGTCGCCTGATAAAGTGGTAAATTCGCCAATGATGACACTGCTGGTGGAAAAAGAAGCTGTCATGCAATGAAAGTCATCTACTGGTGGGCTGGTTTCTACTGAAGTTAGAATGCAATGTCTCGATGTTAATCACACGTGCTGAAAATGTTTCTCGATCCAAGTCCTCAACGTCAAGATTCTGGTAGGTATCAAGTACGACGCTGTAAAGCTCTTTTTATGGTATATGACAAAGTTGGGGTGGTAGCCCTTTTTGGAGTTAGTCAGAAGAAGAACATTTAGGCTAGCCCTCGAGCAATTACACTCGTATAAACACATTCTTCTGAGAGTCATTAATGGAGCATTCCCGTCTCAATCTCAGTCTCTACCAAACACCGAAAAGGTTTTCTGTGATGGGTTATCTACTCTCAGTAATAGGTTAGCCTAGGTATGGCGACAGCTCGAAATTTCAGCTTCAGACTATTCAGTCCATTGTGAAACCATAGTGGTTACCATCTCTCAATGAGTGCTGCCCGATTCTAAGATTTAGCTCAGTGCCAAAGAACCACCTTTTTATACCCGAGTGCGAACGGCGTTCCACATTGCGGTAACATGTCTGAAACAAGCCCTGTGGCTTTGCGGGCTCATAGAAATAAGATAAATCGTAAATGATTATGTTGTATTAATAAAGAGAATTTGATCTAACAAAAAAAAAAAGAGTGTCTGGTGGTTTCACCGAAGCTTCTCTATGTGGTTTCACCGTAATCTCAGAAACAAGGGACCTCCCAACGGTGTTTCACATTACTGTGAAACCACTTTGAGAAACTTTCAAACATCCAGAAATGTCATCAACATTAGAGGGCATAAACCACCACAGAAAAACTTTATGGTATTCGGTGGAACGTGGAGTTAAACCCATAAGCCTTTGTATGTAAAGTGACCATGCTTACCAATGAACCATGGTGCCTCCCCTTTATTATCTAATACCAACCAATATAACATAGCCTAGGCCATCCTATTATTCTTTCCGAAGATAACATGCAACAATTCATGTTCTCTTTCGCAAATTTTTCAATTTTTTTTTGCGGCAAACATCCATAGATGGTGGTAATCCATATGACCATAAAACAGTTAGCATTTTCCGACATTAATGGTCCTACATTGAAATATCACCACAACCCAACCCATTGTAGCCTCAAACATCAAAGCTTTTTATGTTCTGACGTTCAATAGCGACGTGCAATTGTTGGTCATTTGCAATGATTTTGTGCTGCAAATCGTTAAGAAGAGTTGCGGTTTCGAGAGTGACTGATATGGTAGTCCAGGGCATTTAAAAGTCAAATATACCAGGAACTGCAACAATCTATCTGCAAACATTAGCTGGTGGTTGTCAAATTGAGATAATCGTACAGAAGGAAATCGATAAAAACGATTGGAGAATTGAAAATTTCAATGGAAATTTAAATCGAAAGATTGAATAGATCAGCCCACATATTATTGGGGATGCTTCTACCCAAAAACGAAATAGTTTGAATAATTTACTTTGATATTGATTTTTATAAGATAAATAACAATTGTAAGTAACATTAAATAAATTTTAATTTCATTTCATTTAATTTACTTTAATTTAATTTACTTTAATTTAATTTAATTTAATTTAATTTAATTTAATTTAATTTAATTTAATTTAATTTAATTTAATTTAATTTAATTTAATTTAATTTAATTTAATTTAATTTAATTTAATTTAATTTAATTTAATTTAATTTAATTTAATTTAATTTAATTTAATTTAATTTAATTTAATTTAATTTAATTTAATTTAATTTAATTTAATTTAATTTAATTTAATTTAATTTAATTTAATTTAATTTAATTTAATTTAATTTAATTTAATTTAATTTAATTTAATTTAATTTAATTTAATTTAATTTAATTTAATTTAATTTAATTTAATTTAATTTAATTTAATTTAATTTAATTTAATTTAATTTAATTTAATTTAATTTAATTTAATTTAATTTAATTTAATTTAATTTAATTTAATTTAATTTAATTTAATTTAATTTAATTTAATTTAATTTAATTTAATTTAATTTAATTTAATTTAATTTAATTTAATTTAATTTAATTTAATTTAATTTAATTTAATTTAATTTAATTTAATTTAATTTAATTTAATTTAATTTAATTTAATTTAATTTAATTTAATTTAATTTAATTTAATTTAATTTAATTTAATTTAATTTAATTTAATTTAATTTAATTTAATTTAATTTAATTTAATTTAATTTAATTTAATTTAATTTAATTTAATTTAATTTAATTTAATTTAATTTAATTTAATTTAATTTAATTTAATTTAATTTAATTTAATTTAATTTAATTTAATTTAATTTAATTTAATTTAATTTAATTTAATTTAATTTAATTTAATTTAATTTAATTTAATTTAATTTAATTTAATTTAATTTAATTTAATTTAATTTAATTTAATTTAATTTAATTTAATTTAATTTAATTTAATTTAATTTAATTTAATTTAATTTAATTTAATTTAATTTAATTTAATTTAATTTAATTTAATTTAATTTAATTTAATTTAATTTAATTTAATTTAATTTAATTTAATTTAATTTAATTTAATTTAATTTAATTTAATTTAATTTAATTTAATTTAATTTAATTTAATTTAATTTAATTTAATTTAATTTAATTTAATTTAATTTAATTTAATTTAATTTAATTTAATTTAATTTAATTTAATTTAATTTAATTTAATTTAATTTAATTTAATTTAATTTAATTTAATTTAATTTAATTTAATTTAATTTAATTTAATTTAATTTAATTTAATTTAATTTAATTTAATTTAATTTAATTTAATTTAATTTAATTTAATTTAATTTAATTTAATTTAATTTAATTTAATTTAATTTAATTTAATTTAATTTAATTTAATTTAATTTAATTTAATTTAATTTAATTTAATTTAATTTAATTTAATTTAATTTAATTTAATTTAATTTAATTTAATTTAATTTAATTTAATTTAATTTAATTTAATTTAATTTAATTTAATTTAATTTAATTTAATTTAATTTAATTTAATTTAATTTAATTTAATTTAATTTAATTTAATTTAATTTAATTTAATTTAATTTAATTTAATTTAATTTAATTTAATTTAATTTAATTTAATTTAATTTAATTTAATTTAATTTAATTTAATTTAATTTAATTTAATTTAATTTAATTTAATTTAATTTAATTTAATTTAATTTAATTTAATTTAATTTAATTTAATTTAATTTAATTTAATTTAATTTAATTTAATTTAATTTAATTTAATTTAATTTAATTTAATTTAATTTAATTTAATTTAATTTAATTTAATTTAATTTAATTTAATTTAATTTAATTTAATTTAATTTAATTTAATTTAATTTAATTTAATTTAATTTAATTTAATTTAATTTAATTTAATTTAATTTAATTTAGTTTAATTTAATTTAATTTAATTTAATTTAATTTAATTTAATTTAATTTAATTTAATTTAATTTAATTTAATTTAATTTAATTTAATTTAATTTAATTTAATTTAATTTAATTTAATTTAATTTAATTTAATTTAATTTAATTTAATTTAATTTAATTTAATTTATTTCATTTAACTAAACCTAATTTAATTGCAATTATATTTAACTCTTGTTTTATTATTACTGGAAAGTCGTTGCAACGACATTCCAGTTTCTATTTATTTCCGTTTCCTTTCGCTTTCTTCCATCGTTTTCTTTCTCCTTTTTCACATTTACAGGCTATAGTTCTTTCTTGGGATTTAAACTAACATTTGATAGGACTACAGTCATTAAGGTGGAATGATATATTTCAGGATGAAATACGAAATCGTTAATGTGTTTTTCTCAGAGCACATCGGAATGTCTGCTTTATATTCGGGCACCAATTATATTCCCACTGAAGTGCCATCGGTTACATGGGGATTACTATGGCACAAAACACATGAAGAAAATGACTACAAGAAGTAATGGAAAATAAAATGTGCACAAGAAATTAACTCATAATTAGAAACGTAATTACGTTATGAAAATACCATAAAATACAAGCATTTTAGTTTGAGGGACTTTTAGGTAATATCTATGAATATTTTGGTAGAGAAAAGGGTAAAAACTCATTTAAGCTTAAGAACAAACCAAAAACAGTTATGGCAGTATTTCAAACGAAAAACTGTTAGTTAACTGTGACAGTTTCTGAAATCATTTTTATGGCGACGAAAGATGAAACAAAAAAATACTTGCAAGAAATTTTCAATTTCGGAGGTTATGGCTTCCATGAAAAATTTTTCTACGCTCAAGAGATGGAAGATCAATTAACATAAGACGACTAGAATAAGCCCCTCAAAGCCAAAATAAGAAAATGCTTCTGGACAGATTCAATACCATCAATAGAACACCGATAGCTTGGTGACCAGACAACACATGCATACTCCAATATCGGCCTAACCAGAGTCGTAAAGAGCCTTTTTGTAAGATAAGATCAATGAAACCCAAAACACCAGTTACCTTATTAACACATTCCTCAATATGAATACCAAAGATGAAGACATTACGAGTGATATCTGAAGTCTTCAAAAAAGTAGCATATATTATATGTGCGACTTTAGTTTTGATAGGCCTGAGCCACATCATCCGAGTATGCCACCACTTTTATTCTTTCTTTTTCTGGGGAAACCAGAAGAAGAGGTGATAGAATTCCTCCTTAGGGAGTGCCTCTATTCACACACCTTTGAACGTTTTCCTCGCCGTAGAGTGGATGAAATACGGTTAGTTCGTCCAACAGCCCTAGTATTCCTTGGTCAACGTTCAGAGTTTTCAATCCATTTTGTATCGAGCTCGGATGGACGTTTTGAATGCTTTCTCGATGTTTAGAAAAGCCACAATTGTGTATTCATTGACAGATAGTGAGCTGTCAATAAAGCTGACTAGTTCATGCAATGCGGTCTCAGTAGATCTTCCCTTCGAGCACAAATGTCATCATTTCGACGGCAATTTTGAATCGATGCTAGTTCTAAGATAAAATCTATCATTCACTCCAGAGTCTTAAGAAGGAATGAGGATAAACTGATTGGTCGGAAACCCTTCGCACTTGAGTGAGGGGCTTTTCCCGCTTAAGGTATGAAAACTAATTTATTTCCCCCCCCCCCCCCCCCCCCCCTTTCCTGAAATATATGCTAAGTTGATACAGTCTTTATTTATCGCCGACAACCAAGGGATAATTCTCCAGTCTCTGCTTGTAACCCCAACGGAGTAATTCCATCAGGTCTGGGGGATTTGAAAGTCCCAAAACTATTTAAAGCCCACTTTTTTCAATTCTATATTCTGATATAAGAAATTACAGTTGGGCTTCTATGGTACTGCCAGGAGTTGGTTCAGAGGTCTGAATTTCAGTTAAATGTATGTACAATAGTGCCAAGTTCTCCTCACTGGATGTTGTCCAATGGCCATCCGTTGTTTTAATGAAACCCGGAACGGAGTTTGTGGATGCTAATACCTCCAGTAGTCTGGAAGCATAGGTCGTGTTTTCAATGCTACAATAATTATTCCAAGAGTTTTGCTGAGTCCTTCTCGGTTCTCGTTTATCTCTTCTTAGAATTTTCTCGAAGGCGCGGTGAGCATTGAAGACATCCTGCGGGATGGTCGGAAACCCTTCGCACTTGAGTGAGGGGCTTTTCCCGCTTAAGGTATGAAAACTAATTTATTTCCCCCCCCCCCCCCCCCCCACTTTCCTGAAATATATGCTAAGTTGATACAGTCTTTATTTATCGCCGACAACCAAGGGATAATTCTCCAGTCTCTGCTTGTAACCCCAACGGAGTAATTCCATCAGGTCTGGGGGATTTGAAAGTCCCAAAACTATTTAAAGCCCACTTTTTTCAATTATATATTCTGATATAAGAAATTACAGTTGGGCTTCTATGGTACTGCCAGGAGTTGGTTCAGAGGTCTGAATTTCAGTTAAATGTATGTCCAATAGTGCCAAGTTCTCCTCACTGGATGTTGTCCAATGGCCATCCGTTGTTTTAATGAAACCCGGAACGGAGTTTGTGGATGCTAATACCTCCAGTAGTCTGGAAGCATAGGTCGTGTTTTCAATGCTACAATAATTATTCCAAGAGTTTTGCTGAGTCCTTCTCGGTTCTCGTTTATCTCTTCTTAGATTTTTCTCGAAGGCGCGGTGAGTATTGAAGACATCCTGCGGGATGTCTTCAAACCACTCTTTTTTAGGAAGCTATTTACACTGAAAAATATTTACGTGATATTAAAGATTACGCAACCTCAATTTTAGAATGCGCAATTTACAAAATATTCAGAAAAAATTTCTGAAATTTTAATTAAAATAAAGTTTATAATCTTTGCTTCAAAATTTTTTTTCATTACATTTATGACACAAATTTTGTAAATTAGCGTCCCTCCGTTAAAGTCGCATGTCTTTGAATTAAAGGAAAATTTCCTTAAAGTAAAGAAACGCATTTTTGATTTAAAGAAATTAACTGAAATATTGAATCATTAGATTAAAGCAAAAACGCTTCAAATATAGGATAAGACTTATTTTAAGGATTTAACATATTTAGTTTAAAGTTTTTTTTGGAATTAAGAAAACATTTTTTATTTTAAGTATTCGTTATAATTTGGATTTTTAAACTGGAATTTGTTTGTACGTGAATGCTTCATTAATATACCGCGAAAAGAGATAAATGATATCTGAAACCTACACTCAAAAAAAAGTGAACCCTATGTTTCACTAAAGCTGATTTAATTCTATTTTAGTTCATGAAATTATTACGTTTTAATAACGTTTCCATGACGTTAATAATTTTTTGCGTACGTTAGTTAAAATAACTAAAATAGAGGAAAAAATTATACATAAAAGAAGCATAAGGATTAACTAAATTCGGGTCTCCCACAAAATAGTTCAGAATTTCTTAAATTTTTTAAATTTTACCAGTAATGAGCTCAACATGAACTTCGTATGGTACTAAGACATTTTTGCAATTTTTAACTCCAATTTTTTCCTTCAAACTTCGAAATTTTCTTTAACAACTGAAAAAATGAATTATGTCTAATACATTTTCTTGAATTTATCGAAAATTATTTACTTAGTTTTGTGAAATCGGCATGACATCTGCGTGTCTAATACATTTTAGTTAAAATTTTCTAAAATTAATATATTTTTTCTAAAACAAACTAAATTTTTCTTTCATGGTGGGTTTACTGTTTTTTCAGTGTAATTTCAATCATATTCATCCCAGGTTTAAAGCTGGATAGGCCACTAAAAAATGTCTTTATTTTAAAGAAGCCGGATCAATACCAAAATCCTTAAGGGAAGTTCAAAATCTAAGTATCCAAGAAAACTTTTTTTGAGTGTAGCTAGCATTAAATCTAGGCTCCATAAAATTAAAATTGAGGCTCTATAAAATTAAAATTTCGTTTAATGAATTTTAATTCTCTACCATATTTGCGATATAATTACAAAGCTATTGAAGCCCAAAAAATGCCAGTTTAAAAATCAAAACAGATAACTCTCAAAACAAGTCTTAGCCTATATTTGAGGCTTATTGGACTTTAATCAAAAGATTCATTTAATTAAATTATAAATTACTTATTTAAATCAAAAACGTTTTTCTTTATTTTGAGGGAAATTTCCCTTGTCATTGAGCTTAACATGGAATCGGGCAGCACTCAGTGATAAGAGAGAAGTTCACCAATGTGGTATCACAATTTCGTGTCCAAAAGTTTCGATTTAATAATCGTTCATATTAGATCAATATTTTTTTAAGGTTTCTTAAAAAAACTTGGTTTTAAGTGAGACACACAAATATCAAGGACTTGCATCCAAAACCCAAAACAAATTTTTAAATTTATAAACATTCTACTAACTGCCAAAGCATAATAATACAAAAATTGGCTCTTAATATTTTGTGTTTGTTTTTTTTTCAAAAATCAAGGATGGATTGTCCTGCTTATTAGGTCAATATTTTATCCTAAAAATTTAGTTCTATTTGCCTCATCATAAGGGCTCATCAAAGCATAATAATACAAAAATTGGCTCTTAATATTTTGTGTTTGTTTTTTTTTTTCAAAAATCAAGGATGGATTGTCCTGCTTATTAGGTCAATATTTTATCCTAAAAATTTAGTTCTATTTGCCTCATCATCTTAGCCATTTGCAAATGGTCTTACGTATGGTTAATATAGGACAGACAAAAATAACCATTTGCAATTAAAAATTCTCGAAATTTGGTAACTGTTGCTGTTAGTCCTTTGAATCTGGGCATAATGAGATGACAAAGCTTACAGACTTTAGGGTCCTTTGGTAATGGCGATGAGAGGTGGGAATGGGAATTCTCATTTTACAGGAACCTCTGCTTTTGTGTTTTTGGCATGGTTGTTCTGTCTGCATTGTCTGTCTATCTCCATGTCGGTTGGTTACTTTTGTATTTGTGAACTAAGTTTGTAAGTGTGTGTGTTGAATTCTTTTACAACGACACTAAGCCTTTTAACGGAAATGTCACAAAACTTATGCAATTTGTAAGTGCAATAGCAGCAAAGAGCTAAGTTTCTAGGTTTACAATGGCCAGCCCGTACACCGAAAAATTTAAGGTTATCGGGTTCGAAAAAAAAATGTTATAGAAGCATTTTGAAGAAGCAGCCTACATTTATCTCATACTAGGAAAACAATGCGTTAAGCACAACCTAACCTTCTACAATTAACAGCGACTTTAAGTATACAGGATGTCTGATAAGTATGACAACCAACTTCAGGATATCACTTTTAACTCGCTTAGTTCTAGGAAATGCATGAGCTTTCTGATACACCATAAACAAGTTAGACTGGAAAGAGGCAAAGGGTTGCATCGCTTGCACGGAAGTTGTCAATTACAGACTTTTAAGAAGACATTCCACATTGAGGAGTTTCTAATAAATTTAAGGACAAAATGTCTCCTAACTTTAAGGACAAAATTCCTTAATTGAAATATCTTACATGCCAACTAAAATTCGCATTAGTATTTTAAGGATAAAAAATTTTTGTGTGCCGAACAAAACATTTTTTTACGTGTATGGCTGGTAAAACAAAACCCTGAATCATCGGGCACAAAAAGTTTGGTGCTTGCCAAAAAAAATAACACTCAGTCTCAGGAGGGGGAGACAGGAAATTTGAACATTGCGAAATGTTGGCATAATTGTGGCAAGGCCGGTAATAGCTGCTCTTTGAGTAGGACTGTGCTTTGTAATTCATAAAAATTAGAATTTTGCGCTAAATTACTTAATACGACATTACGTGTTGAAGAACAAAGTTCTAGATAGATACTACACAGGGTTTCCGTACGAGTATATTATACTTTGGGATTTTTAATTTTGATTTGGGAATTATGATATGAGTACTTTGGGACTTTATTTTGATGTAACGCCTTTGTTATGTTAGGCTAGGAGTAGTGAAAATAAAATTTTGACAAAATTTTCTATAGAATAAAACATTTGACACAAATTTCCTATAAAAATTAAATTTTGACAAAATTTTCTATAGAAATAAAATTTTTACAAAAATTTCTATAGAAATAAAATTTTTAGAAAAATTTCTATAGAAATAAAATTTTGAGAAAAATGTCTACAAAAATAAAATTTGAGACAATTTTCTATAGATATAAAATGTTGAGAAAATTTTCTATAAAATTTTTGACGAAATTCTCTGTAGCAATCAACTGTTGAGAAAAAATTCTAAAAAAATATAATTTTGTTGTCGTCTTTGATTTCAGCTTATAACCATGCATTGACTAAACTACAAGTGTAGCTTAACCAACAGAGGAAAATAATGTTTGTCAAATTTATTTGGGCAAAGCCCTATAGACTACAAAATGGTTGGATGGACGCACGTTTCGGAATTACCACATTCTTCATCAGCATCCTCTACTTGCAGCAAAACTATCAACCAATTATCAGAATAAATTCAGGCAGTTCATTAAACCCAACAATGAACCACACTTGAAGCTTCCGAAAAAAGGTTTTGCATGATAGCCGGCTTATGCCGAAATAAATTCGTACACACATATCTCTTTTCCTTTGCCACCGTTAAATCATCGATTTGAGTGCAGTTGGCTGGGTTTATTTTGAGCGTGCTTCCTGCTTTTGTACCCTCCACCATAGGATGGGGGGTATATTAACTTTGTCATTCCGTTTGTAACACATCGAAATATTGCTCTAAGACCCCATAAAGTATATATATTCTGGGTCGTGGTGAAATTCTGAGTCGATCTGAGTATGTCCGTCCGTCCGTCCGTCCGTCTGTTGAAATCACGCTAACTTCCGAACGAAACAAGCTATCGACTTGAAACTTGGCACAAGTAGTTGTTAATGATGTAGGTCGGATGGTATTGCAAATGGGCCATATCGGTCCACTTTTACGTATAGCCCCCATATAAACGGACCCCCAAATTTGGCTTGCGGAGCCTATAAGTGTAGCATATTTTATCCGATCTGGCTGAAAATCGGTACAGGGTGTAAGTATATGGTTTTTAACAACCATGCGAAAATTGGTCCATATCGGTCCATAATTATAGATAGCCCCCATATAAACCGATCCCCCGATTTGGCTTGCGAGGCCTCTAAGAGAAGCAAATTTTATTCGATCCGGCTGAAATTTGGTACATGGTGTTAGTATATAGTCTCTAACAACCATGCAAAAATTGGTCCACATCGGTCCATAATTATATATAGCTCCCATATAAACCGATCCCCCGATTTGGCTTGCGAGACCGCTAAGAGAAGCAAATTTCATCCGATCCGGCTGAAATTTGGTACATGGTGTTAGTATATGGTCTCTAACAACCATGCAAAAATTGGTCCACATCGCTCAATAATTATATATAGCCCCCATATAAACCGATCACCAGATTTGACCTCCGGAGCCTCTTGGAAGATCAAAATTAATCTGATTCTGTTGAAATTTGGTACGTGGTGTTAATATATGGCCTCAAACTCCCATGCAAAAATTGGTTGATATCGGTCCATAATTATATATAGGCCCAATATAAACCGATCCCCAGATTTGACCTCCCGAGCCCCTTGGAAGAGCAAAATTCTTCCCATTCGGTTGAAATTTGGTACGTGATGTTAGTATATGGTATCCAACAACCATGTATGAATTGGTTCCTATCAGTGCATAATTATATATAGCTCCCATATAAACCGATCTCCAGATTTAACCCCCGATGCCTTTTGGAGAAGCAAAATTCATCCGTCCTGCTTGAAATTTGGTACGTGGTGGTAGTATATGATATTTAACAAACATGCCAAAAGTGGTCCATATCAGTCCATAATTATACATAGCCCCATATAAACCGATCCCGAGATTTGGTTTTGGAGCCTTTTGGAGGAGCAAATTTCATCCGAGTGAGTTGAAATTTGGTACATTGTGCTAGTATATGGTCGTTAACAACCATGCCTAACTAGGTCCATATCGGTCTATAGTTATATATGACCCTCAGATAAATCGATCCCCAGTCACACAAAAATTGGTCCATATGAAGTTCATAATTGTATATAGCACCTATATTTCAATTCTGGATACCTTGCCACCGGTATCCATGGTGGAGGGTACATAAGATTCGGCCTGGCCGAACTTACGGCCGTATATACTTGTGTTTTTAAATCGTTTTGTTTTGTTATTGTTGGTTTCTTTCTTTAATAATTGTTGTTGTCTTTGATTTTGAAAAAAAATTCTATAGACATAAAAGGTTGAAAATTTTTTCTATACAATTTTTGACAAAATTTTCTATATAAATAAAATGTTGACAATATAAAATTTTTAAAAAATTCCAAAAGAAGTACAATTTTTAAAAAAATTTCTATAGAAATAAAATTTTGAGAAAATTTTCTATAGAAACAAAATGTTGAAAAAATTCTATAAAAATAGAATTTTGAGAAAATTTTCTATAGAAATTTTGACAAAAATTTCTATAGAAACAAAATTTTGACAAAAATTTCCTATAGAAACACAATTTTTAAAAAATTTTCTGTAGAAACAGAACTTTTTCCATATAAAATAAAACTTTTCTATAAAAAACAAGTATATACGGCCGTAAGTTCGGCCAGGCTTCGGCTTATGTACCCTCCATCATGGATTGCGTAGAAACTTCTTCTAAACACTGCCATCCAGAATCGAATTACTTAAGTTGCGGTAACGCATCTTAAGTAATCTTAAAACCTCCTAACACCATCTTCTAAATTGTATGTAAGTCCATACGTGGTATATATTAAATCAAAAAAGATCGATCCAATACGTATATAATTCAGTTTGACAAAGTAGACGTAAAATTTTTACAAAATTTTCTACAGAAATAAAATTTTAACAAAATTTTCTATAGAAATAAAATTTTCACAAAATTTTCTATAGAAATAAAAATTTTGACAAAATTTTCTATAGAAAGAAAATTTTGACAAAAATTTCTACAGAAATAAAATTTTACCAAAATTTTCTATCGAAATAAACTTTTGACAAAATTTTCTATAGAAATAAAATCTTGGTAGATTATTTTTGGCTCGAGTGGCAACCATGATTATGAACCGAATACAATTTGAACAAAATTTTCTATAGAAATAAAATTTTGACAACATTTTCTATAGAAATAAAATTTTGACAATAATGAAAATTTTATTATGAACCGAATAAAATTTTAACAAAATTTTCTCTAGAAATAAAATTTTGACAAAATTTTCTATAGAAACAAAATTTTGGTAGATTATTTTTGGCTCTAGTGGCAACCATGATTATGAACCGATATGGACCAATTTTTGTGTGATTGGACCAATTTTGGTATGGTTGTTAGCGACTATATACTAACACCACGTTCCTAATTTGAGCCGGATCGGATGAATTTTGCTCCTCCAAGAGGCTCCGGAGGTCAAATCTGGAGAACGTTTTATATGGGGGCTATATAATTATGGACCGATATGGACCAATTCTGGCACGGTTGTTAAAGATCATATACTAACACCATGTTCCAAATTACAACCGGATCGGATGAAATATGCTTCTCTTAGAGGCTCCACAAGCCAAATCTGGGGATCGGTTTATATGGGGGCCATATATAATTAAGGACCGATATGGACCAATTTTTGCATGGTTTCTAGAGACCATATACCAACATCATGTACCAAATTTCAGCCGGATCGGATGAAATTTTCTTCTCTTTGAGGCTCGGCAAGCCAAATCTGGGGATCGGTTTATATGGGGGCTATATATAATTATGGACCGATGTGAACCAATTTTTGCACGGTTGTTAGAGACCATATACCACCACCATGTACCAAATTTCAGCCGGATCGGATGAAATTTGCTTCTCTTTTAGGCTCCGCAAGCCAAATCTGGGGATCGGTTTATATGGGGGCTATATATAATTATGGACCGATGTGGACCAATTTTTGCATGGTTGTTAGAGACCATATTCCAACACCATATACCAAATTTCAGCCGGATCGGATGAAATATGCTTCTGTTAGAGGCTCCACAAGCCAAATCTGAGGGTCCCTTTATATGGGGGCTATACGTAAAAGTGGACCGATATGGCCCATTTTCAATACCATCCGACCTACATTGATAACAACTACTTGTGCCAAGTTTCAAGTCGATAGCTTGTTTCGTTCGGAAGTTAGCGTGATTTCAACAGACGGACGGACGGACGGACGGACATGCTCAGATCGACTCAGAATTTCACCACGACCCAGAATATATATACTTTATGGGGTCTTAGAGCAATATTTCGATGTGTTACAAACGGAATGACAAAGTTAATATACCCCCATCCTATGATGGAGGGTATAAAAATCGACAAAATTTTCTTGGAAAAAAATTTTTGACAAAATTTTCTATAGAAACAAAATATCGACAAAATATTCTATCGAAATAAAATTTCGACAAAAATTTCCTATAGAAATAAAAGTTTGACAAAATGTTCTATAGGAAGAAAATGTTCAGAAAAATGTCTATTGGAAAAAAATTTCGTTATGCCACAAACTTGTTTTTATTGTATTCCATCTGTATTTAGATTTTTCCAATTTATCAATAATTTGTAATTGAAGAAATACAATTTTGAGGAAATATTCTATAGAAATACAATTTTGAGAACATTTTCTCTAGAAATAGCAATTCGAGAAATTTTTTTTTAGAAATAAAATTTTGAGAAAATTTTCTAGAAAAAATTGTAAGTAAGTTCTCCGTTGTATGTAAGTTCTCCGTTTTTTTTGTAGATGTAGTCCCGTCCAAGCTAAAATCGTTAAAACAAATTCGACTCTCTTACAATTCATGAGATGCTTAGGAGGGATCAATTAACTAACTAACCAGAAAAATTTGATCAAAAACTAAAAAAAGTTTTCTTTGATTTGGTAGATTTGTGATTTTCTTCAGTCTTTGGTAGAATATTTTTGGCTCGAGTGGCAGTTCGTTATTTCAGGCTCACTCAGTCTATTGTGATTCAACAACTGGTGAACTTCTCTCTAATCAATGAGTGCTGTATCATTCTATGTTTAGCTCAATGACAAAGGACCTCCTTTTATGGCCGAGTCAGAAAGGCGTTTCACATTGTGGTAAAACCACTGAGAAAAGCTTTGAAAGGCTCAGAAATGCCACCACCATTACTGAGTGTGGATAATCTACCACTTTCTGGTGTTTGGTCGAAAGTGGGGTTAAATTCTTGAGTCAAGGCGGGTATGCTAATAATTGCACCATGGCGGCTCCTTATACTAACCGCGGAAAAGTGGAGGATACATAAGTTTCGGTCTAGCGGAATTTTCAGCCCTGTTTACATTTTTCTTTCCCTATTTAGAGAATCATAGCAAATCAATATTGGAATTTTCCCAATATATCCTCTTTTACAATCCTCTATATTGCGTACATATTGTACAAATACTACCAACTCTTTAGTCATGTCATGTAATTCCTATCACTTGGTAATTTTTCCACTAAACTTTCCTCAACCAACAGAGAGGGTAATGACTGAAGGACATCGCATAACTCATAGTGAATATTTTATGGGATTTCGGTGAACATTTTGCACCATACTCGCCGTCTACAACATGGCTTGAACATTGTTACGGGTAGACAGAAACAGATTGTCAAGTGCTGTTGTTGTTGTTGTAACAAAATTCATAATGAATTAGTTCAAGTTCAATTTGTGCAACATATTTTCGCATTAATATTGCAAATGATATTGTGATAGTTTTTGGTCGCCATCGTTGGATTTCAACTTTGGTCATAATATTAGTGGGATGGCAAGAGGCAGATGGTGAGTTCAGGAAAAACTTGTCGCCGCTGATATCAATAATAAGGTTGAGTATTGCATATTCGGATATACAGTGTGGTTGATATGTATTGCAAACAATTTCAGATTGTTATCATTTCTAAACCGGTCTGACAGCTAAAAGATTTATGCCAGTGACAGTTAATTTTATTAGTTATAAGCTTTCAAAAGCATTTTAAACTATGTCAAATTATTGCAAATTATTTGTTTAAAGTGAGTTTCTATTATTTTTTTTTTAAACATTCCACAGACCAATGAAATTTTAATAATTAGATGGGTATAAAGTTTAACCCTTAAATGTGCACTGTATACAACCAGAAAGAAAAAATATTCTCCATTTTCTATTCTTTAATAAAATCAAAATAAAAACTTAGTTTAATGTGTCATGGTTTTATTTTTTTACTTTTATTGTTTGTTTATACCCTGCGCCACACTGTGGAACAGGGAATTATAAGGTAGTGCATATATTTGCAACACCCAGAAGGGGACGAGATAGACATAGGGTATCTTTGGTAATATTGCTCAGGCCCGGCCCATGAGTCGATCTAGCCATGTCCGTCTGTCTGTGAACACAGAAAAAAAGTCTAGGTCGCAATTTAAGTCCAATCGACCTCAAATTTGACATCAGTATGAGTTTTGGGTCAGAATAGAACCCTATTGATTTTGGAAGAAATCGATTCAGTTCAGAAACATCTTAGCCTATCAATGAAAGAGGATAGTTAGTTATTCAAAAATATTTTTATTTTTCAATATAATCTCCTGAAACTTCAATACACTTAGTCCAACGTTTTTCTAGCAATTCTATCCCTTGTAAAAATAGTTTTCCTGAAGGTCTTCAAAATAGGGGTTTACAACTGTAATTGCATCTCCATTTGAGGTAAAACGCTTGTTAGCAAGGAATTTTATTAGATTTGGGAACAAGTAAAAGTCACTGGGAGCTAAATCAAGAGAATAAGGTGGGTGGTCAAGCAACTCATACTTTAATTCGTTGATTTTAGCCGTTGTTAAAACACTCTTGTGTGCTGGTGCGTTGTCTTGATGAAAAATATTTTTTTTGTGTTGTAAGCCAGGACGTTTTCCTCGAATTTGTACATTTAATTGATCCAAAAGGATGCAATAGTACTCTGAATTTATTGTTTTACCCTTTTGCAGATAGTCAATCAATAAAATACCTTTGAAGTCCCAATAAACCGTTGCCATAACCTTACCAGCCGATTAAATTGTTTTTGCCTTCTTTGGGGCACTTCCTCCAGCCTTAGTCCATTGTTTGCATTTCTAATTTTTCCATTGTACAAAAATTGCGGATGCGTCTTTTTTGAACACCTGTTTCTATATGAAGGAGTTGCCAGATCCAAACAAAATTTAACGTGTGGTCATAACACAGATGGAAGTTTCCAAAACACTTAACTTTTTTTGTTTATACCTTGCTTTTTGTGCTAGTCTAAGAAGTTTCCGAACTGCCATCGTAGGAGGATATTCGAAAACACACCAAATTCTAACTCCCCAATTAGTTTCGATTTATTTCACGACGTTAAAGAAGAGGCTTAAATTTAAATAAGCTATAAATATTCTCCATATTTGTGAGCACAAAACATATAAACTTTTTCAACAATAAACAAGTGAGTGAAGTAGAAATCGGACGGGGCCGACTATATCATACCCTAAACCACACCTACTGAATTAGTAAACATTGTTTGGTATAGGTTTGGGGAAAACCGCATTTCCATATTTAAGAATGGGGAATGGGAGTTTAATCACAATCTGAACAGAAATGTCTGATGTAATAGCTACACTTAAGTCTAAATACGATCGGCTAATATATGTACATTTGAAATTTGATCAACATTGGTATAAATAAGAGTATTATGGCCAAATTTGCGAAAAATGATCGATACAAATATATGAGAGTTATATCTAAATCTGAACCGATTTGTATGATATTTACCAGATTTGGTTGATACCATAGAAGGTTACTTTATGCTAAATCAGAGTAAGATTGGGTATTAAATAAGGCTATTATGTTCAGAAATAAAGTTATAAGGGGTAAATTTTTGAAAAACGGGCGAAACATATATCTATATCTAAATCTGAATCGATTTGGATTATTTATTATTTATTTATTTATTATTTAATTTATTATAATTACAAATTACAATACACTTATTTATACGGGCACTACACCCTCAAAAAAAAAAATCGCTTCTGTAACATATACCCCAACACACATTTTGCTTCAAGCATATATATTTTCAGGATTGGTCCAAACAAAATTTTGTTTATATTGTTCAAACATATTATGTCTCACCTTAGGGCATACACTGGTAGTAAAAATTTTAATGAAATTTTCTTTGTGTGGATATATTTTTAAGGCGCCAATTGGTTACTTCCATTATTTTACTTGCAGCATACTCCCTAGGTCTCTCTTTCTAAACACATATATGTTTATAGGCTATTTCCAAATTAAGATTCCAAGTAAGATCGGTTAATAAATGAAGCTATCAAAAATAAGGTTATAAGGGGCAAATTTTTCAAAATCGGTCGCTACATATATGTGGGAGCTATATCTAAATCTGAACCGATTTGGATGATATTTTGCACATAGAGTCAGTCTTTTAGAAGATTAGAGTAAGCCAAGTTTGAGTAGGATCGGTTGATAAATAAGGGGTTTATGACCAAATTTGTGAAAATCGGGCGATACATATATATTGGAGCTATAGTTAAATCTGAACCGATTTCGGTGATTTTTTGCACATATAGTAAGTGCTATAGAAAACTAGATTTGACCAAATTGAAATCAGATCGGTTAATAAATAAGGGACTTATGGCCAAATTTGGGAAAATCGGATAATACATATATATGGGAGCTATATCTAAATCTGAACCGATTTCGATGACATTTCGCTCACTTAAAGGGTGGTCAATTGGATTACTTTGTGGCAAATTTGACGCCGATCGGTTAGTAAATAAACGCAATCTGACCCCATTTATTGAAATCGGACGATATGAGAGCTAAATTTGATCCGATTTTTTCCAAAGCGTTCGTCTCTGTACCAAAAAACCAAAAAATCGGTTAATAATTGCGACCGGAATCCTGCGAACAACAAATACATGGACGGATAGACGGATAGACGGACGGACGGACACCAAACGCTAGATCGACTCAGGAGGTGATTCTGAGTCGATCGGTATATATTTTATGGGGTCCAAAATCAATATTTCTGGTAGGTACATTTTTTGGTAGATCAAAATTATTATCAGGGTATAATAACTATGTGGTTTAGGGTATACAAATTAATTGGGTTTTGCAATCAACATCAATTAAATTTTTAATTGAACCAATTAAAAAACAATAAAAAAATGAAATTTCCTCATAAAATCAATTAACTTTTAATCAAGTATTAAGGCTACTGAAATGGTGGACATCCCATGTTAAACTCAGAGCAGCCCATGTTAAATTCAAAATATATGTTAAATTCAAAACGAAATTTATTGATCCAATATAATTTTTAATTGCAATTTCTTCAATCACAGAATCGATTTTATCAATCACCAATGTCAATTAAAAATTCAATTGATGCAATTTTTTTACATATATTTAAAATTGCTATTGAAAAAATATTGGTAATATTTTTTCCTGTATAATCTGTGGGTCCAAATATGTTTTAGAGTAGTCTTATTCCTGTAATTTTGGTTACCCCATGGTATTTTTGTCGTCCTTCCACATGGCTCTATAGAGTTCCATTGTCCAATACATTTTTTTCTGGAATGAAAGCCTATGGTATTATCAGATGATTATACTGTATTGATTCGACCTAACTGTCAATAGAAAAGCTGTAATAACCGTGCAGCAAACTCAATTCCGTACTATGCGATGTTGGTTTTCAATCTTAGGCATATCTCACGATCATTACTGGTTAAATTTTCTATGTAGACCTATTATTCCTCGAAAAAGGGATAGCAATCAACCATGGTAGCAGTATCGATGACTAAAATATTTCAACGGGCAATTTTAGATGGATCCATTACGAAGTTGGGGCCCTCTGTATGCAGTGGCATCATTACAAAGTCTCATTCCATTTGCATGCTTTGGACATTTGTACACATCATTGCAGTTTATTGCACATAAAGTAGCAAGAGCAGAAAGCAAAGCAAAGGAAAGAATATCGTAAGTCCTTGCAAATTCCTGCTCAATGCCTGTTGTGATGAGTGGCCATCATCATGAATTCATTCGTTTGTCCCATTGTGAAGTTATGTTGAAATGTTATAATGGACGAGTATATCCTTGGAGTTTTAGGGAAGCATGTGTGTGTCTGGTGTGTGTGTGTGTGTTTGTATCATATTGTATATGAGCATTTTATTCGGTATGGTTGTAGCACATTTTTCTTCATTTTCCATTCAGTAATACAATGCATTTCCGTTGAAGAAAAATGGCCAAAGAAATTCCCAGAGATATGAAAATCGTTGAAATTGCATATGTATATCACTGTCATATCCGTTGCATTTTGGTCCATGCATATGAATTCAGAAGTAGTGAATGATGAAAGCATCATCATAAATGCTTGAATTCTCTTGCATTCCCCTTTTCATGCATAATCTACGACTGAAATACAAAGAAAAAAAAGTACAAATATTTCCCAAATACATTTGCCATTCACACTATAGACCTTGTGTGAGAATTGTATCTGGGAATTAAAGTAAGAGAGTGCGTGTGTGAAAGTAAGAGAGCACCATATATCTGATTGTGGAGGTGTGCAAAGTGATAGTTTATCACAATTTGTTGCAAAATAACAGATACAAATCTTCTTTTCTGGTTTTTCTGGCTATTGGAAGGAAGAAAAATATGCATACTGACAAATGGATAATGGCACCAGAATCCAAGGAAAAGGAAATCATATGGCATTTTAGCAAATATTTTCATACTCGAATAGGGGTTTTTCTCGTTTATCCTAATTAGAGGGTAGAGTCCTTAAATAGATATTGGAAAAATCGGGTATTATTGCATATTGAAAAGGATCTATAAGTCTGTTAAATATCATGTACTTTGTTTATAAATGTAACCAAGAAAATGTTATTTAAATAAGTAGGCTTTGAGAAATTGTTTTGGATCTGTTGAAACTTTGCGTTGGAAATGGTGCTCTAGCAAATTTTCCTTGTAAACATACTTCGCATGGCCTGTTGTCTTTATTACAACCAACAATAGTAAAATTATCCACCAATTTTTCCTTTTGTAGCATTTCAATGTCTTGTTTGTTGTAATGACCAAGAACTCTATGCCAATAGTGTATGCAATACACAAAGCCTTATCGTTAGTTACATTAAGAACATACAACCCATTTTTAAGAAAAGCCTTGCAAACTATAGTCCCATCTTTCTCTATAAAACACTCATTTTTATAAAAACTTACTTTATAACCTTTCTCGGTCATCTTCCTAACTGAAAGCAGGTTTGAATTGAAGTCAGGAACAAAATAAACATCCATCACACATAAGTTGGTAAATGCTGTATTAATTTTACATACGCCCTTTCCTTTAGACATAGAAGTGTTTCCATTTGCAACACTTATGATACTGGATGCGATGTTCGTATCAATACTATGAAACAATTTTGAGTCTTGAGCAATGTGGCAGCTTGCACCAGAGTCTAAAAAATTATTAAACAACAGTTTATACCAACGGGCAATAGGGTGTCTACTGTACTTGTCAACACATACAAGACCAGATATAACAGCAAGTGTATCAATTTTATCCCAAAAAACTGAGAACCCCAGCGTAGAAGATTGGAATGAAATAAAACGTCTAATAAAGTATTTGAAAGGAACGTCAAATCTTGCGCTAAATCTTAGCAACAAGAAAGCAAGTGACAAATTATATGGCTACGTTGATGCAGATTGGGGTGAAAACAAAGTAGACCGAAAATCAAACAGCGGATATATTTTTTACCTCAATGGAGGGGTAATAAGTTGGTCATGTCGAAAACAAACATGTGTATCACTTTCAACAGCAGAAGCTGAGTTTGTAGCTTTAGTAGAAGGATTTAAAGAAGCTAAGTGGATAAATGAGCTATTGACTGATATGTGTTGCAATGCTGACATACCAATAACAATATACGAAGATAATCAAAGTTGCATTAAGATGGTACAAAATGAAAAATTTAATGCATTTTGTAAATCTTACATATTGCCCAACTCATATTATGATAGCAGACTTATTGACAAAACCCTTGACAAAAGGTCGTTTTGAATATTTGAGAAATTTAGTTGGGCTTATAAACAAAGAGGAGGAGTGTTAAATATCATGTACTTTGTTTATAAATGTAACCAAGAAAATGTTATTTAAATAAGTAGGCTTTGAGAAATTGTTTTTATGTTTTGTAAAGAAATATCTATATCATTAAATAAAATTTTCTTAAACTGTCAACAACAATAAAGTCTTCCATAATTTAGGTTAAACGCTAAAGTTTCAGTCTGATTTGATTCAGGCTCACTTAACATATATACTTCTAGATTTCAAATTTCAGGCAAATTGGATAAAAACTACGGTTTCCAGAATCCCAAACAATAAAATCATTTCTTGGACACCTATTTATAGTCCTAAAAAACCTCCAGATTTCAAATTTCGTACAAATAATTTTTTCCATCGCATCTGGAGCCCAGAAGCCCAAGAAATAAAATCGGGAGATTGGTCTCTATGGGGGATAAACCAAAACATGGACCGATACTCACCATTTTTGGCAAACCTCTTTATGGCCCTAAAATACCTCCAGATTTCCAATTTCATGCGACTTGGATAAAAACTGCGGTTTTTTATAAGCCCAAGACCACAATTCGGGAGGTCGGTTTATACACGCAAAAAAATAATTCTTTCCTCTCAAACGAAATTTTAGACAAAAATGTTCGTTTCTCATTTGCTTTTCGCTGTAAGAAAGTGTATTTGGAAGAAAAGTATATACTTTTTGTGATAAACGTTTATTCTTTTCCAGGATGTAAAAACAATTTCATAAAGACAAACTCAAAAAAAAAAAACATTGTTTTCTTGCTAATTGCATTTTCCCTCACATCTTTCTCACATCTACGAGGTGTTTTAGTTCTTAACACCTTTTCCTGTAATACCAACAATGTAGAAGAAATTATACGATTTTTATAAATTTTTAATTTTTTTTTTTACCTTTCGCTGGACGGAGAATCGAACCGCGGACCATGCACTTTGTAAGCCAACACAATAACCACGGAGCTATGTACCTGTTATGGTCATCAATAGATAAGTATCCATATAAGTTATATTTATATAGCATAGCTTGCGGCGCCCACGAACCGAATAAACAAAGTTTATTTAACAGAAACAAACATTTAGTTTGGCACCGTGGAGCAGTGTTTGCTACGTCCGACTTGCATGCCAAGGGTCGTGGGTTCGATCCCTGTTTCGACCAAAGTTTTTTTGTTCTTTTTTTTTTACATATATTCCAGATATGTTCGGAAGATTCCGAAAAAATGTTCAATATTACATTCTACTATATTAAATTTTTACAATGAATTGTAAAATGTATCTTATTAAAAACCTAAAGTCAGAAAAGAACAGTGTTTGATATAAACGAAATGGACTGTGTTGTTGGTTCAAAAAAGTGGTACTTCAAATTTTGACAAAATTTTCTATAGAAATAAAATTTTGACAAAATTTTCTATAGAAATAAAATTTTGACAAAATTTTCTATAGAAATAAAATTTTGACAAAATTTTCTATAGAAATAAAATTTTGACAAAATTTTCTATAGTAATAAAATTTTGACAAAATTTTCTATAGAAATAAAATTTTGACAAAATTTTCTATAGAAATAAAATTTTGACAACATTTTCTATAGAAATAAAATTTTGAAAAAAAGAAATACAGAAAAATTTAAGAACATTTTCTGTATTTCAAAGAAATTAATTTTAATAAAATGCAATTTCTTTGCAAATTTTAATTTTCATGTTATTTCATAGATTAACTGTGAATAAGTTCTCCCTGTAGTCTGGTGAAAGTTAAAATGTTAAAACATTTTAAATTCGACTCATTTACAAAACTTCGACTCAAGGTGTATATATACTCCAAAAAAATGTCGCTAACAGGAGGGATATTTCATTCACACGAAATTGTTTTAATTAACTACAAAAATGTTATCAAAAATTAACGTTTTTATGTTTAGTAGATTTGTTGTAAAATTTTCTTATCAGATTATTTTATAAAAAAAGACAAAAGGAAGTTTTTATCAAACAGCGGATATATTTTTTACCTCAATGGAGGGGTAATAAGTTGGTCATGTCGAAAACAAACATGTGTATCACTTTCAACAGCAGAAGCTGAGTTTGTAGCTTTAGTAGAAGGATTAAAAGAAGCTAAGTGGATAAATGAGCTATTGACTGATATGTGTTGCAATGCTGACATACCAATAACAATATACGAAGATAATCAAAGTTGCATTAAGATGGTACAAAATGAAAAATTTAATGCATTTTGTAAATCTTACATATTGCCCAACTCATATTATGATAGCAGACTTATTGACAAAACCCTTGACAAAAGGTCGTTTTGAATATTTGAGAAATTTAGTTGGGCTTATAAACAAAGAGGAGGAGTGTTAAATATCATGTACTTTGTTTATAAATGTAACCAAGAAAATGTTATTTAAATAAGTAGGCTTTGAGAAATTGTTTTTATGTTTTGTAAAGAAATATCTATATCATTAAATAAAATTTTCTTAAACTGTCAACAACAATAAAGTCTTCCATAATTTAGGTTAAACGCTAAAGTTTCAGTCTGATTTGATTCAGGCTCACTTAACATATATACTTCTAGATTTCAAATTTCAGGCAAATTGGATAAAAACTACGGTTTCCAGAATCCCAAACAATAAAATCATTTCTTGGACACCTATTTATAGTCCTAAAAAACCTCCAGATTTCAAATTTCGTACAAATAATTTTTTCCATCGCATCTGGAGCCCAGAAGCCCAAGAAATAAAATCGGGAGATTGGTCTCTATGGGGGATAAACCAAAACATGGACCGATACTCACCATTTTTGGCAAACCTCTTTATGGCCCTAAAATACCTCCAGATTTCCAATTTCATGCGACTTGGATAAAAACTGCGGTTTTTTATAAGCCCAAGACCCCAAATCGGGAGGTCGGTTTATACACGCAAAAAAATAATTCTTTCCTCCCAAACGAAATTTTAGACAAACAAAGTTCGTTTCTCATTTGCTTTTCGCTGTAAGGAAGTGTATTTGGAAGAAAAGTATATACTTTTTGTGATAAACGTTTATTCTTTTCCAGGATGTAAAAACAATTTCATAAAGACAAACTCAAAAAAAAAAAAAAAACACATTGTTTTCTTGCTAATTGCATTTTCCCTCACATCTTTCTCACATCCACGATGTTTTTTAGTTCTTAACACCTTTTCCTGTAATACCAACAATGTAGAAGAAATTATACAATTTTTATAAATTTTTAAAATTTTTTTTTTTTACCTTTCGCTGGACGGAGAATCGAACCGCGGACCATGCACTTTGTAAGCCAACACAATAACCACGGAGCTATGTACCTGTTATGGTCATCAATAGATAAGTATCCATATAAGTTATATTTATATAGCATAGCTTGCGGCGCCCACGAACCGAATAAACAAAGTTTATTTAACAGAAACAAACATTTAGTTTGGCACCGTGGAGCAGTGTTTGCTACGTCCGACTTGCATGCCAAGGGTCGTGGGTTCGATCCCTGTTTCGACCAAAGTTTTTTTGTTCTTTTTTTTTACATATATTCCAGATATGTTCGGAAGATTCCGAAAAAATGTTCAATATTACATTCTACTATATTAAATTTTTACAATGAATTGTAAAATGTATCTTATTAAAAACCTAAAGTCAGAAAAGAACAGTGTTTGATATAAACGAAATGGACTGTGTTGTTGGTTCAAAAAAGTGGTACTTCAAATTTTGACAAAATTTTCTATAGAAATAAAATTTTGACAAAATTTTCTATAGAAATAAAATTTTGACAAAATTTTCTATAGAAATAAAATTTTGACAAAATTTTCTATAGAAATAAAATTTTGACAAAATTTTCTATAGTAATAAAATTTTGACAAAATTTTCTATAGAAATAAAATTTTGACAAAATTTTCTATAGAAATAAAATTTTGACAAAATTTTCTATAGAAATAAAATTTTGACAAAATTTTCTATAGAAATAAAATTTTGACAACATTTTCTATAGAAATAAAATTTTGAAAAAAAGAAATACAGAAAAAATTTAAGAACATTTTCTGTATTTCAAAGAAATTAATTTTAATAAAATGCAATTTCTTTGCAAATTTTAATTTTCATGTTATTTCATAGATTAACTGTGAATAAGTTCTCCCTGTAGTCTGGTGAAAGTTAAAATGTTAAAACATTTTAAATTCGACTCATTTACAAAACTTCGACTCAAGGTGTATATATACTCCAAAAAAATGTCGCTAACAGGAGGGATATTTCATTCACACGAAATTGTTTTAATTAACTACAAAAATGTTATCAAAAATTAACGTTTTTATGTTTAGTAGATTTGTTGTAAAATTTTCTTATCAGATTATTTTATAAAAAAAGACAAAAGGAAGTTTTTATCAAACAGCGGATATATTTTTTACCTCAATGGAGGGGTAATAAGTTGGTCATGTCGAAAACAAACATGTGTATCACTTTCAACAGCAGAAGCTGAGTTTGTAGCTTTAGTAGAAGGATTTAAAGAAGCTAAGTGGATAAATGAGCTATTGACTGATATGTGTTGCAATGCTGACATACCAATAACAATATACGAAGATAATCAAAGTTGCATTAAGATGGTACAAAATGAAAAATTTAATGCATTTTGTAAATCTTACATATTGCCCAACTCATATTATGATAGCAGACTTATTGACAAAACCCTTGACAAAAGGTCGTTTTGAATATTTGAGAAATTTAGTTGGGCTTATAAACAAAGAGGAGGAGTGTTAAATATCATGTACTTTGTTTATAAATGTAACCAAGAAAATGTTATTTAAATAAGTAGGCTTTGAGAAATTGTTTTTATGTTTTGTAAAGAAATATCTATATCATTAAATAAAATTTTCTTAAACTGTCAACAACAATAAAGTCTTCCATAATTTAGGTTAAACGCTAAAGTTTCAGTCTGATTTGATTCAGGCTCACTTAACATATATACTTCTAGATTTCAAATTTCAGGCAAATTGGATAAAAACTACGGTTTCCAGAATCCCAAACAATAAAATCATTTCTTGGACACCTATTTATAGTCCTAAAAAACCTCCAGATTTCAAATTTCGTACAAATAATTTTTTCCATCGCATCTGGAGCCCAGAAGCCCAAGAAATAAAATCGGGAGATTGGTCTCTATGGGGGATAAACCAAAACATGGACCGATACTCACCATTTTTGGCAAACCTCTTTATGGCCCTAAAATACCTCCAGATTTCCAATTTCATGCGACTTGGATAAAAACTGCGGTTTTTTATAAGCCCAAGACCCCAAATCGGGAGGTCGGTTTATACACGCAAAAAAATAATTCTTTCCTCCCAAACGAAATTTTAGACAAACAAAGTTCGTTTCTCATTTGCTTTTCGCTGTAAGGAAGTGTATTTGGAAGAAAAGTATATACTTTTTGTGATAAACGTTTATTCTTTTCCAGGATGTAAAAACAATTTCATAAAGACAAACTCAAAAAAAAAAAAAAAAAAACACATTGTTTTCTTGCTAATTGCATTTTCCCTCACATCTTTCTCACATCCACGATGTTTTTTAGTTCTTAACACCTTTTCCTGTAATACTAACAATGTAGAAGAAATTATACAATTTTTATAAATTTTTAAAATTTTTTTTTTTACCTTTCGCTGGACGGAGAATCGAACCGCGGACCATGCACTTTGTAAGCCAACACAATAACCACGGAGCTATGTACCTGTTATGGTCATCAATAGATAAGTATCCATATAAGTTATATTTATATAGCATAGCTTGCGGCGCCCACGAACCGAATAAACAAAGTTTATTTAACAGAAACAAACATTTAGTTTGGCACCGTGGAGCAGTGTTTGCTACGTCCGACTTGCATGCCAAGGGTCGTGGGTTCGATCCCTGTTTCGACCAAAGTTTTTTTGTTCTTTTTTTTTACATATATTCCAGATATGTTCGGAAGATTCCGAAAAAATGTTCAATATTACATTCTACTATATTAAATTTTTACAATGAATTGTAAAATGTATCTTATTAAAAACCTAAAGTCAGAAAAGAACAGTGTTTGATATAAACGAAATGGACTGTGTTGTTGGTTCAAAAAAGTGGTACTTCAAATTTTGACAAAATTTTCTATAGAAATAAAATTTTGACAAAATTTTCTATAGAAATAAAATTTTGACAAAATTTTCTATAGAAATAAAATTTTGACAAAATTTTCTATAGAAATAAAATTTTGACAAAATTTTCTATAGTAATAAAATTTTGACAAAATTTTCTATAGAAATAAAATTTTGACAAAATTTTCTATAGAAATAAAATTTTGACAAAATTTTCTATAGTAATAAAATTTTGACAAAATTTTCTATAGAAATAAAATTTTGACAAAATTTTCTATAGAAATAAAATTTTGACAAAATTTTCTATAGAAATAAAATTTTGACAAAATTTTCTATAGAAATAAAATTTTGACAACATTTTCTATAGAAATAAAATTTTGAAAAAAAGAAATACAGAAAAAATTTAAGAACATTTTCTGTATTTCAAAGAAATTAATTTTAATAAAATGCAATTTCTTTGGAAATTTTAATTTTCATGTTATTTCATAGATTAATTGTGAATAAGTTCTCCCTGTAGTCGGGTGAAAGTTAAAATGTTAAAACATTTTAAATTCGACTCATTTACAAAACTTCGACTCAAGGTGTATATATACTCCAAAAAAATGTCGCTAAAAGGAGGGATGTTTCATTCACACGAAATTGTTTTAATTAACTACAAAAATGTTATCAAAAATTAAAAAAAAACAACGTTTTTATGTTTAGTAGATTTGTTGTAAAATTTTCTTATCAGATTATTTTATAAAAAAAGACAAAAGGAAGTTTTTATAGATTTAAATTTTCTGTAAAATTGTGGACACCTGGGAATATTATTGTTTCTAGGATTTACAGATAATAATGACATTTACTTACATTCTACTTGAGTTTCTTAAGTTATAGTCACATACCTGAAATGAAAAACCAGAAAAACACATAGATTAAAATTCAATTGGAATTTAAAAAATTATGATAAATAGTATTTTAGGAAATATGTATGTTAACAATCCTTAATACACACCACAATATCGTATAATATATAATAATTGGCCATTAGAAAATCTCGTTGTAATGGATTACAAGATTGGCGATTTAAATGTGAATGTTAACGAAACATAAATTAAAAGACCCTACATACTTGTTTAAATTTTGTTTTTTTTTTATATGCTAACCTAAATTTTAATCTGAAGAACAAGTATGACGGGATCGATTAAGCCTTAATTAAATCCATATACTCTTGAGTTTCTAAATGGTCCGATTCTGATGTATGTCCAATTAAAACGTTTTTTTTTCAGATTTTGAAAGATTTTATCTCAAATAATATTTATGAATGGTAACTATTTTTTTATTAATTTTTAATTTGACAGTTAATCAAAAAGTCTTTGTAAGAAATACAGTGACAACAGCGAAAGAAAGTTTCACAAATCACCAAAGTATCGTTACCAAGAAATTATAGGTAAAGACTAAATAATAAATGTTTTGTGTACTATATTAAAAGTGAGTTGAATAATTTGTTTTGCAACAGATTGGATCTGTTTTATGTCAATAATTTCAAAGTAAAATTTTTCTTCCTTTAGGCATTTGAGAAAAATCTCTCATTAAAGTTGCCTTGAATCAATCAATGTTTCGTAAAATTTAATGATAGAAACTTACTTTCATTATTAAAAATATAAATAATTAATTATTATTTTACTTCTACCAAATACCCCCTTGGATACTTCAATGTCGCACAAAGCTATTGTTCTTTCAAGTATAGCAGGTTTGTAGTAAAAGTTTCGAACAAATACAAAACAGTCAACTGGTAAAAATTCAAATTAAAAAGTTTTCCTGATATTAAAAAGCAACACTTAATTTAAACTCGCCTGGGGTGTTCATCGAAAAAGGCAAACAGTTTTATAAAATTTGCAAAGAATTTGTTAAGGCATTTTTGCCAAAGAAATGCCACGTTCACTTGTCAACAAGGACGAGAAAATTTTTAAATTATTAGTGATTTTCTACAGCAGAGCCATGGGATGGGGGTATATTAACTTTGTCATTCCGTTTGTAACACATCGAAATAATGTTCTAAGACCCCATAAACTATATATATTTTGAGCTGTGGTGAAATTCTGAGTCGATCTAAGCATGTCCGTCCGTCCGTCTGTTGAAATCACGCTAACTTCCAAACGAAACAAGCTATAGACTTCAAACTTGGCATCAGTAGTTGTTATTGATGTAGGTCGGATGGTATTGCAAATGGGCCATATCGGACCACTTTTACGTATAGCCCCCCCCCCCCCCCCATATAAACCGACCCTCAGATTTGGCTTGCGGAGCCTCTTAGAGAAGCAAATTTCATCCGATCCGGTTGAAATTTGGTATATGGTTTTAATATATGGTATCTAACAACCGTGCACAAATTGGTCCATATCGGTCCATAATTATATACAGCCCCCATATAAAGCGATCCCCAGATGTGACCTCCGGAGCCTCTTGGAAGAGCAAAATTCATCCCAGATGTGACCTCCGGAGCCTCTTGGAAGAGCAAAATTCATTCATGGTACAAGGTGTTAGGTTAGGTTAGGTGGCAGCCAGATGTATCGGGCTCATTTAGACTATTCAGTCCATTGTGATACCACATTGGCGAACTTCTCTCTTATCACCGAGTGCTGCCCAATTCCATGTTAAGCGCAATGACAAGGGACCTCCTTTTTATGCCCGAGTCCGAACGGCGTTCTACATTGCTGTGACACCACTTAGAGAAGCTTTGAAATCCTCAGAAATGTCACCAGCATTACTGAGGTGGGATAATCCACCGCTGAAAAACTTTTTGGTGTTCGGTCGTAGCAGGAATCGAACCCACTATCTTGTGTATGCAAGGCGGGCAATCGGGCACGGTGGCTCCCTGGTACAAGGTGTAAGTATATGGTATCTAACACCCATGAAAAAATTGGTCCATATCGGTCTATAATTATATATAGCCCCTATATAAATCGATCCCCAGATTTGACCTCCGGAATATCGTGGAGGAGCAAAATTCATCGAATTCGGTTGAAATTTGGAACATTGCGCTAGTAACAACCATGCCAATATTGGTCCATATCGGTCTATAATTTTATATAGCCGATCCCAATCACACAAAAATTCGTCCACATCGGTTCATAATCATGGTTGCCACTCGAACCAAAAATAATCTACCAACATTTTATTTCTGTAGAAAATTTTGTCAAAATTTTATTTTTATAGAAAACTTTTGTCAAAATTTTATTTCTATAGAAAATTTTGTCAAAATTTTATTTCTCTAGAAAATGTTGCCAAAATTTTATTTCTATCGAAAATTTTGTAAAAATATTATTTCTATAGAAAATTTTGTCAAAATTTTATTTTTATAGAAAACTTTTGTCAAAATTTTATTTCTATATAAAATTTTTTCAAAATTTTATTTCTCTAGAATATGTTGCCAAAAAATTTATTTCTATCGAAAATTTTGTCAACATTTTATTTCTATAGAAAATGTTGTCAAAATTTTATTTCTATAGAAAATTTTGTTAAACTGAATTATATACGTATATATTCGACCTTTTTTGTTCAATATATACCCCGTATGGACTAACTTACAATTTAGAAGACGGTGTTAAGAAGTTTTAAGATAATTAAGTAATTCGATTGTGGATGACAGTCTTTAGTAGAAGTTTCTACGCAATCCATGGTGAAGGGTACATAAGATTTGGCCTGGCCGAACTTACGGCCGTATTAACATATTTGATATAAAAATTTGCGAAAAATGTATTGGAGATTTTTGTGAGGAATTTTAATTTAAATTGAAGATTTTTGGGGACGAAAGCGTCCCAATTTGTGGATGAGTGCCAGAAAAATATTGGCAACACTTACATTGACTATAAAAAAAGAGGTCCCTTGCCATTGAGCTAAACGGTGCATATTAGGCAGCACTCATTGGTAAGAGAGAATTGCACCACTTGTGGTATCACAATGGTCTGAATAGTCTAAGTGAGCCCAAATTAACGGTTTAGATTTCTCCAAGATTAGGGATAGTATCAGCTCTTTAATTTAGGCTCATTTAGAGCCTATAAAAACTGACAAAAACTATTGACCTAATATGCCACCTAAATCAACTTAATATGACACGCTATTTACATAATATTAATGAGAAATTTCTTTAAATTAAGTTTATAGACTTTGCTTCAAGTTTTTTCATTAAATTGAGGACACCAATCATGGAAATTTGCAACACTTCATTAATGTTACATGTCTTTGAACTAAGAAAAAAATTCCTGAAAGTGAAGAAAACATTTTTGATTTAAAAAATCGCCCCTAGAAATGTCTTTATTTTAAAGAAGCCGCATCATCACATGGCTCGGAATCAATACCAAAATCTTTGAGGGAAGTTCAAAATCTTTGGTTTCAAGTAAACTTTTCTGTGAGTGCAGATCAATATACTAAATAAGCCGGAAATAACGGGCTGCCACTCCAAACTATCTTATTCCATTTTCCAATTTTGTATCTTAACAAAAAACAAGTATATACGGCCGTAAGTTCGGCCAGGCCGAATCTTATGTACCCTCCACCATGGATTGCGTAGGAACTTCTACTAAAGGCTGTCATCCACAATCGAATTCCTTGGGTTGCGATAACACTTGCCGATGGCAAGGTATCTTAAAACCTCCTAACACCATCTTCTATATTGTATGTAAGTCCATACGTGGTATATACTAAATCAAAAAAGATCGATCCAATACGTATATAATTCAGTTTGACAAAGTAGACATAAAATTTTGACAAAATTTTCTACAGAAATAAAATTTTAACATAATTTTCTATAGAAATAATATTTTCACAAAATTTTCTATAGAAATAAAAATTTTGACAAAATTTTCAATAGAAATAAAATGTTGACAAAATTTTCTATAGAAATAAAATTTTGACAATGATGAAAATTTTATTATGAACCGGATAAAATTTTAACAAAATTTTCTCTAGAAATAAAATTTTGACAAAATTTTCTATAGAAATAAAATTTTGACAAAATTTTGTATAGAAATAAAATGTTGACAAAATTTTCTACAGAAATAAATTTTTTACAAAATTTTCTATAGACATAAAATTTTGACAAACATTTCTATAGAAATAAACTTTTGACAAAACTTTCTATAGAAACGAAATTTTAACAAAACTTTCTATAGTAATAAAATTTGACAACATTTTCTATGGAAATAAAGTTTTGGTAGATTACAAACTTTTCTATAGAAATAAAATTTTGACAAAATTTTCTATGGAAATAAAATTTTGACAAACATTTGTATAGAAATAAACTTTTGACAAAACTTTCTATAGAAATGAAATTTTGACAAAACTTTCTATAGTAATAAAATTTGACAAAATTTTCTATGGAAATAAAGTTTTGGTAGATTATTTTTGGCGATATGGACCAATTTTTGTGTAATAAGTCATCGGCTATATATAACTAAAGACCGATATGGACCAATTTTTACATGGCTGTTAGAGGCCATATATTGACAAAATGTACCAAATTTCAACCGTATCGGATGACTTTTGCTCTTCCAAGAGGCTCCGGAGGTCAAATCTGGGGATCGGTTTATATGGGGGCTATATATAATTATGGACCGATATGGACCAATTTTTGCATGGTTATTAGGGGCCGTAAACTAACATCAGGTACCAAATTTCAACCGGATCGGATGAATTTTGCCCCTCCAAGAGGCTCCGGAGATCAAATCTGGGGATCGGTTTATATGGGGGCTATCTATAATTATGGACCGATATGGACCAATTTTTGCATGGTTGTTAAAAACCGTATACTAAGACCACGTACTAAATTTCAACCGGATCGGATGAATTTTGCTCCTCCAAGAGGCTCCGGTGGTCAAATCTGGGGATCGGTTTATATGGGAGCTATATATAATTATGGACCGATATGGACCAATTTTTGCATGGTTGTTAGAGGCCGTATACTAACATCAGGTACCAAATTTCAATCGGATCGGATGAATTTTGCCCCTCCAAGAGGCTCCGGAGGTCAAATCTGGGGATCGGTTTATATGGGGGCTATATATAATTATGGACCGATATGGACCAATTTGTGCATGGTTGTTAGAGACCGTATACTAAGACCACGTACCAAATTTCAACCGGATCGGATGAATTTTGCTGCACCGGGAGGCTCCCCAAGCCAAATTTGGGGATCGGTTTATATGGGGGCTATACGTAAACGTGGTCCGATATGGCCCATTTTCAATACCATCCGACCTACATCAATAACAACTACTTGTGCCAAGTTTCAAGTCGATAGCTTGTTTCGTTCGGAAGTTAGCGTGATTTCCACAGACGGACGGACAGCCGGACAGACGGACAGACGGACGGACGGACAGACGGACAGACGGACGGACATGCTTAGATCGACTCAGAATTTCACCACGACCCAGAATATATATACTTTGTGGGGTCTTAGAGCAATATTTCGATGTGTTACAAACGGAATGACAAAGTTAATATACCCCCATCCTATGGTGGAGGGTATAAAAAACGAGAATATGTCCCAATCGTCATCATGATAGCTTAAATGTTGAAGATTTTAGCGTGTTTGAAAAAGACAAGCGGAAGGACTTTCTGGTTTAAACAATGCAAGGCCATAGTTGGAAATTTGTGGGAAAACTTTATCATTTTTCATGTTACTGTACCCCAACTCGTAGTACCAGCACTACACGATATAAACTAAAAACATCAGTGATGTTTCATCATCATTTGAAACAGTTCTCTTTCCATATCCTGGCAAAATATCAAATCATTCTCATTCTGTCATAATGACTTAAAGTTGTTGACCAAAAAAAAAATAATAAAACATTTTTGCTTTTTTGACAACAAAGATACAAAATTTGAAATAATTTATAAAGTGTAGACACAGACAAAATGCCAGCAAAATACATATTATCTTTTTGGTCCATAGAGCAGAGAGAATTTCATTCAAAACAATGGTTACAACGATATAAGCCACCCAGGAATGCACAACTTCAAACAAGAATGATGGAAAACTTTTTGAAATAATTTCGAGTTGGTGTGACAGATGGACAGAGAATGATAGCCAGCATTAAACAATTTAAAGGGAAGTGTTTACAACTCAATTTTTGTATATCGCATAAAAGAAGGTGGTGAGGGGAAGAAGAGTGCGGTGAGGAAAAGTATTGGAATAACTTTGGTAAATGGTTGAAGTTGTGACACTACCAGTGAGTGTCACTGGCAGCTGTTGTGATGTTATTTAGTGGCCTGCATTTAAGGAATACTCGCAAAAGTATTTTTGAGGTTTCCCAAAAATCCACAATAAAGGCGTTTGGTTTGTAGAAATTTTACATTTCATAGAAATACAAAATTAGATTGCAAGTATGGAAACAAAGTGATATCACAATTGAATAACTATTTCAAATGTTTATATTTTCATAGAGACTACATGAACTATTTGGGAGATTAAATGTGAGAGACGTAGGTGATTCGATTTTAATGACCTTTTTCATGTCCCTATCACGGCTGCTGAAGCGTTATCTAACAAAAATTAAGAGGTGATTTTTATACCCTCCACCATAGGATAGGGGTATATTAACTTCGTCATTCCGTTTGTACACATCGAAATATTGCTCTAAGACCCCATAAAATATATATGTTCTGGGTCGTGGTGAAATTCCGAGTCGATCTGAGCATGTCCGTCCGTCTGTTGAAATCACGCTAACTTCCGCACGAAACCATCTATCGACTTGAAACTTGGCACAAGTGGACCATATCGGTCCACTTTTACGTATAGCCCCCATATAAACCGACCCCCCAGATTTGGTTTGCGGAGCCTCTTCGGCTGAAATTTAATACGTAGTGTTACTATATGGTTTCTAACAACCATGCAAAAATTGGTCCATATTGGTCCAGATTTGACCTCCGGAACCTCTTGGAGGAGCAAAATTCATCCGATCCGGTTGAAATTTGGTACGTAGTGTTACTATATGGTCTATAACAAACATGCAAAAATTGGTCCATATCGGTCATAATTATTGGGGATTTTTCACAAAATTGGGGAATATTTTTCGTGCACGGGGACAACATTTTTGAGTTGGGGATTTTGAGATTTTGTAATAAATTTCTATAAATTTGTGTATTTTTTCGAAATCGGTTTAGTATAATAATCCGTTTTACAAAAATTAAATTCCTTTTATTTCTACGTCAGTAAAAAGAAGCACATTTACAAATCTTTGCTCGTCTTTTTTTCACGGCATACAAAAGGGTGCAAATGGAATATTTGGACTAGAAATGAATACTGGATTTTATTTTAGGGGCCAAGCGCTAATATATAGTTTTACATACTTGCACCGAAAATTGAACTAAATTGCACTCTACATTTCGAGACTTCCACAAAGCGTTGTAACAACCAGGCAAATTTAATGCCCTGTTGTACTTTTTAACTGCAGTTCGCAAAATTACATCCTCTCATAGAATAAAAAATGAACTAAAATTAAAGAAGAAAATCATTGGCGTCAAATCATGACCATTTTAACCATACTGTAGTTCATTCTTACATATTTTGGGAATCATACGAAATGTTCGTTTGCTTTAGTTCATATTGACTTATGTGTACGTCATTGAACTTTATACCCACGTTTAGTTCATAAAATGTTCGAGATACACTTAAAAAGTAAGATTTCATTAAACTGTGGAAAATTTAAAAATGAGAAAATTAAACTGCTAACAAATAATTTTTTACAATAAAAATGAGTTAAATTTTGCGTTAGTTTAACTACGGATCTTTTGTTTCGGTGCGACTCTGCAGCACTTTTCTTCAAATGGAAAAAATAAGGCTTTCCGCAAATCATCACTTTCTGGTATAAAATTCGACATTTATGACACGATGAAAAAATATGATGTTGTCTGTTTAATGACTTGATGTATACTAGATAGCTTTCACAGATGTCACAGCAAACAAACAAAAAAGGGCTCGTTCACAACAAATATTCCCTATCGAGACATTTGTATCTTGACGCTCACTTCATACCGGTATACCTGGTAGTCCTTGAATTGTTTGATTAATACTCTGTTCTCGAGATAAATTTGTTGGAACTGTATGGTGTACCAATTGTCATGGTCTTGTGTGCAAATAGGCTTGGGTTCAATTTCTAATTTCAGCCGAATACTAAAATGTTTTTAGCTTTGATTTTTCTTCTCTCAATAATGACATTTCTAAGGGTATGGTCACACTAGTCAAATATTTAACCCAGATGAATGACAAACTTTTTTCCTGGTGCATTTTCGAAATATTTGGTTATCGTTTACGAAAATTACTCCCATCCCGATGCTACATATCCAATATGGGCGATATGTATCATCGGGCGTGACGACGGATTCTTTTTTTTTCAAATATTTGCCTAGTGTGACCGTACCGTAAGTGTTGATAGGTGATCTAATTCAGCTAATTGTTAGGTGATTAACTTCCACTATGGCCCACAACAGCTCATTGACTCACATGAATTGTAATTACGCCGAGTTTCTCTTTTATTTTCAGATCATTAGCATCAATTAAAATATTTCAATTTGATGGTATTACAACAGACTTTAACAAATTCCATAAATTCAATGTTCCAGTCCTAACACCACCGTTCCTAAAAAGTTTATACTTGAATTTTAATTAAAGCTCCCTGTTTTAATTTCACCAAATGCCCATATGAAAAATTAATAGTGAACCTCTACAGGGGCAAGTTGCTAAATGATTTCCATTTTGAAGCATTGCACACTTAACTCTTTAAAAATTGCAACCTCTACTGCTACTTAAACTTTGTTAACTGTAATAAAAACTCTCATAACCCTAAAACTACTACTCCACACACATACATACACCAACGCACAACGTCATCCTTAGCATATGAGTAAAAAAAAAAAAAATAATTGCATGGATATAAATGTGCTAGCGAGAATGTGAGCGCTTGGTATACGAATAATATAACAACAAAACACTATCATGTGCGAGTACATGCTGGGGGTTCTATGGAGAACTCGCATATTTTGGTTTAGATTCGAGTATAGTAGAGTCAAATATGAACACTATGGCTCACTAAGAGGGCAAATGGAGAAATACGGTTACAATAATATTTCATAAGCGATTTATGCGCTCAAACCATTAAGGCTTTTCAGTTATATGGTAAGTGCAGTGGCTATTAAGCCACACTGACTTATTTTAACAAAATCAAATAGAATTTCGAAAATAATTGAGTTAAATTGAATTAAATTTTTTTCACGACTCAAACCCGGCGATCTGGTTACAGCGGTCGACTCAGAACTACCCAGCAAACAATATTCATAAATTTGGAAGCAATACAAAAAATTACTATGTAAAGGGTGATACGGTCAAAATTTGGTCAATATAAACTTGACGTATTTCTTTCAATTTTGCATTTAAAAAAACCTGGACACCCCTTATTTTGAAGGTGTGTGTGTGTAGAACGTTGCTCCTATTTTGATTTTGGAATTCACTCTTCAGTTGTCAAAATGCCGTCCAAGCAAGAAGAGCAGCGTATCAAAATTTTGCTCGCGCATCGCGAAAATCCGAGTTACTCGCACGCAAAGCTGGCAAAATCGCTAAAAGTTGCCAAATCAACCGTTACAAATGTAATTAAAGTGTTTGGGGAACGTTTGTCGACAGCCAGGAAGTCTGGATCGGGGGGAAATCGAAAACCGGAAGCCGCTGAGATGACAAAGAGAGTTGCCGATAGTTTCAAGCGAAACCCTAACCTCTCTCTCCGAGATGCCGCAAATAAGCTGGGTGTATCGTCTACAACCGTGCATTGAGCCAAAAAACGGACTATCGACTTACAAGGAGGTAGTTACTCCAAATCGCGATGATAAACAAAATACGACGGCCAAAGCGCGATCCCGGAGGCTGTACACGACGATGCTGACGAAGTTTGACTGCGTGGTAATGGACGACGAAACCTACGTCAAAGCCGACTACAAGCAGCTTCCGGGACAGGAGTTTTATACGGCAAAAGGAAGGGGAAAGGTAGCAGGAAAGCACATAAAACTGTCAAAGTTCACAAAGAAATATCTGGTTTGGCAAGCCATCTGTACCTGTGGCCTGAAAAGCAGCATTTTCATAGCTTCCGGGACTGTCAACCAAGAAATTTACGTGAAAGAGTGTTTGAATAAACGTCTGCTGCCTTTCCTGAAGAAACACGGTTGTTCCGTACTGTTTTGGCCGGATTTGGCATCTTGCCATTACGGTAAAAAGGCCATGCAATGGTACGCCGCCAACAACGTGCAGGTGGTTCCCAAGAAAAAGAACCCTCCCAACACGCCAGAGCTCCGCCCAATTGAGAAATACTGGGCTATTGTCAAGCGGAACCTAAAGAAGACCAAAAAAACTGCTAAGGACGAGCAGCAGTTCAAGTCAAACTGGCTTTCTGCGGCGAAGAAGGTGTACAAGGTGGCTGTACAAAATCTGATGGCAGGTGTCAAGCGTGAGGCCCGGCAATTCGGATTTGGAAAAGCGAAAGCCTAACCGAATATTTTTCCTGAATTTTATACTAATTGAACTTGAAAAAGAAATATAATTTGATTTTTTAAATAAACGATTTCACCGATTTACACGCGTATTCCTTTGACCAAGTTTTGACCGTATCACCCTTTACTGTAAGCAGTCATTTTCTGCGCTGTTTATTCGGCGCAAAATTCATTATATTTCTATGTAATTTTGGCGTCATTAAGTATAAAAACTTCGAAAAGAAACACAACAAGAATGAATATGAAACAGGCGATGATTTTGACAAATTCAGTAAGCGAGAGACTACGTAGTGCAACCACACTCCCTTACCAAGTTGCACTAAAATATGCTCTTGAGGAAGCCAAACTTTTGTTAATGATCGCACTTTACTTCAGACACGAAGTCGTTTAGTATATCCAATTTCCATTGCTTAGAGGCATTAAAGTATTTGAGTATAAATTTCGTATTTTGGACGAAGATTGAATGAGGAGTAATAAATAAACGTTATGAGTTTAGTTTCAATTTCGAAGTCTAGTGGGGAATTTGTAGCTGCCCGTGATTGTTTCTGTACTTCTCCCCAAAGAGTATTGCCAGAAGTAGGGGAAATTCCCTACATGTAGGTTTTTTTCTAATATATAGCGTCTTGTATGGACGTAGCGGCAGAATATAGGGACTGTTTCATTTAATATAATTTTTAATAATTTTTACATATTGGTATCTTTGTGGGAGAACCTAACCCAAATGCATAAAATGGTCTAGGAAAATGTCTTCGGAAACTATCAGAAAGGACAAAAAAATAACAAGTATATACGGCCGTAAGTTCGACCAGGCCGAATCTTATGTACCCTCCTCCATGGATTGCGTAGAAACTTCTACGAAAGAATGTCATTCACAATCGAATTACTTGGATTGTGGTATCTTAAAACTTCTTAACATCGTTTTCTAAATTATGAGTTAGTCCATACGTGGTATGTATTAGACAAAAAAGTTATGTATAGGTAAGTACAATGAACCAAATTTCAATTGACTCGGATGAAATTTGCTCCTCCAAGAGGCTCCAAAACACAATCTCTGGATCGGTTTATATGGGGGCTATATATGATTATGGACTGATATGGGCCACTTTTGGCATGGTTGTTAAATATCATATACTACCACCACGTACCAAATTTAAACCAGATCGGATGAATTTTGCTTCTCCATAAGGCACCGGAGGTCACATCTGGGGATCGGTTTATATGGGGGCTATATATAATTATGGACTGATATGATATGTTGGATACAACATACTAACATCACATACCAAATTTCAACCGAATCGGATGAATTTTGCTCTTCCAAGGTGCTCCGGAGGTCAAATCTGGGGATCGGTTTATATGGGGCCTATCTATAATTATGGACCGATTTCGACCAATTTTTGCATGGGTGTTTGAGGCCATATATTAACACCACGTACCAAATTTGAACTGAATCAGGTGCATTTTGGTCTTCCAAGAGGCTCCGGAGGTCAAATCTGGTGATAGGTTTATATGGCGGCTATATATAATTATGAACCGATGTTGACCAATTTTTGCGTGGTCATTAGAGACCATATACTTACACCATGTACCAAATTTCAGCCGGATCGGATGAAATTTTCTTCTCTTAGAGGCTCCGCAAGCCAAATCTGGGGATCGGTTTATATGGGGCCTATATATAATTATGGACCGATTTCGACCAATTTTTGCATGGGTGTTTGAGGCCATATATTAACACCATGTACCAAATTTGAACTGAATCAGGTGCATTTTGGTCTTCAAAGAGGTTCCGCAGGTCAAATCTGGTGATCGGTTTATATGGCGGCTATATATAATTATGAACCGATGTTGACCAATTTTTGCATGGTTGTTAGAGACCATATACTAACACCACGTACCCAATTTCAGCCAGATCGGATGAAATTTGCTTCTCTTAGAGGATTCGCAAGCCAAATTTGGGGGTTCGTTTATATGGGGGCTATACGTAAAAGTGGACCAATATGGCCCATTTGCAATACCATCCGACCTACATCAATAACAACTACTTGTGCCAAGTTTCAAGTCGATAGCTTGTTTCGTTCGGAAGTTAGCGTGATTTCAACAGACGGACGGACATGGTCAGATCGACTCAGAATTTCACCACGACCCAGAATATATATACTTTATGGGGTTTTAGACCAATATTTCGATGTGTTACAAACGGAATGACAAAGTTAATATACCCCCCATCCTATGGTGGAGGGTATAAAAATTTAGGTTGGAATGGTTAGCAAAGGAAATCTGTATAGAATTGCTCGCGGAAGTGAAAGACGAAAAATAGAAGTGTGAATGAATTGCTTGTGGCAAACACGCGAGCTGCGGTAAATTAAAACTCGAGAATCATAGTAAAACGAAGCTTCTTTCGACAAAAAATTTAAGTTATAAATTATTTTGCGAAAAAAGTGATCAACCAAATTTGGTGAGCAATTTTGAGTAACATGAAGTACCAATAATAGAGACTTTGTGAGTTTCAAATGAGAGACTAAGTATCTAAAAAAAGCATCAGTACATCTCATTTCGACTGTCAGGCGAAGTTGCTACAAGACGAGAGAAATTTGCGAGCCTTATAAGGGATGGAACGTCAATCAGCTCGAAAGGGATGTACTAATCTTTGAACTGGAGGGGCACTTGGAGAAGAATCTAAACAGACGAGGCGCAAGGCAGTTTTTCAACCATACGATGTCACCAATAAAGAAATGTTGCAACAATGTCATGCCTAATAAGAGGAAAAACGCGGTTCGCAAGGCAGAATACTGGTGGAATTCCGACATCGTTAATTTATGAAGAAACAATTACAGTACAGTATAAGTAGGAGCAAGAGAGATAAATATTAAGAGATAAGATTAGACATAAACAATAATCCTTGGTGACTAGGATGCCACATAGTTATGAAAAAGTCGACACTAGAAGTCTAGTGGACAAGATGGAAGAAGAAGAAATGCGGAACATCGCGGAAACTTTATTCCAAAGGCATGATATCAGAGAAAACCAGACAGAAGAGCACATAAACATCCCTACCTAAAGCTTCAAGGAGAAGAGAGGTCATTAAAGATATAGGAACCAAGCGACCCGATACCCTATTTGCTATGTACAACAAATGCCTAATATAAGGTATCTTCCTTAATGTGTGGAAAGAACAAAGATTAGTTCTGATCAACAAGGACAAGTGTAGACCTGGAAATCGATACTAAGTACACTAAAAGAAGTATCAGATGCCGCATAGGCGATACAACAGGCTAGCTACCCTTCAAGATCTATAATTGTAGTGGCGACGCTGAATATTACAATCGCTTTTAACAGCCTAAGGTTGGCAGACGTTATATACACGCTAGAAGCAATATTTTACATACCGAAATACTTAACGGGATTATTGAAAGATTATCTTAAAGACAGTGCTTGATATATGACACTATACGGGCTCAAAAATAATGGAAGTAAGCTCAGGTGTCGCACAAAGCTTAATCCTCGGATGGGATCTCTAGAATGCAACACGACGAAATGCTGAGACCATTAACAATATACTCATCTCTGGATGTGAGATCTGGGGGCCGAACCTACAGACGAAGGCGCTTTCTGTACAGAGAACCACTTCAGCATACCGCACAGTATCAGGTGAAGCCGCAGGAAGATTCCAATAGACCTCTAGGCAATATGATTTCGAAGCCAAACACCAAGGCTCAACAAAGTTGATACCGAACATCCAACAAGGGCCCAGAGAAAGATACCAGGAACGATGGAGGAATAAAGGGCAGATGATTACACTAACTTATAACCGAAATGCAATTATGGGGGAGTGAGGTATTACATGGCTACTTCGAAAGTATCTGCATCGTATGGGGGAAATGCAGTTCAGAAAACTATATTTACGAAGGAGTAGATGTCACGTATGATGACGAGCATACATTCTTTAGAGGTAGCCAATATCTCTCCGAGAAATATAATCCACAAGACGGTACAAAGTGAGAAGAATTGGAAGACTATACGGGGTTTTGTAGAACGCATTCTCCGCAATAAAAGCCTGACATAGATACAACGACTACCTGAGGGTCCGCTTTGAAGTAATGTGGTAACCATACAACAAGGGAAGAGGGATGGGTTTCTAGCCGGTATCGACGATTGTGATGGACTCGGTGGACACAGTGTTAGTTGCATAAAGCATTTTCCAAACCTTACACGGAATAAAATTAAATTTAATACGGCTTTTCTTTGATTTGTTCGCATACATAAAATATCCCACAGTGTTATGTGACTACTTGCCAAGCATATAAGTCCTTGTAACCACGATATGTGTGTGCAACAGCGAACTATGAGAAAAAAGTTTAATTTGTTTTTCTAAAATAAAAAAAAAAAAATAGTGGAAAAACTGCATTAAATTGCGGAACGTGTTTTATGCTGAGGACGTGTCTACACCCGTTTCTGCTACTACTACTACCACTTACGCTCTGTTCCTCTCGTTTCATTTTTTTCTAGATGTTATCATGGCTTCCTGGTGCTGATTTTGGTTTCAAATGGTGGCAGAACTAACAAAAACATTAAATCGAAAAGTAAACATTCTCATATGGTGTCACAATTCGTTTAGATTGCGTAGTGTTTGCTTTTTTCTCTATTTGGCTAAATGGTGACATGGAAAATGAGCTCTTAGAAATTGATAAAAACAAAAAAATAGCCGTATTTAATAAATGTCAATTTAATATTGCCGCACAAAATATTTATCTCACGCTCATTTTTTGCTTAGTGAAGCTGAAAGCTTTGGGAGTAAGATGGATTCTTAACTGAGATTCTCAATTGTTGGACAAATGTTATCCTTTTGTGAGATATAAGAAATTGATACGTAACAATTATTATTACATTCGTCTGGATAAAATATTTCCACTTGAAAACTATTGATACTGCTCGCCTCCATAATGGAAATGAGATGCTTTTAAAATATAAAATTTAAGAATTATATGTTATAGAATAATATACATTCACTGAAAGGAAAATGTACGTCATGAGAACGAATTTTCACGTCCCGGAGATTAATTTTTCATCATGGCGATGAATTGTAATTCATCACTGTGATGAACACATTGACATCCCATAGATTACTATATTACGTCCAGGTGATGAAAATATTTCATCTATGCGATTATGTTTTTATACCCTCCACCATGGGATGGGGGTATATTAACTTTGTCATTCCGTTTGTAACACATCGAAATATTGCTCTAAGACCCCATAAAGTATATATATTCTGGGTCGTGGTGAAATTCTGAGTCAATCTAAGCATGTCCGTCCGTCTGTTGAAATCACGCTAACTTCCGAACGAATCAAGCTATCGACTTGAAACTTGGCACAAGTAGTTGTTATTGATGTAGGTCGGATGGTATTGCAAATGGGTCATATCGGTCCACTTTTACGTATAGCCCCCATATAAACGGACCCCAGATTTGGCTTGCGGATCCTCTAAGAGTAGCATATTTCATCCGATCGGGCTGGTATATGGTATTAGTATATCGTATTTAACAGTCATGCAAAAATTGGTCCATATCGGTCCATAATTATATATAGCCCCCATATAAATCGATCCCCAGATTTGACCTCCGGAACCTCTTGGAGGAGCAAAATTCATCCGATCCGGTTGAAATTTGGAACATGGTATTAGTATATGGTCACTAATAACCATGTCCAAATTGATCCATATCGGTCTATAGTTATCGGTTCATATCGGTCCATATCGGTTCATAATCATGGTTGCCACTCGAGCCAGCCTAAAGCCATGCATTCACTAAACTACAAGTGTAGCTTAACCAACAGAGGAAAAGAGTGTTTGTCAAATTTATTTGGGCAAAGTCCTATAGACTGCAAGATGGAACCAACAATAACAAAACAAAACGAATGAAAGAAGAGGAAGCACGCTCAAAATAAACCCAGCCAACTGTACTCAAATCGATGATTTGACGGTGACAAAGGAAAAGAGATATGTTTGTACGAATTTATATCGACATAAGCCGTCTATCATGTAAAACCTTTTTTCGGAAGGTTCAAGTGTGGTTCATTGTTGGGTTTAATGAACTTCCAGAATTTATTCCGATAATTGGTTGGCAGTTTTGCTGCACGTGGAGGATGCTGATGAGGAATGTGGTAATTCCGAAACGTGCGTCCATCCAACCATCTTGCAGTCTATAGGGCTTTGCCCAAATAAATTTAACAAACATTATTTTCCTCTGTTGGTTAAGCCATATACTAACACTAAGTACCAAATTTCAACCGAATCGGATCAATTTTGCTCCTCCAAGAGGTTCCGGAGGTCAAATCAGGGGATCGATTTATATGGGGGCTATATATAATTATGCAGCGATATGGACCAATTCTTGAGTGTTTTTTAGAGACCACATATTAACACCACGTTCCAAATTTCAACCGAATCGGATGAATTTTGCTCCAGCAATAGGCTCCGGAGGTCAAATCTGGGGATCGGTTTATATGGGGGCTATATATAATTATGGACCGATATGGACCGATTTTTGCATGGTTATTAAAGAACATATTCCAACACCATGTACCAAATTTAAACCAGATCGGATGAATTTTGCTCCAGCAAAAGGCTCCGGAGGTCAAATCTGGGGATCGGTTTATATGGGGGCTATATATAATTATGGACCGATATGGACCGATTTTTGCATGATTGTTAGAGACGATATACTAATACCATGTATCAAATTTCAGCTCGATCGGACGAAATATGCTACTCTTAGAGGCTCCGCAAGCCAAATCTGGGGGACCGTTTATATGGGGGCTATACGGACTGATATGGCCCATTTGCAATACCATCCGACCTACATCAATAACAACTACTTGTGCCAAGTTTAGCTTGTTTCGTTCGGAAGTAAGCGTGATTTCAACAGACGGACGGACGGACATGCTTAGATCGACTCAAAATTTCACCACGGCCCAGAATATATATACTTTATGGGGTCTTGGAGCAATATTTCGATGTGTTACAAACGGAATAACAAAGTTAATAGACCCCCATCCTATGGTGGAGGGTATAAAAAGTTCAATAAAATCATTCCATATATGAATATAGCACCCAACACATTGGACGGATTTGATATGCTATCGAAAATGTTGATGTACAAAGTGGTGTAGGGTATAATGTAGTTGGACCCGCCCGACTTTAGATTTGCTTACTTTTTTTATTCTGTAGTATAGTGGCACATAAATCTAAGAAAATTTTATCTAATATATAGAATGCATTCTTCCTAATTTTCCTACGAAAATCACATCGTCCAAACAAATAAAAATGTCTTTGGTGCTATATAAAGTTCAACTTTATTCAAAATTAATTCATTTCAACTTAAAGAAGGGGTCACTTGTTATGGGTGTAGTAAGATTGTTAATTCTACTTCCTTTGCAAAGTTCCACGTAAATCTGAGTAAAATTTTGTAGTCATATTAGTTTAACACGGACGAATGATGTATATGGCAGCTATATCTAAATCTGAACCGAATTTGGGATACTTTACGAAGAATTGTATTCCTTGTGCCAAATTCAAAGCAAATCAGGATGAAACTCTGGCTTCTGGAGTGCATATCGGGCGAAAGATATATATGGAAGCTATATTTAAATCTGAAGCGATTTCTTCCAAAATCAATAAGTCAAATGGACTAAAATTGCGCCCTACAATTTGATCACCAAAATGTGTTTACAGACAGATGGACGGACAGGCGTACATGGCTAGATCGACTTAGGGGCCAGCTCTGAGCAATATTGCCAAAAACATCATGTGTCTATCTAGCCTCCTTCTGTGAACATATAAAAGTGAAGAAAATATAGCGCTCTATTTTGTTGCTTTACATATCAATGGCTGTATAGTTTTTCGCATCCACTAAATGCGATTTTAATAGGATATTGGAGTTTTATTGTTGTACATTTAAATCGTTTAGTTTTATTTAATTTTCTGTTTTCCCGCAAAATTTGTGTTTAATTATTATTTTATGTGATATATGAGAAAAGTTTCCGTTATTGGTACAATTTTTCATAAAACGTTGATAGTGCAAAATGGAAGTTTAAACATCAGTCATCATGAACCACATCGTGAACCACACACGATGTTGTTTAAAACTTTTCCATATTAACATCGTTTTGGGTTGGCGTTCATGTGCAATCAATGTTCCATAAGCAAAGAAAAGTAGATAAAATAAAACAAGTATATACGGCCGTAAGTTCGGACAGGCCGAATCTTATGTACCCTCCACCATGGATTGCGTAGAAACTTCTACGAAAGCCTGTCATCCACAATCGAATTAATTGGGTTGTGGTATCTTAAAACTTCTTAACATCGTTTTCTAAATTGTGAGGTAGTCCATACGTGGTATATACTAGACAAAAAAGGTATGTATAGGTAAGTCTACAAATAATTTCGAATCGATATGGACTTTTGCACGGTACGTAGAGAGCCAGAATTGAATATGGGGGTAGCTTATATGGAAGCTATATACAATTATGAACTTGATATGGACCAATTTTTGTGTGATTGTGGATCGATTTATCTGATGGCTATATATAACTATAGACCGATATGGACCTAGTTAGGCATGGTTGTTAACGGCCATATACTAGCACAATGTACAAAATTTCGACTGACTCGAATGAAATTTGCTCCTCCAGAGGCTCCAAAACCTAATCTCGGGATCGGTTTATATGGGGGCTATATATGATTATGGACTGATATGGACCACTTTTGGCATGGTTTAGAGTTGGGTAGTTCGCGAACGAACTAGTTCAATTGAATGGTTTACTGAAATGAGCGAGCTGAACTAGTTCACATCTATCGTTCTTTTCCGTTCACCATGTCAGTTTAGCTAACTAAGCACATTTTATCGTTTGTTCGCTCAGTTATCTTCGCTTTCGTAATAATTGGACAATTTTCTGCCTTTACGCTCTTATAGATCTTTTTTGCACATTAGCAGTTCGGGATTCTTTTCGCATGTGGTTTTTGGGATGAATAAATCAACGCAAGGCTAATGTGTTTCATTTATGATGAACTGGGAGAAAGCAACAACATAAGTTGAAATGAACCGGTCACTGACCGAAAATAAATTAATGATCTAACTGACCAAACTAGTTCGTTTATTGGAAAAGAGCTGAAGTGAGCGATCACTACACTGAACTAAAGGGTGATACGGTCAAAATTTGGTCAATATAAAATTGACGTATTTCTTTCAATTTTGCATTTAAAAAACCTGAACACCCCTCATTTTGACGGTGTGTGTGTGTGTAGAATGTTGCTCCTATTTTGATTTTCGAATTCACTCTTCAGTTGTCAAAATGCCGTCCAAGCAAGAAGAGCAGCGTATCAAAATTTTGCTCGCGCATCGCAAAAATTCGAGCTACTCGCACGCAAAGCTGGCAAAATCGCTAAAAGTTGCCAAATCAACCGTTACAAATGTAATTAAAGTGTTTGGGGAATGTTTGTCGACAGCCAGGAAGTCTGGATCGGGGGGAAATCGAAAACCGGAAGCCGCTGAGACGACAAAGAGAGTTGCCGGTAGTTTCAAGCGAAACCCTAACCTCTCTCTCCGAGATGCCGCAAATAAGCTGGGTGTATCGTCTATAACCGTGCATCGAGCCAAAAAACGAGCCGGACTATCGACTTACAAGAAGGTAGTGACTCCAAATCGCGATGATAAACAAAATACGACGGCCAAAGCGCGATCCCGGAGGCTGTACACGACGATGCTGACGAAGTTTGACTGCGTGGTAATGGACGACGAAACCTACGTCAAAGCCGACTACAAGCAGCTTCCGGGACAGGAGTTTTATACGGCAAAAGGAAGGGGAAAGGTCGCAGATATTTTCAAGCACATAAAACTGTCAAAGTTCGCAAAGAAATATCTGGTTTGGCAAGCCATCTGTATCTGTGGCTTGAAACGCAGCATTTTCATAGCTTCCGGGACTGTCAACCAAGAAATTTACGTGAAAGAGTGTTTTAATAAACGTCTGCTGCCTTTCCTGAAGAAACACGGTTGTTCCGTACTGTTTTGGCCGGATTTGGCATCTTGCCATTACGGTAAAAAGGCCATGGAGTGGTACGCCGCCAACAACGTGCAGGTGGTTCCCAAGGACCTCCCAACAACGTGCAGGTGGTTCCCAAGGACCCTCCCAACACGCCAGAGCTCCGGCCAATTGAGAAATACTGGGCTATTGTCAAGCGGAACCTAAAGAAGACCAAAAAAACTGCTAAGGACGAGCAGCAGTTCAAGGCAAACTGGCTTTCTGCGGCGAAGAAGGTGGACAAGGTGGCTGTACAAAATCTGATGGCAGGTGTCAAACGTGAGGCCCGGCAATTCGGATTTGGAAAAGCGAAAGCCTAACTGAATATTTTTCCTGAATTTTATACTAATTGAACTTGAAAATGAAATTTAATTTGATTTTTTAGATAAACGATTTCACCGATTTACACGCGTTTTCCCTTGACCAAATTTTGACCGTATCACCCTTTATAATGCCCAACACTAGCATGGTTGTTAAATATCATATACTACCACCACGTACCAAATTTCAACCAGATCGGATGAATTTTGTTCTCCAAAAGGCACCGGAGTTAAAATCTGGGGATCTGTTTATATGGGGGCTATATATAATTATGGACTGATATGAACCAATGCCTGCATGGTTGTTTGATACCATATACTAACATCACGTACCAAATATCAACTGAATCCGATGAATTTTGGTTTTCCAAGAGGCTCCGGAGGTCAAATCTGGTGATCGGTTTATATGGGGGCTATATATAATTATTGACCAATGTGGACCAATTTTTGCATAGTTGTTAGAGACCATATACTTACACCATGTACCAAATTTCAACCAGATCGGATGAATTTTGTTCTCCAAAAGGCACCGGAGTTAAAATCTGGGGATCGGTTTATATGGGGGCTATATATAATTATGGACTGATATGAACCAATGCCTGCATGGTTGTTTGATACCATATACTAACATCACGTACCAAATATCAACTGAATCAGACGAATTTTGGTCTTCCAAGAGGCTCCGGAGGTCAAATCTGGTGATCGGTTTATATGGGGGCTATATATAATTATTGACCGATGTGGACCAATTTTTGCATAGTTGTTAGAGACCATATACTTACACAATGTACCAAATTTCAGCCGGATCGGATGAAATTTGCTTCTCTTAGAGGCTATGCAGGCCAAATCGGGGGATCGGTTTATATGGGGGCTATATATAATTATTGATCGATGTGGACCAATTTTTGCATACTTGTTAGAGACCATATACTAACACCATGTACCAAATTTCAGCCAGATCGGATGAAACTTTCTTCTCTTAGAGGCTCCGCAAGCCAAATCTGGGGATCGGTTTATATGGGGGCTGTATATAATTATGGACCGATATGGACCAATTTTTGCATAGTTGTTAGAGACCATATACTAACACCATGTACCAAATTTCAGCCGGATCGAATGCAATTTGCTTCTCTTAGAGGCTCCGCAAGCCGTCGGTTTATATGGGGGCTATATATAATTATGGACCGATGCGGACCAATTTTTGCATGGTTATTAGAGACCATATACTAACACTATGTACCAGATTAGAGGGTCTGCAATCCAAATTTTGGGTTCCGTTTATATGGGGACTATACGTAAAAGTGGACCGATATGGCCCATTTGCAATACCATCCGACCTACATCAATAGCAACTACTTGTGCCAAGTTTCAAGTCGATAGCTTGTTTCGTTCTGAAGTTAGCGTGATTTCAACAGACGGACGGACGGACATGCTCAGATCGACTCAGAATTTCACCGCGACCCAGAATATGTATACTTTATGGGGTCTTAGAGCAATATTTCGATGTGTTACAAACGGAATGACAAAGTTAATATACCCCCATCCTATGGTGGTGGGTATAATTGGGAGAAATATATATATAGTCACCAGCGTGCAATTGTTGGCATGCCCGCCTTACAAAAAGTTTTTCAGAGGTGGTTTACTCCCTCTCAGTAATGCTAGTGACATTACTGAGTGTTTCAAAGCTTAACTCAACGGTTTCACAGTATCGCAAAACGCCGTTCGTACTAGGCTATAAAAATGAGGTCCCTTATCATTGAGCTAAAATAAAATAGGTCAGCACTCATGGATAAGACCAGAACTGGGACTGGTTCATAGGCACCAGGGACGAGACCTGTATCGGTTCTAGAGTTGATCCATTTCCCGTGGCTGGTGGCTATCACTATAATCTTCAAAAGGATGGGACAACTTATTAATCCGCCTCATGGTTGATACAATAATCGTTGTTTGTGCAACTATTGAGCTGGTTAGTAAATCTCTGGCTATTGTGGCTTCAGTTCTATTAATTCCATACAGCATAGTGATGATGTGCGTGTATCTGTGAGCTATTGATATCAGTAGTGGGAAATGTTTAAAGCTAAGGGTTGGATGCAAATTAAAACATTATTAAAAGTTTATAATGAATGTTGATGTTTCCGTCCGGTAGAACAACACCAATACAATTTAATTATGGATGTTCTAACATAAACAAGCAAAAAGTTTACCCTAATACAATGGACGCGTCTGTTCATTTGATCTGATTTAATTACTGGTGAATATAAAGTAAAATAAAACTCGCTGGACTAAAAGTAAATATGTTTCATTAATATTGTTGTTGTTTTTTCTTTGTTCTCTCGTTTTTGTCGTTGTTATAATAAATTTATTGTTTATATGAAAATATTTATTTTGTGTGGTTAGTTTTTATCGTCTCTTCCACATTTATTATCAATTACATTTGATGATTTATTTATGGATAATTTAATTTTGTTAATCGTTGGATTATATCTAAATATGAAAAAAAAACCGAAGGCATAATTAGGACGCATAAGAAAGGACAGAATGGATATGGATCACTTATGTGATGTTAATTTTAAATTTCTACGAGGAAAATTGGATTTGACTTCATTATTTTTTTTGAAGGATATCGAAGCTACCGATTGAAGGATATCGAAGCTACCGATTAACGTTCAAAACAGTTAATTTATTTATAAGCTACACCCAAAAAAAGCATGTGCTAAACCAAAGATTTTGTATTTACACTAATGATTTTTGGTATTGGTTTAAACGAACTAACTCGTGCAAAAATTGAACAAATTATGCTCCACATTTTGAGATGTGTTGTTAAAACCAGAAAAACTGAATGCCCTGCTGTACTTTTTAACAGCAGATCACGAAATTACACCCACTCATAGAAGAAAAAATTAACTAAAAATAAAGAAGGAAATCATTGGCGCCAAATCATATTCAGCAAAAAAAAAGCGTAGCCATAAAAGTAATGAAAATGTTCTTTTTGGATCCGGAAGTGTTGTCAAATTGACGGGATGAATTTAACATGGGCTTGTCATAGGACGGAAGTTGTCCATTTCAACAGCCGGTGCACTGAATTTGAATCACTTCTTTAGGTGTGATACGAATTCAATGTATTGGATGTAAATTAAAAAATTCTGTGATATTTTGTCAAATAAATATTTTTTATAATTTTTAATGGATTCTAACGTTTGTCTGAAACGTTTGACCTCAAATATTTTTAAAAATTCACAATTTTTTCGATTGAATTTAGCATTTTTTTGACGACAAAATTTAAATAATTTGTTCTATTTTATGAATTCTTAAACTGTTTTTAACCAATTTGAAACAAAAAAAGTTAAAATTACCCATTAAAAATATGAAAAACTTCTTGTGTAGTTAAAATAAAGAATATCATTGGGAGTACATTTTCTGGAAGTGCTTTTAAAGTTGTACCTTTGGAAGAACTTCCCAATTTTTTTGCTGGGTAGTCATTTTAACCATACAGTAGTTCATTCTTATTATCGTACGAAAATTTTCTTTTGTGTTAGTTCTTATTGAACTTATGTGTACTGTCATTGAACTTTATACCCACGTTCAGTTCATAAAGTGTTTGAGACATACTTAAAAAAAGGAAAATTTCATTGGGTTGTGGAAAATTTCGCAAGAAATAATAGAATTTAACTACCAACAAAAAAAAATCTAATAAAAATAAGTTAAAACAAGTATATACAGCAGTAAGTTCGGCCGGGCCGAATCTTTAATACCCACCACCATGAATCAAATATTGGGGTTTCCTTTGAAATTTCAGGATTACGGTTTCTAGAAACAAAATACCTCTAGATTTCCAATTTCAGGCAAATTGGACAAAAATTTCGGATTCTAGAAGCCCAAGAAGTAAAATCGGTCTATATGGGGGCTATACCAAAATATGGACCGATACTCACAATTTTCGGCACACCTCTTTATGGTTCTAAAATACCTCTAGATTTCTATATGGGGGCTATACCAAAACATGGGCCAATACTCACCATTTTCGGCACACCTCTTTATGGTCCTAAAATACCTCTAGATTTCGAATTTCAGGCAAATTGGATAAAAACTACGGTTTCTAGAAGCCCAAAAAGTAAAAAGCCCAAGAAGTAAAATCGGGAGAGCGATTATATGGGGGCTATACCAAAACATGGGCCAATACTTACAAGTTTTGGCTCAGCTCTTTATGGTCCAATACACCAAATCGGGAGGTCGGTTTATGTGAGGCATTTTCGACACACCTCTTTATGGTTCTAAAATACCTCTAGATTTCCAATTTCAGGCAAATTGGATAAAAACTACGGTTTCTATAAGCCCAAAACCACAAATCGGGAGGTCGTTTATATGGAGGCTATATCAAAACATGGACCGATACTCACCATTTTTGGAACACCTTTTTATGGTCTTAAAATACCTCTAGATTTCCAATTTCAGGCAAATCGGATAGTAAATACAGTTCCAGCAGCCCAAGAAGTAAAATCGGGAGAGCGGTCTATATGGGGCTATACCAAAACATGGGCCAATACTCACAATTTTTGGCTCACCTCTTTATGGTCCAATTGGGATTTCCAATTTCACGCAAATTGGATAAAAACTACGGTTTCTATAAGCCCAAGAAGTAAAATCGGGAGATCTGTCTATATGGGGGCTATACCAAAACATGGACCGATTTTTGGCACACCTCTGTATGGTCCTAAAATACCTCTAGATTTCAAATATCAGGCAAATTGGATAAAAACTAGGACTTTTATAAGCCAAAGACCCCAAATCGGGAGGTAGGTTTATATTGGGACTATATCAAAACCAGGACCGATATAGCCCATCTTCGAACTTGACCTGCCTGCGGACAAAAGACGAGTTTGTGCAAAATTTCAGCACGATTGCTTCATTATTGAAGAATGTAGCGTGATTACAATAGACAGACAGACGGATATGCTTATATCTTAAAATTTCTCCCTGATCAAGAATTAATATATACTTTATATAGTTGGAAACCGATATTTCGATGTGTTACAAAGGGAATGAAAAATTTTTTATAATCCAGTCACCATTTTGGTAGTACTCCTTCGGTTTTGCCTCAAAATAGTCCTCAGTTTCGGCGATCGCCTCTTCATTGCAGCCAAATTTTTTTCCTGCGAGCATCCTTTTGAGGTCTGAGAACAACAAAAAGTCGCTGGGGGCCAGATCTGTAGAATACGGTGGTTGGGGAAGCAATTCGAAGCCCAATTCATGAATTTTTGCCAGCATTCTCAATGAATTGTGGCACGGTGCGTTGTCTTGGTGGAAAAACACTTTTTATACCCTCCATCATAGGATGGGGTATATTAACTTTGTCATTCCGTTTGTAACTCATCGAAATATTGCTCTAAGACCCCATAAAGTATATATATTCTGGGTCGTGGTGAAATTCTGAGTCGATCTAAGCATGTCCGTCCGTCCGTCCGTCCGTCCGTCCGTCTGTTGAAATCACGCTAACTTCCGAACGAAACAAGCTATCGACTTGAAACTTGGCACAAGTAGTTGCTATCGTTGTAGGTCGGATGGTATTGAAAATGGGCCATATCGGTCCACTTTTACGTATAGCCCCCATATAAACGGACCCCCAAAATTTGGCTTGCAGACCCTCTAAGAGGAGCAAATTTCATCCGATCCGGCAGAAATTTGGTACATGGTGTTGGTATATGGTCTCTAACAACCATGCAAAAATTGGTCCACATCGGTCCATAATTATATATAGCCCCCATATAAACCGATCCCCAGATTTGGCTTGCGGAGCCTAAAAGAGAAGCAAATTTGATCCGATCCGGCTGAAATTTGGTACATGGTGTTGGTATATGGTCTCTAACAACCATGCAAAAATTGGTCCACATCGGTCCATAATTATATATAGCCCCCATATAAACCGATCCCCAGATTTGGCTTGCGGAGCCTAAAAGAGAAGCAAATTTCATCCGATCCGGCTGAAATTTGGTACATGGTGTTGGTATATGGTCTCTAACAACCGTGCAAAAATTGGTTCACATCGGTCCATAATTATATATAGCCCCCATATAAACCGATCCCCAGATTTGGCTTGTGGAGCCTCTAAGAGAAGCATATTTCATCCGATCCAGCTGAAATTTGGTTCATGGTGTTGGTATATGGTCTCTAACAATCATGCAAAAATTGGTCCACGTCGGTCCATAATTATGTATAGCCCCCATATAAACCGATCCCCAGATTTGGCTTGCGGCGCCTCAAAGAGAAGCAAATTTCATCCGATCCGGCTGAAATTTGATACATTATGTTGGTATATGGTCTCTAACAACCATGCAAAAATTGGTCCACATCGGTCCATAATTATATATAGACCCCATATAAACCGATCTCCAGATTTGGCTTGCAAAGCCTCAAAGAGAAGAAAATTGCATCCGATCCAGCTGAAATTTGGTACATGGTATTGGTATATGGTCTCTAACAACCATGCAAAAATTGGTCAACATCGGTTCATAATTATATATAGCCCCCATATAAACCGATCCCCAGATTTGGCTTGCGAAGTCTCCAAGAGAAGCAAATGTCATCCAATCCGGTTGTAATTTGGAACGTGGTGTTAGTATATGATTTTTAACAACCGTGCCAGAATTGGTCCATATCGGTCCATAATTATATATAGCCCCATATAAAACGTTCTCCAGATTTGACCTCCGGAGCCTCTTGGAGGAGCAAAATACATCCAATCCGGTTCAAATTAGGAACGTGGTGTTAGTATATGTTCGCTAACAATCATAACAAAATTGGTCCAATCACACAAAAATTGGTCCTATCTGTTCATAATCTACCAAAATTTTATTTCTATAGAAAATTTTGTCAAAATTTTATTTTTAGAGAAAATTTTGTTAAAATTTTATTCGGTTCACAATAAAATTTTCATCATTATCAAAATTTTATTTCCATAGAAAATTTTGTCAAAATTTTATTTCTATAGTAAATTTTGTTCAAATTTTATTCGGTTCATAATCATGGTTGCTACTCGAGCCAAAAATAATCTACCAAGATTTTATTTCTATAGAAAATTTTGTCAAAAGTTTATTTCTATAGAGAATTTTGTTAAAATTTTATGTCTGTAGAAATTTTTGTCAAATTTTCTTTCTATAGAAAATTTTCTCAAAATTTTTATTTCTATAGAAAATTTTGTGAAAATTTTATTTCTATAGAAAATTTTGTGAAAATTTTATTTCTATAGAAAATTTTGTTAAAATTTTATTTCTGTAGAAAATTTTTTCAAAATTTTATGTCTACTTTGTCAAATTGAATTTTATACGTATTGGATCGATCTTTTTTGATTTAATATATACCACGTATGGACTTACATTCAATTTAGGAGATGGTGTTAGGAGGTTTTAAGATACCTTGCCATCGGCAAGCGTTACCGCAACTTAAGTAATTCGATTGTGGATGGCAGTGTTTAGAAGAAGTTTCTACGCAATCCATGATGGAGGGTACATAAGCTTCGGCCTGGCCGAACTTACGGCCGTATATACTTGTTTCTTCTTCATATGGGGCCGTTCTGGCGCGATTTCGACCTTCAAACGCTCCAATAACGCCATATAATAGTCACTGTTGATGGATTTTCCCTTCTCAAGATAATCGATAAAAATTATTCCATGCGCATCCCAAAAAAACAGAGGCCATTACTTTCAGAAAACAGTATTTTATCAAAACACGAAATTCCTTTTTTCACAATAACAAAAGTTGCTTCACAAAAGACTCTCTATCTCACAAAATAATTGACTAACAGACATCAAATTTTGACACGAATCATTTGAAGGTTGGTACTATATAAAAATAATATGCATTTCATATTAGCGACGCCATCTATGTGTCAGACCGGGGATTTATCAGCCAACATGTTATTTGGTCATAAATCTATACACGTCTGTTTCCGTTCGGGTGAATGGACTTTTCCATAGTTTTCAATATAGATCTTGCTGCACGGAAAAAATATTTACGTTGTATTAAAGATTACGCAACCTAAATTTGGGGTTACGCAATTTACACAATATTAAGAATAAAATTCTCTAAAATAATGGAAATTTATAAAAGAAAGTTTATAATCTTTGCTTTTAAAATTTTTATACCCTGCGCCACACTATGTAAGCACAGAGAAAACATGTTTGGATATGGTTGCCGCCTCCATTTAATGCTTATCTACACTGAGAAAATTGAACGTCGTAACTACAAGTAAATTCCAGAATATTGAGTAGTTCAAAATTTTACTCATAGTTAGTTAAATTTAACTATTGATGAACAAAATTAACTCAGGGGAATTAAATTGAACTTACGGCCATTACCAGCAAAATGGTTAAGAACTCCCAATGAGTTCGTAAATGGACTGGAGCAAATATAATAATAGGGAATACGTATTTTCTCAAACGTACGAAGAAGTTTATCATCGTTACTGAACTTTTACTGTGCAATATTACGAAGTCTAGTTGGACACGAAATTTCCATTTGTAGTATAAATAAACTAACGATGAATGTCAATTCTAACTACCGTTAAGTGAATCTAATTCTAGAAAATAGTTCGTCTCCGAAACATGTGCTCGTGTGGTGTTTCTAAAAATAGACACCCTTGACTGTATGTGTTAATGAATACATGCAGCCAAGCAAGAAAAGAATCAACAAAGTCACATTTGGTTGTTGATGAGCATAAGAGCTAAGTGGCCCAGTGGATAGTGTGTTTGGTTTGAAAACTGATGGTACGCGGTTCGATCCTCCGTCCGGACAAAAGGTAAAATTTTATAAAATGATAATAATAATATCTAATAAATACTTCTACAGAGGAGTAGTTGGTTTGTACTAAATATAATATGATATGTAGAAATGGGGGTCCTCCCCTTAAGGTCTCCTTGCTCCAAGTCAACATGTGGTCTAGGAAATCCAGAACATTAATTCTTCGTTTTTAAAAAGTGTATTATTTAGTTAATTTTTTACTTCTGAGCAGTTAACTTTGAACTTGGGAAAAGTTAAAACAAATTACTAACCTATAGGAAAATATTGAACTTACTATGGGTACATGCTTCTTTAGCGACATACGAAGTTCAAAATTAACACTGGTTAGTTAAAAATAACTCGCTAATGGGTTCACTCTTCTCTGAGTGTAGAGCCTATTTTGTCTATGTAAAAATAATTTTCGAGCAGAGAAAAATGGCAATAAGCTGGCAATAAACATTTAAATGGTTCTCAAATGCCACAAACATGTTCTATTATTTAAATGATAGAATTTGAGACCACTACATGGCCGGGAAAATCATGCACCTGACCATTCAATTTTTCGACTTTTTTGCAGGGAAAAAAGTATTTTTACAGATTAAGTAAGTACTGTGTTCAGCTTATTTTCGCGGTTACTTTTTTGTATCAATTAATTTCAAAATATAAAATGTCTCGCACTCAATGCTTTGAATCATTTCCATCCATAATTTGTCAAAACTTGATAGAAATATAATCGTCTTCATATATTTGACAATCATGTTTCTTCTCTGCGTGTGGAACAGGGTACTATAAGTTAGTCCATATGCTTGCAACACCCAGAAGGAGACGAGATAGACATATGGTGTCTTTGGCAATATTGCTCAGGGACGGAACCTAAGTCGATCTAGCCATATCCGTCTGCCTGTGATTACATAGTTCATTCGCAAGAGATAGTTCATTCTTAAACAGTGTGTCAACGTTTTACTCCGATTAACGTGAAATATTGTGGAGATAGTAGAATTCTAAGTAGCTATACCAGAGTTACAGAAAGCTTCCATTGACCGAATTAGCTTCTCTATATGTTCTGAAATTTTGCACAGAGGATAAAATTAATATTTCAGCAATGTGTGTCAAATTTTGGCAATTAATTTCCGAATTCAGATAGGATTTCGAATAGAAATTATGCTATTTTTCAAGTAAACATCGCCTTTAAAATAAAGTTTTGAAAAATATCTCATATTTGTAAACGCTTTTTTGCTTTCTAGTCAAGACAAAAAAGTCAACAAATTTAAACAAGTTCGGCCAGGCCGAATCTTATGTACCCACCACCATGGATTGCGTAGAAACTTCTACGAAAGACTATCATCCACAATCGAATTACATGGGTTGTGGTATCTTAAAACTTCTTAACATCGTTTTCTAAATTGTGATTTAGTCCATACATGGTATATATTAGACAAAAAAGTTATGTATAATTAAGTCTACAAATAATTACGAATCGATATAGACTTTTTGTACGTAGAGAGCCAGAATTGAAATATGGGGTCCGCTTATATGGGGGCTATATACAATTATAAACTTGATATGGACCAATTTTTGTGTGATTGGGGATCGATTTATCTGAGGGCCATAAATAACTATAGACCAATATGGACCTAGTTAGGCATGGTTGTTAACGACCATATACTAGCACAATGTACCAAATTTCAACTCACTCGGATGAAATTTGCTCCTCCAAGAGGTTCCAAAACCAAATCTCGGCATCGGTTTATATGGGGCTATGCACGATTATGGACTGATATGGACCACTTTTGGTATCGTTGTTAAATATCATATACTACCACCACGTACCAAATTTCAAGCAGATCGGGTGAATTTTGCTTCTCCAAAAGGCACCGGAGGTCAAATCTGGGGATCGGTTTATATGGGAGCTATATATAATTATGGACTGATAGGAACGAATTCCTGCATGGTTGTTGGATACCATATACTAACATCACGTACCAAATTCCAACCGAATGGGAAGAATTTTGCTCTTCCAAGGGGCTCTGGAGGTCAAATCTGGGGATCGGTTTATATGGGGCCTATATATAATTATGGACCGATATCGACCAATTTTTACATGGGAGTTTGAGGCCATATATTAACACCACGTACCAAATTTCAACTGAATCAGATTAATTTTGGTCTTCCAAGAGGTTCCGGAGGTCAAATCTGGTGATCGGTTTATATGGGGGCTATATAATTATGAACCGATATGGACCAATTTTTGCATGGTTGTTAGAGACCATATACTAACATCACGTACCAAATTTCAGCCGGATCGGATGAAATTTGCTTCTCTTAGAGGCCTCGCAAGCCAAATCGGAGGATCGGTTTATATGGGGGCTATATATAATTATGGACCGATATGGACCAATTTTTGCATGGTTGTTAGAGACCATATATTAACACCATGTACCAAATTTCAGCCGGATCGGATGAAATTTGCTTCTCTTAGAGGCCTCGCAAGCCAAATCGGGGGATCGGTTTATATGGGGGCTATATATAATTATGGACCGATGTGGACCAATTTTTGCATGGTTGTTAGAGACCATATACTAACACCATTCACCAAAATTCAGCCGGATCGGATGAAATTTGCTTCTCTTAGAGGCCTCGCAAGCCAAATTTTGGGGTCCGTTTATATGGGGGCTATACGTAAAAGTGGACCGATATGGCCCATTTGCAATACCATCCGACCTACATCAATAACAACTACTTGTGCCAAGTTTCAAGTCGATAGCTTGTTTCGTTCGGAAGTTAGCGTGATTTCAACAGACGGACGGACGGACGGACGGACGGACATGCTCAGATCGACTCAGAATTTCACCACGACCCAGAATATATATACTTTATGGGGTCTTAGAGCAATATTTCGATGTGTTACAAACGGAATGACAAAGTTAATATACCCCCCATCCTATGGTGGTGGGTATAAAAAGACAATTTGATTAATTTTGAAGAATTTTTCAAAATTGTTAAGGCCAAGTTGACCTTAGTCAAATAGAAATTTCATTCATTTTGAGATACCCATTTTTAAGTCGAATCACCTAAGACATTGAAATGTTTATCGACTTTTGGACAAAGATAAAAACTTAAAATCAGAGAAATACGTCTTCTGTACTAAGCAAAATTCGCATTCGTCTACTAAGGACATGAAATCTGATACTATGCAAAAATGTTACTAACCGGTGCACCACTGCGGGGGTCTGTCTTCTGGTAGAGTATTAATGATGAGGATGAGAAACTTCTCATTAGTGTAATTTCCCACTTCTTTGGTTTGGAATAAACACCACAGTGATTTAAGAAAATCTAAATCTTCGAAATCTTTGAAACTGGGTAAGCTTTTCTTGAGTAAACTTATGTACTCGTAGTTTCTACTAAACTGTGCTTCTTCCTTAGAACCGTAAACTGATAAGTTCATTCTAAGGTTTCATTCCCATTCGTTTTTTTGTCATATTTTTAAATATATTGGAAGTGCATTATTATTTTTTGTTTTGTTGTAGTTACATGCTTATTGAACTGAACAATTACTTGTAATTAATTTATTTTTATTTGACATAGAAAATCTGCATACCAGCAATTGGTGATAACATAAGCGTTTTATGTTTATCTACTTTTTGTGTATATATATTTTTGTTGTTTTTTTTTGTTTTCAATTTGAAGTTAATAAATTGCTTATTTAAATGGGACATTGTTTTTCAATCCTGTCAAATGTATATAAACATTCAATTTATTATGTATTTTATTGTTTTCCTGATTGTTTTTTTTTCACTCGTTTTTTGTCAAATCGTTTTTAAATAAATATTATCAGACATAACAAACAAACGAACTAAAGCCAAACTTTGTCAGATTGGATTTTAATTAATGATATTTCATATCAAAGTATTGTTCGAAATAATGGCCAAAATGTCACATGGTATTAGGTTGTTTAAAATATTGGACGATGGGAAAAATAAATATTAGAACTATCTCCCAGCAAAAAAAAAAAAAAATAAATAATAAATAAAAAAACGTAGCGAAATAGTATGTAATTTTGAGATTTTTTTAAATGTTTCAGAATTTATTCCGAATAAAATTGTAACAGACTAATCCATAAAAGTATTGTCAGTCACTATTTTTCATATCTTTTTGGCAAGATCCTGGGACGCGAGGAAAAAAAACTAATTTTCATTAAATGTAGGAGACAAATCTTGGAAATTTGCGTCCCTCCGTAAAAGTCGTATATACACGCAAAGAAAAAAAAACGTTTGGAAAACGTGTACCGAAAACTTTTTTCTTTTGTTAGAGTTTTTTGAATTGCTTCGAAAATTTTAAACTTTTATCACCAAAAAAATTCGTTTGTTACAAAATTTTTATTTTTTCAATAAAAAAAGTTATTTTTGAAATAACAACACAGTCCATTTCGTTTATATCAAACACTGTTCTTTTCTGACTTTAGGTCTTTAATAAGACACATTTTACAGTTCAAAATTTAATATAGTACAATGTAATGTTGAACATTTTTTCGGAATCTTCCGAATATATCTGTAATATATGTAAAAAAAAAAACAAAAGCAAAAACAAACTTTGGCCGAAGCAGGGATCGAACCCACGACCCTTGGCATGAGAGTCGGACGTAGCTACCACTGCTCCACGGTGCCAAACTAACTGTTTGTTTCTGTTAAATAAACTTTGTTTATTCGGTTCGTGGGCGCCGCAAGCTATGCTATATAAATATAACTTATATGGATATTTATCTATTGATGACCATAACAGGTACATAGCTCAGTGGTTAGTGTGTTGGCTTACAATGTGCAGGGTCCGCGGTTCGATTCTCCGTCCAGACGAAAGGTAAAAAAAAATTTAAAAATTTATAAAATCGTATAATTTCTTCTACATTGTTGGTATTACAGGAAAAGGTGTTAAGAACTAAAAATCCTCGTGGATGTGAGAAAGATGTGAGGGACAATGCAATTAGCAAGGAAATAATGTTTTTTGAGCTAGTCTTTATGAAATTGTTTTTACATCCTGGAAAAGAATAAACGTTTATCACAAAAAGTATATACTTTTGTTCCAAATACACTTCCTTACAGCGAAAAGCAAATGAGAAACGAACTTTGTTTGTCTAAACTTTCGTTTGGGAGGAAAGAATTATTTTTTTGCGTGTATATATGATGTAAGGAAAACAATCCTTAAGCAAAGAAAAACAAGTATATACGGCCGTAAGTTCGGCCAGGCCGAATCTTATGTACCCTCCACCATGGATTGCGTAGAAACTTCTACATAAAAATGTCATCCACAATCGAATTACTTGGGTTGTGGAAATACTTTCCGATGGCAAGGTATCATAAAACTACTTAACATCGTCTTCGGTTTATCTGAGGGCTATATATAACTATAGACCGATATGGACCTAATTAGGCATGGTTGTTAAAGCTCATATACTAGCCCAATGTACTAAATTTCAACTTAATCGGATGAAATTTGCTTCTCAAGAGTCTATAAAACCAAATCTGTGGATCGGTTTATATGGGAGCTATATATCATTATGGACCGATATGGACCAATTTTGGCATGTTTGTTAAAAATTTCAGCCGGATATAAACCGATCTCCAGATTTGGTTTGCGGAGCCTCAAAGAGAAGCAGATTTCATCCGATCCGGCTGAAATTTGGTACATGGTGGTAGTATAGGGTCTCAAACAAGAATGCAAAAATTGGGGGCCATATATAATTATGAACCCATATGAACCAGTTATTGCATGGTGGTTAGAGACTATATACTTACACCATGTACCAAATTTCAGCCGGAACGGATGAAAAAAATATTTTGGTGATATTAAAAATTACGCAACCTCAATTTTAGGATGCGCAATTTGCACACTATTAAGGACAAATTTCGTTAAAATAATGAAATTTTAATTAATAGAAAGTTTATAATCTTTGCTTCCAAAATTTTTTTATTAAATTTAGAACACACATTTTGAAAATTTTCATCCCTTAGTTAAATTTGCATATCTTTAAGCTAAGGCAAATGTTCCTTAAAGTAAAGAAACACATTTTTGATTTAAAGAAAATGTCCTTAAATTAACGGAAATATTGAATCCTTAGATTTTACCTAAAAACGCTTCAAATATAGGCTAAGACTTATTTTGAGGATTTAGCATCTTTGGTTTAAAGTTTTTTTGGAATTAAGAAAATATTTTTTACTTCGTAGTATCCGTCATAATTTGGATTTTTAAACTGGAATTTGTTTGTACGTGCATAGCTTTATTAATATACTGGAAAAATAGAATGAAAATTAGATAAATGAGATGTGTATCCTAACATTAATTATATAGATCCTAGATTTAAAGCCAGATAGGTCGCAAACAAATTTCCTTATTTTAAAGAACCCGTGTCTTTGGCTCGGAATCAATATCAAAATCCTTAAAGGAAGGTCAACATCTTTGGATCCAAGTAAACTTTTTTTTGAGTGCAGGTACGAGACTATTCCCTGGTTTGTATTAACCGGCCCTAGTTCTGACCAAAATGTATGGAAGGGTTCGGTCTCTTTAACATGGGTTTGTCATTGGCGGGGTAAATTTACACATTAGGAGCCACCGTGGTGCAATGGTTAGCATACCCGCCTTGCATACACAAGGTCGTGGGTTCGATTCCTGCTACGACCAAAAACCAAAAAGTATTTCAGCGGTGGATTATCCCACCTCAGTAATGCTGGTGACATTTCTGAGGGTTTCAAAGTTTCTCTAAGTGGTTTCACTGCAATGTGGAACGCCGTTCGGACTCGGTTATAAAAAGGAGGTCCCTTGTCATTGAGCTTAACATGGAATCGGGCAGCACTCAGTGATAAGAGAGAAGTTCACCACTGTGGTATCACAATGGACTGAATAGTCTAAGTGAGCCTGATACATCGGGCTGCCACATAACCTAACCTACACATTAGGACACGCCTTGGACTCAACCCAAAGGAAATCCCAGAAAAAACAACGAAATATTTTATAGCCAATTTAACTTTGTTTTAGTTCATGAAAATTAGTTAATTTTAGTTCAATTTTGCCAAATGTAAGAAAATTTCTTTTATTTTAATTATTCTTCCCTTACTTTAATTACGTGAACTAGAAATGAGAAATGAAGTACACAATTTTATTAAATATGAAAACAGTTCATATTTTCCTAACATGAGTGAAGTTTGCTTAAATTGAGTTCATAAGTTTCTCAAATAAGTAAATTTTTCTTTAATTATGTCTGTTTTGAACTTCATATAGCGCTAAATACAGTTTAACAATTTTTTATTCCAATTTTTTTTTCTAAAATTTGAAATTTTATCGAACAACAAAAACTTATTTTTTCAATAAATTTCCTTCAATTTGACAAAAATTATTAAGATATTTGTATAATGTTGAAATTAATAAAATATTTTATTTCAAATTTTCTACTATAAATTTACATTTTCTTTCATGGTGGGTTAACTTTTTTTGGATCTAGGATAACTTAGTAGGATTACCTCATAGACAGGTCCTCATGAACTAATCTGGGACAAACTAACATATCCATCAGAAACTTTTGGAATATATAGAACAGTAGATTATCCTGATAATTGTATTTCAGAAAATGTGTTGATCCGATAAGATATTAATATCAAGGAAGTATAGAAATCAAAAAGTATTATACAAAAATTTAAAAATTGCGATAAACTGGAGCACTGGTACCAGTCCTGTGTTAGTAGTAATTTGCACCAATTCTCCGTATATTATAAGTCGTAAGTCTTTTTGGCGTAGAGTCAATGCAATTTTACTTAACTTTTTAGATTTTGTCATTTTTTTACAGCAATTAATATTGATTTACAAAAATTCTATCAGAAAACTCATTCCAATATTTTTTTGTTTGTTGTTTGTGGATATCCTTTCATGAACCGCTAAGCTATTTTTTTTCTATATTTAAACCATGGCCAATATCAATTATATCAAATAATGGTATACGGTCAAGTTGGTTATCTATTCAATATGGTTAAGTATCACCATTGAAGTACCACAAAACAAACAAAAATTTGCCACAAAACACTGACAAAGTAAGTGGTCTGCTCATAGAAATTGAATATAACCCGAAATGACCATTGTTTTAATTGGTATTCGAAATGCAATTTAGAGACGCACATGTCGAATAGCGTCTATATATAAACTAACTAGAAATAGAATCGCGGACATTTAAATATTTTGGCTTTGATATATTCCACAGGGATTGTAATGAAAAATCAAAAAGTCGACTTTTAGTTGTTTGCAAAACATTAAAAAGAAAATTAAACGGATGAGAATGGCAGAATGTATGCACTCAAGTCACATCAGGAGATCGGTTTATATGATAGCTGTATAGCATCGTGGATCATGATCGATATAAATAATTTTTTATTTTATGATCTGTTGTAATCACGCTAAAGCCTTCAATAATGGCGCTATCGTTCTGAAATTTTGCACAGATTCGTTTTTTGTTTGCAGGCAGGTCAATTTCGAAGGTGGTCTATATTGGTCCAGGTTTTGATATAGCCCCCATATAGACCGATCTCCCGATTTTAATTCTTGAACCTCTAGAAACCGTAGCTTTTTTCCAATTTGCCTGTAATTAGAAATCTAGAGATGTTTTAGGACCATATTCAGGTGTGCATCGGTCCATGTTTTGATATAACGCCCTTATAAATCGTCCCTCCGATTTGTGGTCTAGATTCCTTAGGGTTTTCAGAACCACATTTAAGTGTGCTGATCCATGTTTTTGGTATGTGTCGGTCCATGTTTTTGGTATATCCCCGTAGAAACCGTAGTTTTTATTCGACTTGCTGAAATTATATACTGGTATATTAGACCCACTGGTATTTTAGACATACAAAAACCTGTATCGGATTTGGTTATTATCGGTCCATTTGGTAAGGCCATATATACCGAGCTTGAAAATGAAAGTAAAAATTCCAGATTTTACTTCTCATAATCATTTGAATAATAGGAGTAAAATTCTACAGATTTTAGATTTCAAATCAAGGCTTTATTTCATAATTTTCTTGCTTTTTCTTATAGATCAAGAATCTGATCTAGTCTTCATAGGTAGTACATATCTTTAAATTTATCTTCGGGAAGCGTTCTAGTTGAACTCATATGCTTGGGAGAATATCTATCATCAAACCCCGCTGAAATTCTAAATATTATCAAAAAAACCGCTACGACGAAGAATTTTCAAAGGAAACTAACTATTCAATTTGATTCGAACTTACTGCTTTTAAACTTTTAAATTTAGTCCGTATTAAATACTTTTAAAATTAATCCGTATTCTCATTCCTGGTAAGCTCGCTTTTTTTAGTGTAGTAACCAGATTATTATTATTTTCCTCTTTAATTTTTTATTTATCCATATTTCCTTATTCTAGTGATTCATTCAAATGAATCCCACTATTCAAGTTTATAGTTAAGCTGATTGTGGATTTGGTTGGGCAATAAATCCAAAACCATTGGATAACATCATCGTTATAAAGGTAATAAGGACATAAAAAACCAAATACTCTTTGGAAGTGGAAAGGTAAAAATTGAAAAAACAAAAAAAAAAAAAACAAAAAAATAAAAGTAAAAAAATCTCATGTTAAAGTGGTGGTGGTTTGTTGTACGATTCTGAATACATAAGGGTCAGTGGGTCGCAGGACTATGGAACAAGGTTTTGAAATAATGCACTGTTATTTTGCAGTGTCCTACTACCGTTCATTTTATTTCCTGTTGTGTCCTAGGTAACATAGTCCTCGCCACTAAAACCACATCCTTGGAAAACAATAAAAACGACAACAATGCTGTTGGTTACGGAACTCGTTTTTTCACTTGGTAATTGTGGCTATTCTTGTTGTTCTCCGCGTTGTTTTATGGATTTTTAAATGGATTTCAAAAGCCGTTAATGTTTTTAATTTATTCACATTTTGATACAATCTACTAAGGAGAGTTTATTATTAGCAAAAATGGCGGGATTAATATTTTGTTCAAATGTGATTAACTCCTTAACTCTTTTTAATTTTATTGAAACTTAGTTTGAATTGAGAAGTTGACGTGGGAAAAGATGAAAAGTGAAATTGTGGAGATATTTCGTGCTAAAAATTTCAATTGACAAACAAAATAATTCGGTGACCTTTTAATTAGTTTAGTGAATAACTAATTAGAGTTAAAAAAATTGTTATTAATATATTTCCCACTAAAAAATGTATGGATATAATTAACTTGCTAATAAATTAAATAAAAAAGGTCACGTAAGAAATTTATTGAATTTTTTTATGGTTGCAGCTGGTCCCAATTAACTCTTTAGTCATTTAAGAATATATAAACCATTAAAAATGTTTCCCAACATGAAAGAACATTTTGTACGACTAAGATCAAAATGACTTTAATAATTCTGAAAAATTCTTCAAAATTAATGAAATCGTCTTTATGCTGGCTTTTTGTATCTTTTTTCAATTATTTGTATTTAATTTTTATTTATGTTTCAGAGTATATCAATTTTTTCGTTATAAGAAAAACAAATTCTTGAGATTCCGAATATCGGAAAATGGAGGCATCCTTACGGCAGTGCTCCGCTTTTTTGGCTCGGAATCAATACCATAATTATTAGTGTAAAAAAAACGAGCATGCTTGTATTAGGTGTACACAAATTATGGCCTTCTCATGCTGCAAGAAAGTGGCTCAGCGGTATTTTGGCCTATTTTCGGCGAAGTGGGGTCTTAAGATAGTCAACCCATTGATATTTTTTAGTACCAAACTTACTCTTCAGAATGCCACAGGCCCAGAAACCAATCTGGGTTGACGCTTGCTGAGTGCGATGGTGCTGAATCCTCTTGGAATGGGGAGCGACTATAGACGGTTATGGTGGCCAATAGTGTCAACGGCGGCGCTTGGGTTCAGGTGGCCAATCGTTGGGTATACATTTTCAGCTGTTAATTTTTATAATTTTTGTTTGTTCACAAACTGCTCAATTTAGAATTTAGACAAAATTTTTTATAGAAATAAAGTTTTTATAAAGTTTTCTATAGAAATAGATTTTCTATAGAAATAAAATGTTGACAAAATTTTCTATCGAAATAAAATTTTGACAAAATTTTCTATAGAAATAAAATTTTGACAAAATTTTCTACAGAAATAAAATTTTGACAAAATTTTCTATAGAAATAAAATGTTAACAAAATTTTCTATAGAAATAGATTTTGTATAGAAATAAAATTTTGTCAAAATTTTCTATAGAAATACAATTTTGACAAAATTTTCTATAGATATAAAATGTTGACAAAATTTTCTGTAGAAATAGATTTTCTATAGAAATAAAATTTTGACAAAATTTTCTATAGAAATAGATTTTCTATAGAAATCAAATATTGACAAAATTTTCTATAGAAATAAAATTTTGACAAAATTTTCTATAGAAATAAAATTTTGACACAATTTTCTATAGAAATAAAATTTTGACAAAATTTTCTATAGAAATAAAATTTTGAAAAAAATTTTCTATAGAAATAAAATTTTGACAAAATTTTCTATAGAAATAAAAAATTGAAAAAATTTTCTATAGAAATAAAATCTTGAAAAATTTTTATATAGAAATAAAATTTTGACAAAATTTTCTATAGACATATAATATTGACAAAATTTTCTATGGATATAAAATTTTGACACAATTTTCTATAGTAATACAATTTTGACACAATTTTCTATAGAAATAAAAAATTGAAAAAATTTTCTATAGAAATACAATTTTGACAAAGTTTTCTATGGATATAAAATTTTGAAAAAATTTTCTATAGAAATAAAAATTTGAAAAAATTTTCTATAGAAATAAAATTTTGACAAAATTTTCTATAGAAATAAAAATTTTAAAAAAATTTCTATAGAAATAAAAATTTGAAAAAATTTTCTATAGAAATAAAATTTTGACAAAATGTTCTATAGAAATAAAATTTTGACAAAATTTTCTATAGAAATAAAATTTTGACACAATTTGCTATAGAAATAAAAAATTGAAAAAATTTTCTATAGAAATAAAATTTTGACAAAATTTTCTATAGAAATGAAATTTTGACACAATTTTCTATAGAAATAAAATTTTGACAAAATTTTCTATAGAAATACAATTTTGACAAAGTTTTCTATAGAAATAAAATTTTGACACAATTTTCTATAGAAATAAAAAATTGAAAAAATTTTCTATAGAAATAAAGTTTTGAAAAATTTTTATATAGAAATAAAATTTTGACAAAATTTTCTATAGACATATAATATTGACAAAATTTTCTATGGATATAAAATTTTGACACAATTTTCTATAGTAATAAAATTTTGACACAATTTTCTATAGTAATAAAATTTTGACACAATTTTCTATAGAAATAAAAAATTGAAAAAATTTTCTATAGAAATACAATTTTGACAAAGTTTTCTATAGAAATAAAATTTTGAAAAAATGTTCTATAGACATATAATATTGACAAAATTTTCTATGGATATAAAATTTTGAAAAAATTTTCTATAGAAATAAAAATTTGAAAAAAAAATTCTATAGAAATAAAATTTTGACAAAATTTTCTATAGAAATAAAATTTTGACAAAATTTTCTTAAAATAAAATTTTGACAAAATTTTCTATAGAAATAAAATTTTGACACAATTTTCTATAGAAATAAAATTTTGACACAATTTTCTATAGAAATAAAAAATTGAAAAAATTTTCTATAGAAATAAAATTTTGACAAAATTTTCTATAGACAATATTGACAAAATTTTCTATGGATATAAAATTTTGACACAATTTTCTATAGAAATAAAAATTTTAAAAAATTTTCTATAGAAATAAAATTTTGACAAAATTTTCTATAGAAATAAAATTTTGACCAAATTTTCTATAGAAATAAAATTTTGACAACATTTTCTATAAAAATAAAATTTTCTATAGAAATAAATTTTTTGACAAAATTTTCTTTAGAAATAAAATTTTGACAAAATTTTCTATAAAAATAAAATTTTGACAAAATTTTCTATAGAAATAAAATTTTGATAAAATTTTCTATAGAAATAAAATTTTAAATTCAATATAAAATATTTCTTTTGAATAAAACAACATTTTTGTTATACTAGCCACAAAAATTTGAACAATAGCTTCAAAATAAGATTTTTTAATTTGGTAGATTTCACATGTAAATGGTGGAGGTCTATATTTTGACAAAATTTTCTATAGACATATAATATTGACAAAATTTTCTATGGATATAAAATTTTGACACAATTTTCTATAGAAATAAAAATTTTAAAAAATTTTCTATAGAAATAAAAACTTGAAAAAAAATTTTTAATGAAATAAAATTTTGACAAAATTTTCTATAGAAATAAAATTTTGACCAAATTTTCTATAGAAATAAAATTTTGACAACATTTTCTATAAAAATAAAATTTTCTATAGAAATAAATTTTTTGACAAAATTTTCTTTAGAAATAAAATTTTGACAAAATTTTCTATAGAAATAAAATTTTGATAAAATTTTCTATAGAAATAAAATTTTAAATTCAATATAAAATATTTCTTTTGAATAAAACAACATTTTTGTTATACTAGCCACAAAAATTTGATCAATAGCTTCAAAATAAGATTTTTTAATTTGGTAGATTTCACATGTAAATGTTGGAGGTCTATATTGGTAGCCATGTAATAGTTTTGCAGCCAAATATAAAGCAATCACATTATCTCTCTTGAATTCCATTACGAATAATTTTATTACTTAACGTAATAGATCAAAATACTTTTGTAAAATTGTAAAGAACGAAATAAACGCTCACTGAAATACATCTTTCAGCTGTCGGGTGAGCGATTTAGAAATGATAGCAATATGAAGGTGGTTGTATCAGCCAAACGACTCGTATTAACTATGCTCCTCCAGGAGCTTCCTGAAACAAAATCTGGGGGTTCGTTTATATGGGGGCCATATGGATTAATTGTTGCATGGTAGGTAGAAAAAAAATATACAATAGCACATACTAAATTTCAAACGGTATCGATGATCTTTGGTTCTCCGGAAGCCCCCAGAACTCAAATCTGCGGATAGGTAAATATGGGGGCTATATTTAGCATCTCTAATTCATGAATGAAACATTTTACGTGTCAAACGAAATATAAAACTACTATTAATAGTCCTCATTTAAATGTGAACACTGTAGCAGTAATCAAGCAAAAAATATTGGGCTAGTGTGGGTGAACCTCCCTGCCTAGCAATTGCTACAAATATCAACCAATTGGAACAAAATTCCTAGGTGGTGGCAACGCAATGCAATTTCTGCTGTTGACTTTGTAAAGATGAATGGTTAGTGCATTTGTCATAAAGTTGAAGGTGCTCCGCCTTGTCCTTCACTTTTCTTTTTTTGCAACGTCACTTTTGTTAGCTTATTCGCGCTTTAGTGCCGTTCCAACCAAACAAATAAATAAATAAATAAAAAGAATAAACACAACCCAAAGTCTTTCGTAGTTATTGTCTTTAGTGTATTTTTGTTGATTTTTTCATATTTTTCCTGTGAAACTCTTTTATGATTTCTTTTCAGGGCTTGGTTGGTATTCCATTTGTTGGTCTCATTGAGTTGTGAGTTTATCTTTGTCATTATTATTTGTATTTGAAGTTCAAATTTATTGTGTATTTTTTTTTACAATTTTCTTTTGTTGTTGATTTTTTTTTTTGTTGCAGCTGTTATCTCTGGTATTGCCTTAACTTTGTCTGCTTAAAGTTTCAATTGTCCTTTTTTGTCTGTTTTTGTTTTTTTCAACAACTTTTAGTTATTAACTTTGTTTTGTTTTTGTACATACTTTTTTTCTACAGCGGAAAAGCATTGGAATTGTCAACTTCATATACAGAGATTAAATTCTACTACTTCATGTTTTTTTTTTTGCAAAACAAAGATTTAAAAATATTTTTGGTTTGGGTATAATTTCATAATTATTGTTGTTGGCGTATGATATACATCCCAGCAAAAAATAATTGTAAATCTGGAAGCAGTAAAATTATTATAGTGTCCATACTGTAGGCACTACTTTTCCTCACAACATTTTCACTGCAGAACATCGCGCTACATTCTACACATATAAGACGAACAACGTACTTAAAATATGTTAATAATGGTGGTGCTGAAATTAGCGCAACTGAGTTGCACTATGGTAAGCGAGTGCTTCGTCTCTCGCTTACAAGGTTGCACTCCTGTAAAGAAAAGTTGTTTGTGTATTTTATCACGACTTCTTACGAACTCTGTGGCAAGTTACGATTTCATGCTCTCTCCATCCATGTTTTGTGCTTCTGAAAGCGTTTAAATTTATAAATAGAAGAAGCGCATTTATATATAAATTATTAAATTATATATAGCCCCCATATAAGCCGATCCCCAGATTTGGCTTGCGGAGCCTCAAGGAGAAGCAAATTTGATCCTAACCGGCTGAAATTTGGTACATGGTGTTGGTATATGGTCTCTAAAAACCATGCTAAAATTGGTCCACATCGGTCCATAATTATATATAGCCCCCATATAAACCGATTCCCAGATTTGGATTGCGGAGCTTCAAAGAGAAGCAAATTTCATCCCATCTTTGCATAAATTTAGTACATGGTATTGGTATATGTTCTCTAATAACCATACAAAAATTGGTCCACATCGGTCCATAATTATATATAGCCCCCATATAAACCGATCCACAGATTTGGCTTGTGGAGCCTCAAGGAGAAGCAAATTTGATCCGATCCGGCTGAAAGTTGGTGCATGGTGTTGGTATATGGTCTCTAAAAACTATGCTAAAATTGGTCCACATCGGTCCATAATTATATATAGCCTCCATATAAACCGATCCCCAGATTTGGCTTGCGGAGCCTCAAAGAGAAAGAAATTTCCTCCGATTTGTTTCTCTTTGAGGCTCCGCAAAAAAAAAAATCGCGCGCGCGATATATTTCAAGTACCCATCAGCAGCACGTCGATCATCACATCTCTTTCCAATTTTGAATGTTTAGAACAAGATAATAAAACGAAAGTTGCAAAGAGTGTGAGGACGATCTGAATGTGATGAATTTAAAAAGGATTCGCACGTGCGAATTCTTTTTCCAGTAACTGAAATAATAGATAATATGGATGATGATATTAAATATTTATTATTTCAGTTACTGGGATGGAACACAAGGAGATAGTATGCCAAATCGGCTTCCATAATAGTGGTTTGATAAAATATCTTTGCCGGCACACGTTCGCACATTCATATGTTCCGATTTGGCGAATAGTGCTATGAGTTCTTGGGGGCTTTGTGGAGCGTTTGGCAGCATTTTAAGTTTTCCTTAATTTATTTGCATTTTCTTACAGACCACGAGATCTGCGTTGTCTTTGTAGTTACGTCATTTTGAATTAAATACCCTACGTATTTAGGGATCTAAACTTCTTCATTTAGGGTAGTTTTTGATTTATATTCCAACATTAATTCTTCCAATAAAATATTGGGCGTTTTGTCCGCCTATTTTTCGGGACATATGACCGCGATAAGGGAGGTCATAACGCCCAAAAATCATTTTTGGCGATATGTCCGTTGGGGGATATGTCGGGTCGCCAAAATACCCACATAATCCTTGTAAAATCGCCACAGTCGAAAACTTGTAGAAATTACTCCAATTTTCATATATGCACTTCTAATGCATATGTATCAACCGATAAATCATAAATACACTTTTGCAATGCTGCCTAAAAATTGCTTCAGATTTAACAGTTTCCCATATTTATTTTACTAAATAGTGTGCTCCACCCAAGGACATTAGTCGACTTAAATTTTAAATCTATAGATTTTGTAGAAGTCTAACAAATTTTAAATAGTTCGGGTCAGATTTAAATGTACAGTATGTCAAGAAAGTCTTTTGACATTGCCAAATATTTCAAATTCTAGAAATAATTGAAATATTAAATATTTTATTATACCCTCCATCATAGGATGGGGGTATATTAACTTTGTCATTCCGTTTGTAACACATCGAAATATTGCTCTAAGACCCCATAAAGTATATATATTCTGGGTCGTGGTGAAATTCTGAGTCGATCTAAGCATGTCCGTCCGTCCGTCCGTCCGTCCGTCCGTCCGTCTGTTGAAATCACAATAACTTCCGAACGAATCAAGCTATCGACTTGAAACTTGGCACAAGTAGTTGTTATCGATGTAGGTCGGATGGTATTGAAAATGGGCCATATCGGTCCACTTTTACGTATAGCCCCCATATAAAGGGACCCTCAGATTTGGCTTGTGGAGCCTCTAACAGAAGCATATTTCATCCGATCCGGCTGAAATTTGGTACATGGTGTTGGTATATGGTCTCTAACAACCATGCAAAAATTGGTCCACATCGGTCCATAATTATATATAGCCCCCATATAAACCGATCCCCAGATTTGGCTTGCGGAGCCTAAAAGAGAAGCAAATTTCATCCGATCCGGCTGAAATTTGGTACATGGTGTTAGTATATGGTCTCTAACAACCATGCAAAAATTGGTCCATATCGGTCCTTAATTATATATAACCCCCATATAAACCGATCCCCAGATTTGGCTTGTGGAGCCTCTAAGAGAAGCATATTTCATCCGATCCGGCTGAAATTTGGTACATGGTGTTGGTATATGGTCTCTAACAATCATGCAAAAATTGTTCCACATCGGTCCATAATTATATATAGCCCCCATATAAACCGATCCCCAGATTTGAGGCTCCGCAACTCAAAGAGAAGAAAATTTCATCCGATCCGTCTGAAATTTGGTACATGATGTTGGTATATGGTCTCTAACAACCATGCAAAAATTGGTCCATATCGGTCCTTAATTATATATAGCCCCCATATAAACCGATCCCCAGATTTGGCTTGTGGAGCCTCTAAGAGAAGCATATTTCATCCGATCCGGCTGAAATTTGGTACATGGTGTTGGTATATGGTCTCTAACAACCGTGCAAAAATTGGTCCACATCGGTCCATAATTATATATAGCGTCCTTATAAACAGATCCCCAGATTTGGGTTCCGGAGCCTCAAAGAGGAGCAAATTTCATCCGATCCGCCTGAAATTTGGTACATGATATTGGTATATGGTCTCTAACAACCATGCAAAAATTGGTCCACATCGGTTCATAATTATATATAGCCCCCATATAAACCGATCCCCAGATTTGGCTTGCGAAGTCTCCAAGAGAAGCAAATTTCATTCAATCCGGTTGTAATTTGGAACATGGTGTTAGTATATGATCTTTAACAACCGTGCCAGAATTGGTTCATATCGGTCCATAATTATATATAGCCCCCATATAAAACGTTCTTCAGATTTGACCTCCGGAGCCTCTTGGAGGAGCAAAATTCATCCGATCCGGTTCAAATTAGGAACGTGGTGTTAGTATATGGTCGCTAACAACCATACCAAAATTGGTCCAATCACACAAAAATTGGTCCATATCGGTTCATAATCATGGTTGCCACTAGAGCCAAAAATAGTCTACCAAAATTTTATTTCTATAGAAAATTTTGTCAAAATTTTCTTTCTATAGAAAATTTTGTCAAAATCTTATTTCTATAGAAAATTTTGTAAAAATTTTATTTCTATAGAAAATTTTGTTAAAATTTTATTTCTGTAGAAAATTTTGTCAAAATTTTATGTCTAATTTGTCAAACTGAATTATATACGTATTGGATCGATCTTTTTATACCCTCCACCATAGGATGGGGGTATATTAACTTTGTCATTCCGTTTGTAACACATCGAAATATTGCTCTAAGACCCCATAAAGTATATATATTCTGGGTCGTGGTGAAATTCTGAGTCGATCTAAGCATGTCCGTCCGTCCGTCCGCCTGTCCGTCCGTCCGTCTGTCCGTCCGTCCGTCCGTCCGTCCGTCTGTTGAAATCACAATAACTTCCGAACGAATCAAGCTATCGACTTGAAACTTGGCACAAGTAGTTGTTATCGATGTAGGTCGGATGGTATTGAAAATGGGCCATATCGGTCCACTTTTACGTATAGCCCCCATATAAAGGGACCCTCAGATTTGGCTTGTGGAGCCTCTAACAGAAGCATATTTCATCCGATCCGGCTGAAATTTGGTACATGGTGTTGGTATATGGTCTCTAACAACCATGCAAAAATTGGTCCACATCGGTCCATAATTATATATAGCCCCCATATAAACCGATCCCCAGATTTGGCTTGCGGAGCCTAAAAGAGAAGCAAATTTCATCCGATCCGGCTGAAATTTGGTACATGGTGTTAGTATATGGTCTCTAACAACCATGCAAAAATTGGTCCATATCGGTCCTTAATTATATATAACCCCCATATAAACCGATCCCCAGATTTGGCTTGTGGAGCCTCTAAGAGAAGCATATTTCATCCGATCCGGCTGAAATTTGGTACATGGTGTTGGTATATGGTCTCTAACAATCATGCAAAAATTGTTCCACATCGGTCCATAATTATATATAGCCCCCATATAAACCGATCCCCAGATTTGAGGCTCCGCAACTCAAAGAGAAGAAAATTTCATCCGATCCGTCTGAAATTTGGTACATGATGTTGGTATATGGTCTCTAACAACCATGCAAAAATTGGTCCATATCGGTCCTTAATTATATATAGCCCCCATATAAACCGATCCCCAGATTTGGCTTGTGGAGCCTCTAAGAGAAGCATATTTCATCCGATCCGGCTGAAATTTGGTACATGGTGTTGGTATATGGTCTCTAACAACCGTGCAAAAATTGGTCCACATCGGTCCATAATTATATATAGCGTCCTTATAAACAGATCCCCAGATTTGGGTTCCGGAGCCTCAAAGAGGAGCAAATTTCATCCGATCCGCCTGAAATTTGGTACATGATATTGGTATATGGTCTCTAACAACCATGCAAAAATTGGTCCACATCGGTTCATAATTATATATAGCCCCCATATAAACCGATCCCCAGATTTGGCTTGCGAAGTCTCCAAGAGAAGCAAATTTCATTCAATCCGGTTGTAATTTGGAACATGGTGTTAGTATATGATCTTTAACAACCGTGCCAGAATTGGTTCATATCGGTCCATAATTATATATAGCCCCCATATAAAACGTTCTTCAGATTTGACCTCCGGAGCCTCTTGGAGGAGCAAAATTCATCCGATCCGGTTCAAATTAGGAACGTGGTGTTAGTATATGGTCGCTAACAACCATACCAAAATTGGTCCAATCACACAAAAATTGGTCCATATCGGTTCATAATCATGGTTGCCACTAGAGCCAAAAATAGTCTACCAAAATTTTATTTCTATAGAAAATTTTGTCAAAATTTTCTTTCTATAGAAAATTTTGTCAAAATCTTATTTCTATAGAAAATTTTGTAAAAATTTTATTTCTATAGAAAATTTTGTTAAAATTTTATTTCTGTAGAAAATTTTGTCAAAATTTTATGTCTAATTTGTCAAACTGAATTATATACGTATTGGATCGATCTTTTTATACCCTCCACCATAGGATGGGGGTATATTAACTTTGTCATTCCGTTTGTAACACATCGAAATATTGCTCTAAGACCCCATAAAGTATATATATTCTGGGTCGTGGTGAAATTCTGAGTCGATCTAAGCATGTCCGTCCGTCCGTCCGCCTGTCCGTCCGTCCGTCTGTCCGTCTGTCCGGCTGTCCGTCCGTCTGTGGAAATCACGCTAACTTCCGAACGACACAAGCTACCGACTTGAAACTTGGCACAAGTAGTTGTTATTGATGTAGGTCGGATGGTATTGAAAATGGGCCATATCGGACCACGTTTACGTATAGCCCCCATATAAACCGATCCCCAAATTTGGCTTGGGGAGCCTCCCGGAGCAGCAAAATTCATCCGATCCGGTTGAAATTTGGTACGTGGTCTTAGTATACGGTCTCTAACAACTGTGCAAAAATTGGTCCATATCGGTCCATAACTATATATAGCCCCCATATAAACCGATCCCCAGATTTGACCTCCGGAGCCTCTTGGAGGGGCAAAATTCATCCGATCCGATTGAAATTTGGTACCTGATGTTAGTATATGGTCTCTAACAACCATGCAAAAATTGGTCCATATCGGTCCATAATTATATATAGCCCCCATATAAACCGATCCCCAGATTTGACCTCCGGAGACTTTTGGAGGGGCAAAATTCATCCGATCCGGTTGAAATTTGGTACCTGATGTTAGTATACGGTCTCTAACACGCATGCAAAAATTGGTCCATATCGGTCCATAATTATATATAGCTCCCATATAAACCGATCCCCAGATTTGAACTCTGGAGCCTCTTGGATGAGCAAAATTCATCCGATCGAATTGAAATTTAGTACGTGGTGTTAGTATATGGTCTCTAACAAGCATGCAAAAATTGGTCCATATCGGTCCATAATTATATATAGCTCCCATATAAACCGATCCCCAGATTTGACCTCCGGAGCCTCTTGGAGGAGCAAAAGTCATCCGATGCGGTTGAAATTTGGTACATTTCGTTAGTATATGGCCTCTAACAGCCATGTAAAAATTGTCAAATTTTATTACTATAGAAAGTCTTGTCAAAATTTCATTTCTATAGAAAGTTTTGTAAAAAGTTTATTTCTATAGCAATGTTTGTCAACATTTTATTTCCATAGAAAATTTTGTCAAAATTTTATTTCTATAGAAAATTTTGTAAAAAATTTATTTCTGTAGAAAATTTTGTCAACATTTTATTTCTATAGACAATTTTGTCAACATTTTATTTCTATAGAACATTTTGTCAACATTTTATTTCTATAGAAAATTTTGTCAACATTTTATTTCTATAGAAAATTTTGTCAAAATTTTATTGCTATAGAAACTTTTGTCAACATTTTACTTCCATAGAAAATTTTGTCAACATTTTATTTCTATAGAAATTTTGTCAAGTTTTTATTTCTATAGAAAATTTTGTCAAAATTTTATTTCTATAGAAAATTTTGTCAAACTGAATTATATACGTATTTAATCGGCCTTTTTTTTTGTTTAATATATACCCCTTATGGACTAACTTACAATTTAGAAGACAGTGTTAAAAAGTGTTACGATACCTTGCCATCGGCAAGTGTTATCGCAACCCAAGTAATTCGATTGTGGATGACAGCCTTTAGTAGAAGTGCCTACGCAATCCATGGTGGAGGGTACATAAGATTCGGCCTGGCCGAACTTACGGCCGTATATACTTGTTTAGTTTAATATGGACGTATGGACTATATGGTATATATTACGGTGTTAGGAAGTTTTAAGATACCTTGCCATTGGCAAGTGTTACCGCAACCCAAGTAATTCGATTGTGGATGACAGTCTTCAGTAGAAGTTTCTACGCAATCCATGGTGGAGTGTACATAAGGTTCGGCCTGGCCGAACTTACGGCCGTATATACTTGTTATAGTTTAATTTTAGAAATATTTAACTAAACTATATTACAAACTCGCATATGATAAAAATTAATTAAATGTTTTTCGACAAATTCAATAATATTTATTGGAAAAAATTCATTTTTTTTAAGGAAAACTTTCGATAAAAAACAAGTATATACGGCCGTAAGTTCGGCCAGGCCGAATCTTATGTATCCTCCACCATGGATTGCATAGAAACTTGTACTAAAGACTGTCATCCAAAATCGAATTATTTGCAAACAGAGAAAGGATATGATCACTCCAAACATGTTTTAAGAGCAAAATGTTATTTTTGGACGGTGAACATGGAACATTTTTGTCGCTAGTGGAAAATCTGAGTAAGATTTTTCACTTCCACAAAAGTTTAAAGTACCACCAGTAATCATAAGTTGTGTTGGGTATAGTAATAAAATTTTTACAACATTTTCTATAGAAATAAAATGTTGGTACACGCAAAAAAATAATTCTTTCCTCCCAAACGAAATTTTAGACAAACAAAGTTCATTTCTCATTTGCTTTTCGCTGTAAGGAAGTGTATTTGGAAGAAAAGTATATACTTTTTGTGATAAACGTTTATTCATTTCCAGGATTTCATAAAGACAAACGCAAAAAAAAAAAAAACATTGTTTTCTTGCTAATTGCATTTTCCCTTACATCTTTCTCACATCCACGAGGTTTTTTAGTTCTACCACCTTTTCCTGTAATACCAACAATGTAGAAGAAATTATACGATTTTATAAATTTTAAATTTTTTTTTACCTTTCGCCTGGACGGAGAATCGAACCGCGGACCATGCACTTTGTAAGCCAACACACTAACCACTGAGCTATGTACCTGTTATGGTCATCAATAGATAAATATCCATATAAGTTATATTTATATAGCATAGCTTGCGGCGCCCACGAACCAAATAAACAAAGTTTATTTAACAGAAACAAACATTTAGTTTGGCACCGTGGAGCAGTGGTTGCTACGTCCGACTTGCATGCCAAGGGTCGTGGGTTCGATCCCTGCTTCGACCAAAGTTTTTTTTTTTTTTTTGTTTTTTTTTTTTTTTTAAATATATTCCAGATATGTTCTGAAGATTCCGAAAAAATGTTCAACATTACATTGTAGTATATTAAATTTTGAACTGTAAAATGTGTCTTATTAAAGACCTAAAGTCAGAAAAGAACAGTGCTTGATATAAACGAAATGGACTGTGTTGTTGTTTCAAAAATAACTTTTTTTATTGAAAAAATAAAAATTTTGTAACAAACGAATTTTTTTGGTGATAAAAGTTTAAAATTTTCCAAGCAATTCAAAAAACTCTAACAAAAGAAAAACGTTTTCGGTACACGTTTTCCAAACGTTTTTTTTTCTTTGCGTGTAGATTATTTTTAGGGATCGGCTATACATAACTATAGACCGATATGGACCAATTTTTCCATGGTTGTTAGTGGCCATATACTAGCTAGTTGTTAGTGGCCATATGCTAGCGCAATATACCACATTTCACCACATACCAAATGTCAACCGGGTCGGAAGAATTTTGCTCCTCCAAGAGGCTCCGGAAGCCAATTTTCCATCCTATGGTGGAGGGATGTGTGAATATGTAAAAAATTTCAATATACAAAGTTTGTTTGGTTGTCCCAAACGATTTAGTAGCTTTCCATCACTCTAAGGTATTATTTTGTATTCTTTTGTCATAATCAATTCTAATTGATTCATAATGTTGAAAAAAATAAATAAATAAAATTTTCCCAAGAATACATCCATTTGGAGGATATAAGATGCTGTAACAAACAAAAGATAATGTCGCTGCATAAAATTGCCTAAAAGGAGACAGAGGTGGTAGGATATTTAGTCCTTTGGTTTTGTTGAAATTTATATTTCTGACTTGACCCCCGATATATACCAGCCATTTGTTTCTTTTTGTGTCGTGGAGCTTTTCTGCCAAAGAAAAACATATTTGCCCCTCTAATTGTTATTGTTTATACTGGCAAGTCATATTTTCTTACCAAGGTCCTGGAGGCATATGGTGCTCCAACGAAAAGAAACAAAATATGCCATATCATGATGTAGTATATCAATCTGCCAAAATATTTTTCAACAGCCTGCCTGCCTATGTTTGTTTTGTTGTTGTTTTTGTTTCAAGCATTTACGAGACATTCTGCTTTAGGATGAAAAGTGAAATTGAAATTTTTGGGGCAAACCGTAGGCTTCTCGGCAAAAGACCTATGTAACGTGAGTCGAAACAAAAAACGAAATCTCTTCCAAAAAGGTAAATTTATGCAAATCACATCGTCGGCATAATAACAATAAAGGACATTAATCCTTTATAAAAATAAACAGGACTACCAGCTGAGTATGGCAAGACAGGTCACAGACACACAGGCTCACCTCTGTACAAGGATCCCAGGCTTCAGTCTGTGAAAAACCACCTAACCACCATCCACGCAACGCCCTTACAATGATTGAACAATACTCGTCATAGTACAATAATCAGTGGGAAGTTGGTTATTGGGGTGGGGCGGGGGCATGGCTGCTGTGGTGTGGCAGCTCATATCTGTCGGAGTTTTAATGTAGGGTTTGAGCTGGGATGTCATCATTTTCAGTTTCATGGCAAAATGGCAGCATAGCGTTGACGTTCATGGTGTTGATGACTTTGATGATGATGGAGCATTTACTAAAAACGAAAAGGTTTTCCTAAAAGCCCCTCAATCCTCTCTCTCTCTCTCTCTCACTATTCATCTAGGATGAATGCGAACAATGGATGATATTTAGCGCATCTGTTTCACTTTTCCCATCAAAGCGTCAAACGGAATAAATAAAAAAAGAGGTGCGTGGCTACAATAAATAAAATTGCTAATGAAAATTTCGTAAAATTAATAGAAAATAGGGAGATTCCAATGATTAGTGGAGATTGGAAGAGAAAACTAGGTTTGAAAAAAAAATTTAATAATTTGATTTCAAAAACTTCGGTTATATTGTTGTTGCTATAAAGCCCTTAATCCAATAGAGAGTTTGCAGTCCGGGCCCTATACACGACTGCAGAGGGGGTTGTATCCTAATCGAGGAACCCTGGGATGCGTCAAGAGTTGCTGGTGTTAAGACGAGTAGGCTATCTGCGTAAGCAACAACGTAATGCGTGCCATGTGGCCCTTTATAACAGATTGAACACACTTTAGCTACAAGGAGGTTACACTTGCCTGATCATAGTTGGCCGAAATCTACCCTGGCCTGCCGTGGGCGATCTCTTTCCTGCTAACACCGGTGGTCGGATTCCGAGAACAGGAATAACTTTATAGCTTCTCACCGCTACAGCTACAGTATGCTCATGAATCCTGTTCAAACCTGCTGAGTTGGTGGTTGTCTATTCATAAGATGGTGGTTTGGGTGGTTACAGTCATAAAAACAGAGGAGATATTGCATTGACAACATTTACTTGTGTCTAGCATGGGGAGGATCTTGGCATCCACATAACGATTATCCATGGGTGTAATGTGGATATACCCTGTCACACTTCTAAGGACAGCGTTCAGAAATATCACTACAATTACTAAGAGGGGGCAATCCACCGCTGAAAACGCCATAAGCCTAACTGTAAACCCAGAGAAGACAGAATTCTGTCTATTCAATACAAGGACTAAAATTGACCAAAACGTGTATGTCGAACCGAGTTGTTTTACCAAGATTATACCAGTGTATGGTAAAAATAAAGTACTTAGCCGTAACCTTAGACAGGAAAATGAATTAGAAGAGCCTCATTAAAGAGATTAGAGGCAATGTGAGGAAGAGCGGTGGACACTACATGGGGCGTGAATCCCAAAGGTGACGCACTAGACATATGAGAGTGTAATTAGATCAATCGCGACATACGCGCCGGTAGTCTGGGGGACATCGATCGAGAGGAAGTCAACATAGTGATTTTACCATGGATCTAACGGACGTGATATTTGGTCATAACTGGGCCAATGAAGACCACGTCAAGTACAGCCTTAGAGACGAACGGGACTTAAGACTTAACGGGGTTCAGATCCTCCATGGCTGCGGTCAGATCAAAGATGTTGGGAAATGGGCGGAAACGCAAAACATGATGAACCATCAAAGGATAATAGTGGGGTGAAATGGCGGATGCCGCAACAATCAACCTGAGGTGTCCATAGGAGTCAAGTAAGATGGTCATGGGAGAATGGGACCCCACACCCAGAGAAGGAATATGATCACCTCAAACATGTTTTAAGAGCAAAATGTTATTTTTGGGTGGTGACCATGTAACATGGTTTTCGCAACCATGTTATTTTCTCGGAAATCATGTATCTGATTTCGGCAAGCAGGTTATATTTGACGAGAAAATAACATTTTAGTGACAAACATGTTACATGGTCACCACATAGAAATATCATTTTGCTCTTGAAACATGTTTGAGGTGATCATATTCCTTCTCTGCGTGCAGAACAGATACCGGAAAGAAAAGGACAGTAAGATGGTCATGGAAGAATAGAATCCCAGAACAGATACCGGAAAGAAAAGGTCAGAAAAATGGTCATGGGAGAATGGGACCCCAGGACAGAAACCAGAGGGAAAAGGCCCATACAACCAATGAATAGAAAAAGGGTGAAATGGCAGGACTAGGCACATATGTCGAGGTCCCAGACACCTCTATATTTTATTCGGAGTACCGGTCCTGGCGATAAGAGATAGGACACATAGGCAAGGAACTTAAAGAACGCAAAGCCAATAAAATCAATGCTAGCCGAATTGGATGAGTGGACACGGGAGACACATAAAGCGATATGGTCCAATGGAACGGTCGGATGGGCGGCGAAACTACTATGGAGTGACCCATACAAGCAAAAGGTTTTGGAAATACTTAAGGAGAGTAGGACGGCAGTCAAGAGGGAATAATGACCGGGCACCTAGAATTGAGAGCACATCTGCGCCGAATAGGAACAGCAGAGTTTGGTGCATATTTTGCTATGTTTGTCACTGCACTACCTTGCTAGGCAAAGAGTTAATAATATCGCTGAAGAGTTGCTTCGGGACCTGGCACAGTTTGGAAACACGGACTGGAAATAAAATAAGGTTTTCGTTAAAGTCGCAGAGTTCCTTAAATAAAAGAAGGGTACGATCGAAAAAAAGAAGTTAGAGTCACAACAAGCCGACTATTGGCTTGTGTTTATGTTATGTCAGACGACATGAGTCAGGTAAACCTGAATCCTAATATTAAATACTATCCTTAACCACTTTTTACCTCTTGTCTGAGGTGTCCACACTGGCTCTTTATAGTTTACCTCTCAACGGCCAATTGCTTTATAGACCAACAAACTTTCTTTGTCCACTTCACAAGTGCTGCCGACAAGCGACTTGAGGATCTTGTTTCCACCGCGGAGCTTGTGATCCCGAGAATCTTGAGGTAGATTCTTATCGGATGTGTTAAGCCATCGACTCTAACATTCAACTGCCTTCATACTTCTGCTGTCCATGTAGTGAATACTGGGGCTTAAGTTTTGGTGAAGGATATCTTCAAATTTCTAGCAGTGAAATAACTGTCAGGATCAACAAGTTAGATGTTTAACCGATTGCAGATGCCATTAACAAGGGAACCGGATGGGGCCGGTCCTCCGCATATAATACAATCTCAACGCCATCAGGTGGGGATGGAATAGATGAAATGTAGAGGTTGAACAGTGTCGGAGATGTCACCCCACCTTGGGGAACTCCCCACTCTACGAGGTCTTGACTTTTTTCCCTAAATTCTACATACGGCTGGCGCCGACACAGCACCCAACGTTTTCTGTGACACCCCTTGCGCTGGTTAAGTACCCAAAGCTGATGTTGTGCTATGCACTTGCGGAATCCACGTTGATGGTTGGCAGTTGATGCTCCACAACGCTGGAGAGGAGTAATGCATCTAGTGTCTTGGTTGGCGGGAGGAGGGAGATCTGTATCTTCGATTCACCCTTGTTCGAATCTTTGCTGGTTTCAGTAATGGAATTATCCTACCCATTTTCCAGACATCGGGTATAATGATTGATTCCAAGGACAAATTGAGGAATCCGATGAAGTACCTAATTCCCAGTATTCCCAGATTTTTCAACATTAACATAGAAATTTCGTTGGAGGCCCGTGCATTGGATGATTTTTTCTATTGATGTTTAGGTTATATTAGTCATGTGGGCGTGTGTTATCGGAAGTAAACTTTTCATTGAGTTTTGTTTATTGATTAATTTATGCAAAAATACTTACTTTGTAGTGTTGAAATTAATTTAAGTATTTCTTTTAAGATTCTTACCTAAAATAGAAGGAATAAACCAAGTTAAAAACAGAGAAATAAAATTTATTTATTTTTTTAAGATAAATATTTATAATAAAATAATTAATTGTAAAGTTAAAATATAATAAAAAATAATAATTTGTCCTTGACAGCCTCATTACAATAGTAAAATGATAATAAAAATTCGAAATTTAAAAAAAGGGGGAACTCCTTTCGTTTGATTACGAATTATTTTTGTCCAATAAGTTTATCCTACAAAAAAATATTTGCCTAACTTGAAGGATTAAGAAAACTAAATTTTCACACACACAATTTACACAACATTAAGGGAAACCTTTTCAAAATAAAGAAATTTTTAATTACGAAAATGTTTACATTTTTGCTTTGAAAACTTTTTTCATTAAATTTAAGACAAGAATATCTGAAATTTGCGTCCCTCCCTTAAAGTCATTTTTAGAGTAAGGTTTTGTCGATTTAAGGAAATAATCATTAAATTAACCGAGATATTAAATAAAAATCTTCAAAGATAGACGAATGGTTATTTTGAGAATTTTGCATTTTGAACTTAAATTGTTTTTTTTTTGGACCCGGAACTACCTTCGTGTAGAGGAGTTGTCAGTCTTCTACTGGGAGCGTCCCCAGATCCCCGTGACGGATGGGCCGGAAATATGGGCGCTTTAAAGCATCAATTTCGAAGGTTCATTAGAGTCCCCGTGGACCAAAACTGATACAAAAATCCAAATGAATATTACACGAAACGATGATACTCTTAGTGCACAGCGAGAGGCGGCCAATCCACGAGTCTCGAAGCGTCGAGATTTGGCAATCGACGCAGATGTGGGCGACTTGGGCTTGTATTTGAGGAAAGAGTTACAGTTTCAATTGGCAATAGATTGAAGTTAATGCTATAAGAATGGCTAGCTATGTAGACGCTGACGAAGATGAAGAGGCTCAAGCGAGATCAGCTCCTTTCCTCCCTCCGAAAAATGGTAGGGATGACTATGATAGTGTTCTCCCAAAATTCAAGAAATGTGATTTTTTAGAAAGTAAATTTAGAGTGGGATAGCTTCCTCAAACTAATTTTCCTTTATAAAATGCTTTTTTTCGCATAGTCAACACCAAAATCTTTAAGTGAAATTCAAAATAAAATAAAGTATATACGGCCGTAAGTTCGGCCAGGCCGAATCTTATGTACCCTCCACCATTGATTGCGTAGAAACTTCTACGAAAGACTGCCATCCACAATCGAAATACTTGGGGTGTGGTATCTTAAAACTTCTTAACATCGTTTTCTAAATTGTGAGTTAGTCCATACGTGGTATATATTAGACAAAAAAGTTATGTATAGTTAAGTCTACAAATAATTACGAATCGATATGGACTTTTTGCACGGTACGTAGAGAGCCAGAATTGAAATATGGGGGTCACTTATATGGGGGCTATATACAATTATGAACTTGATATGGACGAATTTTTGTGTGATTGGAAATCGATTTATCTGAGGGATATATATAACTATAGACCGATATGGACCTAGTTAGGCATGGTTGTTAACGACCATATACTAGCACAATGTACCAAATTTCAACTCACTCGGATGAAATTTGCTCCTCCAAGAGGCTCCAAAACCAAATCTCGGGATCGGTTTATATGGGGCTATATATGATTATGGACTGATATGGACCACTTTTGGCATGGTTGTTAAATATCATATACGATCACCACGTACCAAATTTCAAGCAGATCGGATGAATTTTGCTTCTCCAAAAGGCACCGGAGGTCCGGGGATCGGTTTATATGGGAGCTATATATAATTATGGGCTGATAGGAACCCATTCCTGCATGGTTGTTGGATACCATATACTAACATCACGTACCAAATTTCAACCGAATGGGAAGAATTTTGCTCTTCCAAAGGGCTCTGGAGGTCAAATCTGGGGATCGGTTTATATGGCGCCTATATATAATTATGGACCGATTTCGACCAATTTTTGCATGGGTGTTTGAGGCCATATATTAACGCCACGTACCAAATTTCAACTGAATCAGATGAATTTTGGTCTTCCAAGAGGCTCCGGAGGTCAAATCTGGTGATAGGTTTATATGGGGGCTATATATAATTATGGACCAATTTTTGCATGGTTATTAGAGACCATATACTGACTCCATGTACCAAATTTCAGCCGGATCGGATGAAATTTGCTTCTCTTAGAGGTCTCGCAAGCCAAATCGGGGGATCAGTTTATATGGGGGCTATATATAATTATGGACCATTGTGGACCAATTTTTGCATGGTTGTTAAAGATCATATATTAACACCATGTACCAAATTTCAGCCGGATCGGATGAAATTTGCTTCTCTTAGAGGCCTCGCAAGCCAAATTTGGGGGGTCCGTTTATATGGGGGCTATACGTAAAAGTGGACCGATATGGCCCATTTGCAATACCATCTGACCTACATCAATAACAAGTACTTGTGTCAAGTTTCAATTCGATAGCTTGTTTCGTTCGGAAGTTAGCGTGATTTCAACAGACGGACGGACGGACATGTTCAGATCGACTCAGAATTTCACCACGACCTAGAATATATATACGTTATGAGGTCTTAGAGCAATATTTCGATGTGTTACAAACGGAATGACAAAGTTAATATACCCCCCATCCTATGGTGGAGGGTATAAAAAATATTTAAGTCCAAGAGAACTTTTTTCTTCGGTGCACATATATACTTTACTTTCTTCATCGTCATAATTATGGATATCTCATCTGTCTTTGGTAGTGAAATGCCTTTTAGGACACTAAATGACATGGGAGGATGGCTCAATACCGGGATGAATTAAATGATTTTTTTATTCTTGCCTTCACTTTTCCTCGTATAGAAAAAAAAAAACGAAAATTAGTTCGTATTTAAAGAGCCTCTCTGCCAATAAAGATGGCATTTTTATGTTAGGCCTTATGTCACATCATCATCATGAGAAGAAGGTGTCGTTTATTGCTTTTTTGACAGGTACTCAATTGTCTAAACATAACTTTTACTTTTCACATCAATTCAGGATAATGTCTCCTATATGGATGATGGAATTAATCCTGAAGCAAAGCTATAAAACGGAGAAGTGGGAAAAAAAGCCCTGCTACCTTTTTGGCATTGGCTAATGGTTATTGTTGTTGTTGTTGTTCTTGTGTCATTTAAACTTTTTGTTCTTGTTGTTGTCTAAAATGTTACCGTTGTCGTTTGCAATCCTGACTTTTTACTTCCGCTGAAGTCCTTTTCATATGAATTTCTCATTGAAAGGAAACTGAGGTGAGATGGCAATATGGCCAAAATGGGGAAGTGAGTGTTAGTTTTTTGTTGTTCTTGTTATTGTTGGTTTGTTATGGTTTGCTGGTTAAGCTTTATTGCATTGCTAGGTTAGGTTACTCGGTTAGCTGGATGGATGGTTGGCTGGTTGGTTGGTTGGTTGGCTCCTTTGAGCGTTAACTCGCTTCCTTGGTTGGTTGGCTGGCATTACGTGTAAGTCTATAGAGCACAGAACTCACGTTAAATTTTTGCCACGTTCAACGTGCGCTAAACCTCGTTTAACGTGAGGTTGTGCTAAATGAGCGTATAAATGATAAATGAGTTCCTTTCTCGGAAATGTTATGCCGTTCACATTTCACAGTCAACAGTCTTTGGTCCAAAGTAATGGGAAGGTGCTAGGTGGGACAAAAAAGTATACTAGAAAGAAAATTCTAGGGAAAATCTATGGATAGGAATAAAAAAGTTTTTAAATTTGGATTTGTAATCTGAGAGAACTGCTAAAAGATGTACATTATGGCGAAACCAATTAAATAATCTTTGAAACACCCTGAATTTTCACTAGCCTTACTGAGAGGGAATAATATACCGCTGAAATAAGTATGTTTGCAATAAAAGGCATTTTAAGCTTTCTCAAAAAAAAACAACCCCTTTGCCAGTTCTAATATCTCCATTATTTACTGTATTCCATAGGAAAAATTTGACAATATTTAATGTGGTATATACCACACATATCTACTCACGTAATTTTCCATTCAGCCAAAATATTCAATTCAATGACATGATCAGATGTGAGCTAGTGCATGTAGGCTTGTGTGGGTGTGTGTGTGTGCGTGTTTTGGTTTGAGTTTATGGCTTGGTATTTATCCTTGTCTACAGCAGTCAAGAAGCATGCTTTCGTAGATCTTTTACAAACACCCTAAATATCCGTGCATTCAAGTGACAACGAAGATAGCTACGTAGATATGTGCCCTCAACTTCCGGCATGGATGCTTTGGGTTGGCAATAATGTCTGTTTGGATATGAACTCATCATCATAGCTCTCATCAGCATTGATGATGGTTCTGACCTCTTAACTTTTTGATGTTTAATAGCTTTTACATACCAACTACCTACTTACATGTCTCAGGTATACGAACAAAAAGTATTACATCTGCTAGCTTACACCCCCCACCCATCCGTGCACCCACACACACACATGCTCATGCATTTAGTGTTATTTGAAAAGATATCCTTGTATGAAGATATGACCTTTTTCCCTCTACTATCAAAAGACTATTTGAGTTTTAGTTTAATGCCATGGCGTTGAAATTTTGCTTCTTGTAAGTGATGAGGAATTGATTATTTCTCTTCTTCTTCTTCTTCAAATAGATTATTTGACTTTTACTTGGTTTTTACATGACCATAATAGCACTGTCTTTAAAACTTATGGTGTAGAGCATGAGAATAAAATTGCGATGACAAGCTAAAAAATAGCAAAAGAAAAGTTGATATCTGTATGCTGGTCTAACAGAGGCCTGGTAGGCTTTGTGGCTTCCAAGAAGAATTTTCGACGATATAAGGGAGAACTCAGCAGGGGTCCACACATGCAATGATTATGGTGGCAGTATGGAAGCATTCGAGACTTCAAAACCAAGGGCGCAAAAGAACACTAGGTGTTTAATTTCAGGATGAAATTAAAAAAATAAAAGCGGGAGATTAATAAAGTTACTATATAAAAAAAAGTAAGTAAGTAAGGAAAGTCTAAAGTCGGGCGGGGCCGACTATATTATACACTGCACCACTTTGTAGATCTAAATTTTCGATACCATATCACATCCGTCAAATTCGTTGGGTGATATATATATATATATATATATATATATATATATATATATATATATATATAAAGGTTTGTCCCAAATACATACATTTAAATATAGTAATTTGTACAACTTTTCGACTAAGCAGTGGCGATTTTACAAGGAAAATGTTGGTATTTTGACAATTTTTGTCGAAATCAGAAAAACATATATATGGGAGCTATATCTAAATCTGAACCGATTTCAACCAAATTTGGCACGCATAGCAACAAAGCTAATTCTACTCCCTGTGCAAAATTTCAACTAAATCGGAGCAAAAAATTGGCCTCTGTGGTCATATGAGTGTAAATCGGGCGAAAGCTATATATGGGAGCTATATCTAAATCTGAACCGATTTCAACCAAATTTGGCACGCATAGCTACAATGCTAATTCTACTCCCTGTGCAAAATTTCAACCAAATTGGGGTAAAACTCTGGCTTCTGGGACAGTATTAATCCATATTGCCCGAAAGATATATATGGGAGCTATATTTAAATCTGAACCGATTTCAATAAAATTTGGCACACTTGACTATAGTACTAATTGTTCTTCTTGTGCAACATTTTAAGCAAATTAGGGTAAAACTCTGGCTTCTGGGGCCATATAAGTCCATATCGGGCGAAATATATATATATATATATATATATATATATATATATATATATATATATATATATATATATATATATATATATATATATATATATATATATATATATATATATATATATATATATATATATATATATATATATATATATATATATATATATATATATATATATATATATATATATATATATATATATATATATATGGCAGCTATATCTAAATCTGAACCGATTTCTTCCAAAATCAATAGGGATCTATTCTGAGCCAAAACATATACTTGTGCCAAATTTGAAGTCGATTGGACTAAAACTGTGACCTAGACTTTGATTACAAAAATATGTTCACGGACAGACGGACATGGCTATATCGACTCAGGAGCCCACCCTGAGCATTTTTGCCAAAGACACCATGTGTCTATCTCGTCTCCTTCTGGGTGTTGCAAACATATGCACTAACGTATAAGTTCGGCCATAAGTTCGGGCCGAACACCCACCACCATGAATCGAAGAATATACTTTCATTTGAAAACGTTTCGTCGTAGCGGGTTACTTGAAAATATGGAATATGCAATTTCAGGGGTTTGACTACAGAAACTTCCCCAAGCATATCAGTGCTACTAGTAAGCTTCCAGAAGCTAAATTTAAAGTCCTACATATGCACCCTCAAAAAAAATCGCTTCTTTAACATATGTTCCAAACATATTTTGCAGGAAGCACATATATTATTGGATACTGCCGAAACATTAATATGTTTGTTTTATGTGAACATATCATATGTTTGGAAGAATTTTGAGCCCAAAAATATTATATGCTTGGAAGAATTTTTCCCAAAGAAGATTGTGCTCATTGCCTAACATACTCGTAATTTTCACTTCCTCGAAATATTTTAGTTCTTTTCACCTTTTTCTGTAATAAAAATAATGTTGAAGAAATTATTCACTTTTATACATTTTTTAAATTTTACCTTTCGCCTGCACGGAGAATCGAACCGAGGACTATACAGTTTGTAAGCCAACAAACTACCCACTGGACTACGTAGCTGTTATAGTCACCAGTAGATAATTATCGTTATAAGTTACACTTATATAGCATAGTTTGCAGCGCCCACGAGCCCATGCAAACATAACATTATTTAACAGAAACATACATTTGTTTGCCACGTGGACTCTCCCGTCAACTCTCCCGGTTTCCATCTCTATTTCTTTCTCTATACTCTCTCTGTCGCTTTGAATAAAATATCACAACATATGTATGTTTAGTCGAAATTTGTAAATTTATATATGTTTGCACTCACACATATGATTTTTACGAAACATTCATGCCCCAAACATAATATATTCTAACATATTAACATATATGTCCCAAACATTTAGTGTTAGTTTAGGAACATACCTTGTTTGCACTTAAATATATTGTGTTTTAAAATTGTGCCCGAAACACATTTTGTTTATATCGGAACATATGAAAAACATATTTTTCTAAGAGTGTGGAGACTACATCAGATTTGGGATTTATAATAAACTTTTTTGTTTAAAGTTTAGAGGAATCCCAAATTTATCGCCCGTCTAAGCGCGCAAGAAAATCCAATGAATCTAAATTCTATAGATTTGTACTCGCCTTAATCGAATGATAAAAATTGCGATTTCTTAAAGCCCAAGAAGTCAAATCGAGAGATTGTCTATATGGGGATATACCAAAACATGGATCGATACACACAATATTCGGATAAAAACTGTATTTTCCAGAAGTCCAAGAAGTCATTGGGAGATCGGAGGGAATTTCGAAACATGGACCGATACACACCACGGTTATCTGTGTGCCTAAAATACCTCTAGTTTTTCAATTTCATATAAATCGGATAAAAATGACGATTTCTAGAAACCAAAGAAATCAAATCGGGAGATTAGTTTTAATGGTGGCTATACCAAAATATGGACTTATACCCACGGCTGTGGAGTCGGAGTCTTGGAGTCGTAGTCTGAAGATTTTGCTGGAGTCGGAATGGTAAAAATTTTGCTCGACTCACACTCCGGATAAACTAAATTTTTTAAAACACTTCACATTTTTGTAACTAAAAAAAATTTACGCAAATTAGTTTCCATTGCGTTATTCATTAGATCAATATACTCCTACGGTATGACTGTAAATGAAAAGCAACTTCCAATTACGGAGATCATTTTATGTTTCCTAGAATGTTAGACTAGCAGATGGGCTGAATCGATCCATTTTAATGCCCACCACCATAACAATCTATGTGAAATATTTCGAACAATCGATTTGATTTTTTAATTTTATTTTAAGGCCATATACACACAAAAAAATACATTTATTTTATGAATAGGTTTTTCCAAACACTGAATTCATAAATTGTATGAAAACGATTCATAATTTAAACAAGTATATACGGCCGTAAGTTCGGCCAGGCCGAATCCTATGTACCATCCACCATGAATTACGTAGAAACTTCTACGAAATGGACTGTCATCCACAATCGAATTACTTGGGTTGTGTTATCTTAAAACTTCTTAACATCGTTTTCTAAATTGTGAGTTAGTCCATACGTGGTATATATTAGACAAAAAAGTTATGTATGTTATAGGTAAGTCTACAAATAATTACGAATCGATATGGACTTTTGCACGGTACGTAGAGAGACAGAATTTCAATATGGGGGTCGCTTACATTGGGGCTATATACAATTATGAACTTGATATGGACCAATTTTTTTGTGATTGGGGATCGATTTATCTGAGGGCTATATAAAACTATAGACCGATATGGACCTAGTTAGGCATGGTTGTTAACGGCCATATACTAGCAAAATGTACCAAATTTCAACTGACTCGGATTCAATTTCTTCCCCAAGTGGCTCCAAAACAAAATCTCGGGATCCGTTTATATGGGGGCTATAACACATATGATTATGGCCTGATATGGACCACTTTTGGCATTGTTGTTAAATATCATATACTACCACCACGTATGTTACCAAATTTCAACCAGATCAGATGAATTTTGCTTCTCCCAAAGGCACCGGAGGTCAAATCTAGGGATCGATTTATATGGAGGCTATGTATAATTATGGACTGATATAAACCAATTCCTGCATGGTTGTTGGATACCATATACCAACATCACGTACCAAATTTCAACCGAATCAGTTGAATTTTGCTCTTCCAAGGGGCACCGCAGGTCAAATCTGGGGATCGGTTTATTTGGGAGCTGTATATAATTATGGACCGATTTCGACCAATTTTTGCATTGGTGTTTGAGGTCATATATTAACACCACTTACAAAATTTCAACTGAATCAGATGATTTTTGGTCTTCCAAAAGGCTACGGAGGTCAAATCTGGCGATCGGTTTATATGGGGGCTATATATAATTATAACCGATGTGGACCAACTAAATAACAACTACTTGTGCCAAGTTTCAAGTCGATAGCTTGTTTCGTTCGGAAGTTAGCGCGATTTCAACAGACGGACGGACTTGCTCAGATCGACTAAGAATTTCACCACGACACAGAATATATATACTTTATGGGGTCTTAGAGTAATATTTCGATGTGTTACAAACGGAATGACAAAGTTAATATACCCCCATCGTATGGTGGAGAGTATAAAAATAATAACAAGTATATACGGCCGTAAATTCGACCAGGCCGAAGCTTATGTACCCTCCACCATGCATTGCGAAGGAACTTCTACTGAAGACTGTCATCCACAATCGAATTACTTGGGTTGCGGTAACACTTGCCAATGGCAAGGTATCTTAAAACATCCTAACACCGTCTTCTAAATTGCAAGGTAGTCCATACGTGGTATATATTAAACTAAAAAGGCCGATTAAATACGTATATAATTAAGTGCGACAAAATTTTCTACAGAAATACAATTTTGACAAAAGTTTCTACAGAAATACAATTTTTACAACATTTTAAAATTTGGACAAAATTTTCTATAGAAATAAAATGTTGCCAAAATTTTCTATAGAAATAAAATTTGACAATTTTTTCTATAGGAATAAAATTTTGGTAGATTATTTTTGGCTCGAGTGGCAACCATGATTATGAACCGACATGGACCAATTTTTGTGTGATTGGGGATCGTCTATATATAACTATAGACCGATATGGATCAATTTTGACATAGTTATTAGAGACCATATACTAACACCACGTACCAAATTTCAACCGAATCGGATGAATTTTGTTCCTCCAAGAGGTTCCGGAGTTCAAATCTGGGGAACGGTTTATATGGGGACTATATATAATTATGGACCGATATAGACCAATTTTTGCATAGTTCTTAGAGACCATATACTAACACCACGTTCCAAATTTCAACCAGATCGGATGAATTTTGCTCCTCCAAGAGGCTCCGGAGGACAACTCTGGGGATCGGTTTATATGGGTGCTATATATAATTATCAACCGATATGGACCAATTCTTGCATGGTTGTTAGAGACCATGTACTAACACTACGAACCAAATTTCAACGGGATCGGATAAATTTTGCACCTGCAAAAGGCTCCGGAGGTCAAATCTGGGGATCGGTTTATATGGGGGCTATATATAATTATGGACCGATATGGACCAATATTTGCGTGGTTCTTAAAGACCATATACTAATACCATGTGGAGCCACCGTGGTTCAATGGTTAGCATGCCCGCCTTGCATACACAAGGTCGTGGGTTCGATTCCTGCTTCGACCGAACACCAAAAAGTTTTTTAGCGGTGAATTATCCCACCTCAGTAATGCTGGTGACATTTCTGAGTGTTTTAAAGCTTCTCTATGTGGTTTCACTGCAATGTAAAACGCCGTTCGGACTCGGCTATAAAAAGGAGGTCCCTTGTCATTTTGCTTAACATGGAATCGGGCAGCACTCAGTGATAAGAGAGAAGTTCACCACTGTGGTATCACAATGGACTGAGTAGTCTAAATGAGCCTGATATATCGGGCTGCCACCTAACCTAACCTAACCTAATTTGCTTCTCTTAGAGGCGCTCTTAGAGGAATTTGCTTCTCTTAGAGGCTCCGCAAGCCAAATCGGGGGATCGGTTTATATGGGGGCTATATATAATTGTGGACCGATGTGGACCAATTTTTACATGGTTGTTAGAGATCATAAATATCGGATGAAATTTGCTTCTCTTAGAAGATCTCCAAGCCAAATTTGGGGGTCCGTTTATATGGGGGCTATACGTAAAAGTGGACCGATATGTCCCATTTGCAATAGCATCCGACCTACATCAATAACAACTACTTGTGCCAAGTTTCAAGTCGATAGCTTGTGTCGTTCGGAAGTTAGCGTGATTTCAACAGACGTACATGCTCAGATCGACTCAGAATTTCACCACGACCCATAATATATGTTATATACTTTATGGGGTCTTAGAGTAATATTTCGATGTGTTACAAACGGAATGACAAAGTTAATATACCCCCCATCCTATGGTGGAGGGTATAAAAATAATTCCCATAAGTAACTTGGCAATTTAAAATCAAAAGCCACAGGTTTGAAATTTGAATAAGACCATACAAATATCTTTATAACTTATTTAGAGATTATAATTGATTTGAAAATTTTAAAATATAATGTTTTTTGTTTATTTTTGGCAATCTTAGTTTCGTATATGCCAAATCCTTAGACCAAAATGGATGGTTTATACTCTGGAGATAGGGAGCACATCGACAACTCATACAAATATGTTTGTGTGTGATGTGTTAAAATATCCAATTCTTCTTGACAGGACTCGTAGAAATTAATTTACAAATATAATTTATTTAGCAATACAAAAGGGAAAAGGATATATTGGAAAAGAAGAGAACAGAACAGTTGAAAATAAAATCAATTTGTAATTGATGTGTCATTTGATTTTCTTAAACCACAGCAAATAAAAGACACCACAAACAAAAAATCACTTTTCTTCCAAACCCTTAGAGAACAAAAAAAAAAAATCAAAGAAAGGACGGACCACCATTCTTCAGTCACCATCAATTGCTTTTATATCCTTAGTGTGGAACATTTGTTCCTTTAGTTCGTCCTTTCATCCATTCCATTACACATTACAGATGTCAGTCAGTGTAAAATGTAACAGCAGCAACTGGCAGCAATATCAAATTACTCGTGCAATGAACCACCAAAAAGGAACTAAAGTAACATCAAATGGAGACTAGTGATTTCTATTTTGCTACACATATGCATTATATGTATGTGTATTAAGGTGGGTCGCCAATAGAACAGGAAAACATTCGGATGTCGATAGTTAGAAATTTTAACATTCAATTGTAAGCGAGATAAACCAAAAAAAAAAAAACGTAAAGAAATTTGCGACAAAGAGAAAATTGCACCGTTTGGGAAGAAACATAAAAATCATTCTGGTTTTGATTGCACTGAGAAAACTAAGTTTTTATCCACAAAAGTGTCCAAATTTATCACTGTTTCATAAAGAGCCTAAAGTTGCTGATGAAAGATAGAAGGAAAACAATGGACCAACCTTAACCATGGATGACAATGGAATATTGAATATTGGAAAGTGTGAGTTGCCACCTTTTTGTACAGAATTTGCAAAATATATGCATTTCATTGAAAACGATCTTTCACATTTAATATTTGGTAGAATATACTTTGCATACTTTCAGGCAGTAAACCGGTTCATTTTAAACTATGATCATAAAAACAAGTATAACAGGTTGGCTGATAAGTCCCCGGTCTAACAAAGAAAAACACATTTTTTTGTCAAAATTCGTTTTTATTATTCAACATAGTTCCCTTCAAGAGCGATACAACGATTATAACGACCTTCCAATTTTTTGATACCATTCTGGTAGTACGCCTTCGGTTTTGCCTCAAAATAGGCCTCAGTTTCGGCGATCACCTCTTCATTGCAGCCAAATTTTTTCTTGCGAGCATCATTTTGAGGTCTGAGAACAAGAAAAAGTCGCTGGGGGCAAGATCTGTAGAATACGGTGGTTGGGGAAGCAATTCGAAGCCCAATTCATGAATTTTTGCCATCATTCTCAATGACTTGTGGCACGGTGCGTTGTCTTGGTGGAAAAACACTTTTTTCTTCTTCATATGGGGCCGTTCTGGCGCGATTTCGACCTTCAAACGCTCCAATAACACCATATAATAGTCACTGTTGAAGGTTTTTCCCTTCTCAAGATAATCGATAAAAATTATTCCATGCGCATCCCAAAAAAACAGAGGCCATTACTTTGCCAGCGGACTTTTGAGTCTTCCCACGCTTCGGAGACGGATCACCGGTCGCTGTCCATTCAGCCGACTGTCGATTGGACTCAGGAGTGTAGTGATGGGTGTATTACGAGTTAACAGCTGCAAACACCGCTCAGAATCATCAACACGTTGTTGTTTTTGGTCAAATGTGAGCTCGCGCGGCACCCATTTTGCACAGAGCTTCCGCATATCCAAATATTGATGAATGATATGACCAACACGTTCCTTTGATACTCTTTAAGGCATCGAAATCATTTTGTGGATTTTTTTGATGTTTTCGTTGGTAACCACCTCTTTCGGGCATCCACTGCGTTCACCGTCCTCAGAGCTCATTTCACCACGCTTGAATTTTGCATACCAATCAATTATTGTTGATTTCCCTGGGGCAGAGTCCGGAAATTTATTTTCAAGCCAAGCTTTTGCTTCCACCGTATTTTTTCCCTTCAGAAAATAGTATTTTATCAAAACACGAAATTCCTTTTTTCCATTTTTTTCACAATAACAAAAGTTGCTTCACAAAAGACGCTCTATCTTACAAACTAATTGACTTACAGACGTCAAATTTTGACACGAATCATTTGAAGGTTGGTACTATATAAAAATAATATGCATTTAATACTAGCGACGCCAGCCAACCTGTTATATGCCATGAATTTGCACAAGGCTATACTTGGACTTTCACCGAAAATCGAATTTCATGGGTTTTCGTTACAATTGTCGATGGGAAGGTATCTTAACCCTCTAATGCCCCAATTTTTAGGCCAGTTGATTAAATGTTCAATCTAAACAAGAAAAATTTATACGGTAAAATTTAGTATATGCTGCAAAGCCTCTTGAACAGTTTAAACTAAGTTTTCTTTTTATTTTACCCATTTTTGTTGTCTTGAGATGTGTTTTAATAAAATCTTCCTTATTAAATGAAGGATTGGGCATTAGAGGGTTAAAACGTAACATTGACTTCTAAATTGTTCTTAAATACCCACCACCATCAATCATATATGAATAGTCTTCGTCATAGCGGTTACTTGGAAATATATTTGGGGGGTTTGATGACAGATACTCTCCCTAGTAGATCGATTCATATGGTATGAATATAAATTTAAATTTTCCTATAATTTGAAATCTAAATTCTATAAATTTTTACTTGCATCACTCGAATGAGTACGAGAAGTAAAACCAGAAAATTGTCCTTCTGCAATTTGGATGATGGGTGCACCTTATAAACCGAATTCCGATGTATATGACGATTATACAAAATCCTTTCTGATATAAACCAAATTCGAACCTAAAATAACCCCAGATTTTAGCACAAAATTTCGGTTTCTAGGAGACCAAAAAGTAAATCGTGTTAAGATTCTTTAATAAGAGTTCCGTTTAACTGAAATGTCAGTAACAGAATGTTTTTTTTTCTATTTTTTTACAATTTTCTCCTGGCTTGTTTTTCCAAAAATAGTATATAAAATATTTTTTAAATACAATCGGGAGATTGGCCTATATTACGACTATATTAAAACATGGACCAATACACAACATCTCAGCAAAAAATTTGGAAATACTTCTAAAAGCACAACTTTAAACCCACTTCCAACAATATCCTTTCAAAGATGTTCTTAATTTTAATTGCTCAGGAAGTTATTTTAATCCAATTTTTTACAACACGCTTTTTTCAAAGGATAATTTTAAATTGTCTTTGTTTCAAATAAGTTAACAACAATATAAGGGCTAATAAAATGGTAACAATTATTAAAATTTTGTCGAAAAAATTCTAAATCCATTTTAGAAAATTTGCGAATTTTTGAAAATATTTGAAGACAAGCGTTAAAATACATTCAAAATCATAACAAATTTTAAAAGTTATTTATTTATCAATATATCATAACATTTTTAAATTCATATCCAAACACTGAATTCGATCGCACCTTAAGAAGTGATGCATATTCCGTGCAACGTTTGCTGAAATTATGGACATCCGTCCTATGACAAGCTCATGTTAAATTCATCGCTTCTGCGCCAATTTTACACCACTTCCGGATCCAAAAAGAATATTTTCACTACTTTTTTTGCGAAGCTTTTTTTTTTTTTGCTGGAATATGCGGCACACTTATTTGTGGTCCTAAAATACTTCTATATAGCCCCCATCCGATCCCTCGATTTGGAGGAGCCTTTAAGAGAAGCAAATTGCATCCGATCCGGCTGAAATTTGCTACATGTGTTAGTATTTGGTCTCTAACAACCATGCAAAAATTGGTCCACATCGGTCCATAATTATATATAGCCCCCATATAAACCGATCCCCAGATTTGAATCTGTAGCCTCTTGGAGACGATGTTAAGTAGATTTATGATACCTTGCCATCGGAAAGTATTTCCACAACCCAAGTAATTCGGATGACAATCTTTTGTAGAAGTTTCTACGCAATCCATGGTGGAGGGTACATAAGATTCGGCCTGGCTGAACTTACGGCCGTTTATACTTGTTTTAACTGACTTAGCTTCCGAATTTGATTAAAATGTTAATTATATCAACTACTTTATTAGTGTGTAAATCTATTTAATAGCGATAGGCGGCAGGCGAAACATTTCTGTCGCAAAACAATAAGCTTGTCGGCGAAAATGTCTTCTCTTTTGTATCCGATAGTTTTTGATGTCATATAGCATGATTTTTCATTACTTAATAATGGAAATGAATTAATCATGTAATAACTTTTTATTTGTTGAGTTATTTTAAGATAAAAGATTTTCCATGAGGCCAGGCAATAACAATGCCTACTAAAATTTGATAAGCGATGGCAACACTATATCATTATCCGCCAAGGAATTAGGATATATTTTAATTTGGCGACACGCCGTTAGCCTTTACGGCATACCGTCGCGGATTTTTGGCTTCCCATAAGAAACACACGTAACCTATAACAAAACATGATGACACACCTATTTCTGGACCAAACATACATCGAGATTTTCAATTTCCATCAAATGAAGTCAAATCGGGAGATCTGTTCTATTAAAGCCTGGACCAATATAACCCATCTTCGAACTTGACTGTGTGTAGACAAAAAACTAGTCTTAGCAAAATTTCAGGACGATAAGAACATTATTGAAAGCTGCTGCGAGATTACAATAGGAAGATATGTCACAGCCCGGAGGCTACTGCCATCTGGAGGGAGGAACCGAGTTGCCGTACGCTGGTTGCTGATCGGTGTTGCCGGCTTTTGGCTCAGTCTATGGGGCGCGGTTCATTGGCAACTCAGTCCTCTGGCAGCTGACAAAAAAAACAAAACATTCAACCAGCTTGGAGGACAGCACAAAGACCAACAAGTACGTATCACAAAAATTAACATCCACACAACTTACCACCCATATTGGCTTGCCGGCATGCCGGTTTTCCAAGGCATGCCGTGGCCTGACCCTCCCCAACCATGGTGTCCCCGTGGCCCATCAACTCGGGACACCCCAAATGCTACTCACCTGTTCTTCAAATCACCTTTTACCTTCTCCCTTTAAAACTTCTCTAGGCTTCCATATTTAAATTAAATCTTATACGCCAATATTTCAATTCATTACGTTACAAATATCTTATGGTTTTATTGAAACTAATTCTAACAATATTTTTCAAATTAAAACAAAATCCAAAAACAAAATTTATAAAAATTCTATTACTAATTATTGTTGTTTATTTTCCAGGAATAAATGATGAAACCGTCTTCCTCCTTTTCGTTTCCTGTCTTTTCCGTCCGTCCGTCAAGGTAAGGTAAGTATAGTGTAACGTCAAGTAATTTTCTGTTAATAAAAATTTGTATTTTTCTTCTTTTCAGATGTAGTTTTTGTTTACAAGGAATCACTGTCCGGCCTAGAGTCTTATGGGGAACACATTAGACATATATATGGGGGACACACTCTCTTTGTCCACGCAGTTTAAAATAGAGTCCTAGGGTGAGCTCAGCCTAACACTATTGTCCAAATCTGACACTATTTACAAAACCCAAATGTTAATGACTATCCCCCTTAATACCCTACAGCAGACTAGTGAAAAAGTGCCACTAAACTTACTAATATTTTAACAATTTTTATTTACAGAAGCGAAAAATATACAAGTCCGTCCGTCCGTCAGCGTCCCAAAATGCGTATCCGTCCAAGTTTTGTGAGACTAAGAAAACGAAAATATCACGGTACCTGGGCACTGTAGGATGACCAGCGCAATGCAATTATTCCCCACTGATGACGCTGACAAGGATGATGTTGATACCAATAGATATAAATGGATCAAAAAGAGTCATGTGAATCCTGCCTTCTGGGAATGCTCGGGGCCGCAAATGAGGTGTTGAATGGAGGTGGACGTTCGGTGAGTATAGCAATAGTTTAGATTGATGGTTTTCTTTTTAATTAAAATGTCTTTGTTTTTTTTTTCTCTTTCAGCTTGTCTTCTTATCTTTTACAATTTATTTCTTTTTACTATATTATTCCATCTGCTCGTTCACTAAAGTACCTTTTTCTTGCTTCTTTTTCGTTTCAGTTTAATTATAATTTAGTATGTAAGATTAGCTTTTAAGTTTGGTTACTTTTCTTTTAACTTTTAATTGTATCTTACTTTTATTTTTAGCTTTTAAGTTTAGTTTTAAGTCTATTTTAACTTTTCTTCTTCAATGTATAACTTTAGCATTAAGTTTATTCCACAGTAGCATTGAATTTCGCCAACATTTAGCACAATAAACAGATTCATTTGCCAATAATAAATATAAACATTTGTTTCGATTGTCTTGTTGTGCTTTTATTTAAACGACTTTTGGGTACATTAGGCAGACTTTCACAACTTCAAAAAAAAAACAACCGCACTTTCTTTCAACCATCAACCTCACTCGCTCGCGTCCAAAACCAGAATAATCTGATGCTCAAACTCCAAAAATCCTCCATTATTCACGCTTCATTCGCCATCATCCCAAGCTTTCCCAGCCATTTTATTACCAAATTCCAAAACACCATCCAAACCAAATCATCTGTCAGACATCCTCTCATAGAGAATGTTTATTGATGTCCATCATCCCTCCCTCTGCCTATTTCCTCCTGTAGCCAATAGATGGCGCTGACCTCTCTAGTATTACCAATCAAACTAGTGGGCGCACATGACAAACCCAACCATCCTTTGAACATCACTGTCAAAGGATGGGAGGGAAAACAGTGCGTTTAAAACTTATGATTGAAATCCAACTTTCACTCCCATCATAAAAATAACAATACACTCTAATTTATACTACATATTATGTAAGAAACACCGCTGCCCTAATGACACTACCCGTTTGTTTCGGAAACCCTACCTTATTTGTTATACCCTGCCTTACTCTTCATACCTATCCGTGTGTGTGTACGCCCGCATTATAAATCACATACGTCAACGATGCGTTACGCACATACGTTACCACACGTTATATCGTTATCGATTACCAAATTAACAAATGAAAATCGATCTCGTGATTGATTCGATATTCATTCATCGTGTATGTGGATAGCAAAAATAAATTCAGCACAGGTAAAAGGAGTGGGGCGTAAAAATAATTATAAATTAAATAATTAGAAACATTAAATGGTAAAAACTGAAAAAAAGAAAAAAACTAGACAAATGAAACTGTGCAATAACGTCCCTATAGTAAAATAACTGCTCAAAAAAAAGAACGAAACGTGTTTTATATTGCCGTAATTGATGTGTAATTGCGTGTGTGAATCCAACCCGTAGATTTAACAAATACAAGAACAAACATGACCATTTGCCGGAAAACTAATGCAATGCAGCAACTGCCCGAAGCAATATGTACATTCTTTTCATAAAGGGCATTACTCTCACATTCTGACTCGTTGCCAAAAAGTGTAAAAAATGTAATTTAGATCATTAACTAAATATAATTATACTAAACATTATTTATCTGTATTGTTAGATCATGCCGAACATTACCGCCTACCAACTGTACAACAACCCCACTCACACCACAAGTAATACCGCTATACCAAAACCTGTTGCCCACATTCCTCTGTATGATGACGAAAAACATGATTTTTGATACAGTGTTTCAAAGCTACAAGACAACAAAGATTCAAAGGTATCAAGATTTTGTCATCTTCTTTTATAATTTCACCCCCTATTCAAACCGTTTGATCCTTATGCTCACTCATCCTTCACAAATTATATTTATTTATTTAAATTTCAATTTTATCTATCGTTTTTATTAATACCCGTACACAGAAAAAAAAATATCACCAAAATATTTCCAAATAAATTGCTAATTGAAGTTGAAAAATTGTTTCGATTAATAAATCAATTGATGCAATTAACTTCTTAATCAAGGTATTAACATTAAGTCAATTATTGAGTTTAAAATTTTTAATTAAAAAAAAAAAAAAAAATTATTAATACAATTATCTTTTTAATCAAATTCGGAAGACTAAGAACAATAAACATTTTTTTTAAATTTTTAATTAAAAATAGATTTCAAACAATCAATTGTTAATCCAAATAAAAACTCTAAGCCAATTCAGAAAGTAATTGAAAATAGTTACCTTTTTTATCTAAAAAAAAAAATAAATGAATTTTACAAGCAACACCAATTAATTTTTTAATTGAATCAATTAACAAATTAATTGAAATTCATTAATGAAATAAATTAATTTTTAACCAAGAATTTTTCCTATGACCAATTAAAACTGTGATTGATACTATCATTTTCGTGATTGAAGACATTTCAATCAAAAAAATTAATTGGATCAAGTAAATTCGTGATTGAATCAAAATAATTTTTTTTTTGTGTGTATGTTTAGACATCCCCTCTCGATAAAAAATTATTCCAATTGATTACCATTTTTTCAGTTTTCCAACCTAAAATCACTTCTTATGCCTCTTTATCGTGGATCTATTAACTATCTTTTATTATTTATAATTTATCGAAATCATTTACTTTACTCTCATTGTGAATTTATTAAATTTCTTTTAGTTTTCTATTTATTGTAATCTCCTTAGTATCTATCTGGATAAATTACTTCTTTGGATAAATTACTTCTTCATTTACTTTCTGCTTTTATAATATATTTTTTTATTTTCTTGGCCGTTTTCATTATTTGCCTAATTTTTGGTATATTCTTTTACCTCCAGGTTTAATTTACATACAAGCAGACCAGCTACAATCGCACTCCTGTATGTGAAGGTTGAATTACACACCATGCGTCAATCCGTGCGTTGATGGAAGGGTTGTTTTTTTCTGTTTGTGGCAGACTACTCAGTTTGTAATTTCAAAGAAAATTTTCAACTCTTCAATCATCGCACGCATCTAACGCATTGAGCGCATGGTATGTAATTCCACCTTGACTTCATTTCCTCATTCGATTAGCCTACCTCACCACTTCATTTACGAATTCAAATTTTAATTCTAACTTTAATTCTAATCCTTTGTACCTTAATAATTATATTCCATTATTTTAAGTTTTAATCTAATTTTATTTCTCTTTCTCTCTTTACTTTTAACTTTAATTTAAACTATATTTTATTTTTGCCTCTACTTCTAATTTTTTTTTATTTTTGATTTTAATTTGACTTTGAAATTAGATTGGAAATATGAAATTGAAATTAAATCTGGCATTTGCATTTTTAATTTCTATTCTTAATTTTGTATTTGAATTTAATTTTCTTTTATTTTATATCTCCCACTTTAGTATTTAGATTACTCTGTATATATTTATTTCTTTAATTCCATTAATTTTTTTCTTTTTCATTTTTCATCTTTCCAGATTTATACACAATAGTAATAAACTAGCTTACCCGCCCACAGGTATGTTTGTGTGTTGCTGATGGTTTACATGATTAGCTTAAATGAACTTTAAAATATTAGTTAAATTTTACTTTAAACTTTATTTTTAACTGCAATTGTAAATTAAACATTTATTAAATAAAAGTTTTAAAAATATTATTTAGCTTAAGCACAGTTTATTTTCAGTTTAATTTTTAACTTTAACTTTTAATCTATGTTTCAAATTCAACTTCAATTTTAATTTCACTCTCAAAACTTTAAAATTCAATTTCGATTTCAAAGTTTAATTTTAATTTGAGCTCTAATTTTGATTCCAATTTCAATTAAATTCCAATTAGTTTTTGATTTTAATTTTAATTTCAACTTGAATTTCAATTTTAAAACCTATATTTTAATTCAAATTCAATTTCGATTCCAAACTTTAACTTTTATTTTAATTTTAGTTTTTAATTTTAATTTTAATTTAATTTAATTTAATTTAATTTAATTTAATTTAATTTAATTTAATTTAATTTAATTTAATTTAATTTAATTTAATTTAATTTAATTTAATTTAATTTAATTTAATTTAATTTAATTTAATTTAATTTAATTTAATTTAATTTAATTTAATTTAATTTAATTTAATTTAATTTAATTTAATTTAATTTAATTTAATTTAATTTAATTTAATTTAATTTAATTTAATTTAATTTAATTTAATTTAATTTAATTTAATTTAATTTAATTTAATTTAATTTAATTTAATTTAATTTAATTTAATTTAATTTAATTTAATTTAATTTAATTTAATTTAATTTAATTTAATTTAATTTAATTTAATTTAATTTAATTTAATTTAATTTAATTTAATTTAATTTAATTTAATTTAATTTAATTTAATTTAATTTAATTTAATTTAATTTAATTTAATTTAATTTAATTTAATTTAATTTAATTTAATTTAATTTAATTTAATTTAATTTAATTTAATTTAATTTAATTTAATTTAATTTAATTTAATTTAATTTAATTTAATTTAATTTAATTTAATTTAATTTAATTTAATTTATGTTTACTTTGGATTCAGCTTTAACCTTGATATATTTGCGTAACGTGGGTTTGAGTTGATATTCATTCGTGTGCGAAACTGCTTTTATTGTTCTTCCTCTTCAACTCGGACCGACTAGTACGAGTTCGCGAAAAGCGTTTCGATTTACTATCTGTACTTGAAAAATTGTTTGAAAGTGATGTGAATTTGGTTTGACCCTATTTGATTTGCTTTGATATGCTTGATATTTGTCTGCCTTTCTCTGGGCTTGGTCTAATTGGTCTGGTACTGACTTCACATGTTACTGATTTGCTTCACTCGGTCTTGACCTAATTTCGTTCTCTTTTACAAATCCGTAAAAAACTTACACCTGCTAAAGGTAACCAGTAAGCATGAACGGTAAGTATATTTTCAGCAACCCGCCGGTTTTTATTCTACGGAGTAAATTTGTATTTACCCTACTTTGCATCTGTATCTACTTTAAATTACCCTTTCTTTACCTTATATTCGACATGGTTCCGATTTTACTTCAAATGCTTTTAAATAAATTTAAATCAAATTTAATTTTACTATCCGTTTAACTTTTTTTTTTTTTTTTTTTTTTTTGTTTTAAATAGCCAAACCTCGCAAGCCCCTTTTCTACTTTCAGATACAAATAGCACCAGCAAACCTTCCTGAAAGCCATATCGCTTGAGTGCTTAGGTTAAGTACGTGGCCACAACAGAGGTGAAATGCACACACAAGGAAATGACTTACTTATGTTCAATAGTTGGTACACCTTTGGGTACCTTCTATGACTTCGCTCAACCTTTGGTCGCTCACCACACGAGTTCATGCGTTCCATACGTCACTTAATGCCATAGAGATAGAAGGACGGGTCCCCATCGTGAGGTGTACAAGTATGCTCTCCTGTGGTTCGATAGGCCTCGATAACCGAGTGAAATGGCATATCTTAGTCACAACTTGTGTGCGCATCACATCCTCTGATGAAGCCGTGGAACAGTCCCGCACTCGCGAATGTCACTAACCATGCACATATTCCGGAAAACAGGTAAGACTATGGTAAGTACTATCTATCTACCCCAAAAACCCTTATATACTGGACCAATCTTATATTTTTCAATCACAACTAATATTAATTTCGCCAATACACCACAGCCAAGTACCAACTCGCACACACTGTAATGCTGAAATCCCCTATATCACTCACTTATATTTTAAGTGTGCTCTATTTCGCTACCATCTCATCGCTTGAAGAAACCCACTTCTTCAATACATCAGGTAATGCTTTCCCAAAATTCAAATACGATTCATTTCACTAATTCATTGTTGCTTCCTATTCTACAGATATCTACTCTAAAAACTTATAACTAACGACCTTGGACATGAATGACGAAACATGTAATTGCCAATGAACTTAAATTAATGAGGTAAGTGAATATTTTTCTCCAAATAAACCTAATACCTTTACTAGACTGACAAAACAAGACGAAAACGTTACTGCTTCAAATCCTTCGCGTGGTACACGCCTAAAGTTTTTCCCTTTAAATCTTCAATTTCATAGAGGCATTTTCCAACCGCTTTTACAATTCGGCATTTCAGATATTTCCGGTTCAACTTCGCGTTAATATTTTTACTGAAATCACTCAGCTGGTGATTTCTACGAAAAACCTCCTGCCCCGGGAAAAACTGGACCTTTCTAGCGCGAGTATTGTACTTCTGGGCTCTGTCACGATAACTTCTTTCCAGCCTCTTTCCCACTTCGTGCCTCACAAGCTCCAACTTACTAGCCTTGGGTAAAGCACTAAACTCAGGGTCTTTCATGGAATCCAATTTCCTAGCCAGCCTATAAACGCTACCGTGAGTAACCATATTAGTACCAAACAAGGCAAAGTAGGGTGTCATGCCAATCGAGGAGTGTACAGACGATCGTAGCGCACACTCTATAGCGGACAGATTTTGGTCCCAATCCCTCTGATCCTCCTTAAGATATGCCCTTATTGCGGCCAATATTGACTGATTTACTCGTTCGGAAGCATTTGCCTGGGGTGCGTACAAACCAGTCTTCATATGGCGTACCCCATACGCATCAACAAAAGCCCCGAAATCCTTTCCTGTAAATTGTTTCCCATTATCGGACAAAATGGTCTCTGGAACACCAAACTTGTGGAACACCTCAGCCTCTAGAAATTTAATTACATTCTTAGAGCTGGCTTTGCTCATTGGCTTCAATAATACATATCTGGTCACATGATCGAGAACAATGAAAATAAAACTATTACCAGTTTTAGAACGGACATAAGGACCTAGAAAATCTATATAGATTTTCTGGAACGGACGATCTATTTTCACTTCTGCCTCCATTGGCTGTCGCATTCGTTGGTTGTTAGGTTTTGTCTCTTTACACACTTGACACTCTTGCACAAAAAGTCTTACTTGTGTATTCATATTGGGCCAGTACAAATATTCCTTCAGCCTAGCCAATGTTTTATGAAAACCACCGTGTGCAGCAGTTTTGGCATTATGGGCTTTCTCTACAGCGGACTCAGTGAGAGATTGTGGTACCCACAACTTCCATACTGAATCTTCACACGGTAAATCCATAGTCACTGGAATCGTCCGCTTATAGAGAAACCCATCTACCACTCGAAGATCTGGCAAACTTTGCTGATTTTCCTCTACGGTCCTTATTTTCTCCAGATATTCCTCCCCCTTAAATTCTGGTGCATCCAGGTCTACTAAGTTAAAGGATGCTAACTCTAACTCGTCCAGATTATACCGGGAAAGGGCATCAGGAACAACGTTTTGGCTACCCCGGCGATGCTCTATTTCGAAATTGTGCCCCTGCAGCAAAAGACTCCACCTTGCCAAACGACCACTCAGTTCTTTATTCGCCATCAGCCACTTCAGTGATGAATGATCAGTGATGACCGTAAAAGGCATCAACTCAATATAAGGGCGAAACTTTTTAATTGACATCACAACGGCCAGGCACTCCCTTTCGGTAACGGAATAGTTCTTTTGCGCTGGGGTCAATTTCTGAGAAACGTATGCGATTGGGTTTTCTCCTCCCGCATCGTCTCTTTGAAATAGAACACCGCCAATTCCCACATCGGAAGCATCACACTGGATGAAAAATCTTTTCTCGAAATCGGGGTGCCTTAAAACTGGACTCTGGGTTAGCGCATCCTTTAACCGTTCGAACGCCAACCTAGCTTCATTCCCAAACTCAAACCCCCGCCCCTTTTTTAAGGTCGCAAATATCGGTGCCGCTATTGATGAGTAATCCGCAATGAACCGCCTGTACCATCCCGTCATGCCCATGAAACGCCTAACTTGTTTGGCACTCTTTGGATACTCACAGTTAACTATCGCTGAGACTTTGCCTGGATCTGGTTTCAAAGTTCCCCCACCAACTATATATCCCAGATAACGCAACTCCTTGAAGCAAAATTTGGATTTGGCCACGTTGATAGTCAGTCCCGCCTCATTCAGAGCTTTTGCAACTTGTCGCAAAAGTTCCAAATGTGTTTTGAAATCAGGGGCTACAATGAGCAAATCATCAAGATAGACAAACACCCTTTCACGAAGATTTGCAGGAATTACCTTATCCATTAAACGGCACATCCTTTGGGCTGCATTACACAACCCAAAAGGCATGACCGTAAAATGATATAAGGGCCTTCCTGGTACCGTAAACGCAGTCTTCTCGCGACTTTTCATTTCGAGTGGAATTTGCCAAAATGCATCTTTCAAATCAACACTCGAAATGAAGTGTGTATCTCCAAGCCGGCTAAGAAGTCCTTCAATATTTGGGAGCGGATAGGCATCCTTGACAGTAAGGGCATTGAGCTTCCTGGCATCTAGGCATAATCTGTTCTTTGTGCCTTTACGGACCAAAGTTACAGGATTATTCCAGGGACTTTCACTGGGCTCAATGACCTTCATGTCAAGCATTCTATCCAGCTCTGCATACATTAGGCTTTGCACTGCTGGAGATACCGGATAATGACGTTGTTTTACCGGAACTGCATCTGCCGTGTCAATGATGTGTGTCTCTACTGAAGTTTTGCCCAGTCCCCTGACTTCAAACGACGGAAACTGGCCTATGACTTCCTCCAAATTTTTCCTCTCGTCGTTGGTTAACTGGTGTTGCGATGGATCCAATGAAACCTCACCAGACTCTTCCTCAAGCGATAGACATTCAACGCCGGCTAGCAAATTGTATTTTTTCATGAAATCAACCCCGAGATAAAGTGCCTTACTCAAGGTTGGGACTAGAAAGAAAGTTACTACGCTCTCAATTCTTCCTAACTTGACAGGCGCTCGAATGCGGCCAACAACACGATGAGGGGTATCATCTGCCGTGCCTACGGTAGCTGAGAAGTTGTAGATAGGGATTTGGGCTCGCTCAACTAGCTCCAAGCAGCCTTTGCCTAGACAAGTCACCGTTGCGCCACTATCTAACAACCCCTCAACTACCTCTTCACCAATTTTTATCTTCATATACAAACGTGTATCTTCACCCTCATACAATGTCGTTGCCGCAATCTCGCGCCGTAGCCTCTTCCTAGTGTTAAAACGTTCCCTAGCTCGCAGTATCCGTTTAGTTGGTTCATGACGTCTATATTGAATTTCCTCTACTTCTTTAATTGGACATAAACTACTTGAAAATTCCTCACTTACTTCATTAACTCCAATATTTTTACCTAATTCATTTTCTTCACCAAAAATCCTATTTCTAACAACTTCATATTCCCTCATTCTAACATGCCAAGGTCTTATTTCCCTAAAATTCATTTCTCTACTCTTACTCCTATACTTATCACTATCACTAATTCCATTTTGTAAAATCTTCATTTCAGGTCCCTTCTGCTCATCATGACCATCACCAACTACTTCTGCTGGGGATTCGATGCTGCCGGGCCCGCTACCCCTCTCGACGTGCCCGTTTGCTGGTTTCCCCTACATCTGGGACATTTTGGCTTAACCACATTTTCCATACCACATCCATAACAAAAAAGGTTACGAGTGGTCGAAAGGCAGTCCATAAATCCGTGACCTTTTTCTTTGCAGTTCCAGCAGGTATAATTGGGTTGACGCGAAATTGCCTCCACTTCAAACTCTGTCTGCTCTTCAAAATCGATGGCATGAACTCGGTGTGCATAGTGTCGAGTAGCCTGAATTGCTTGCCGCTGATTTGCCAACAACTGTTCTGCCTTTCGACACTCTTCTCGGAAATGTTGAAGCCCATACATTCGGATAGGGAAAACTAACGAGGCCAAGGTATGTTTCAAATTATTTTTCATCATCTCAATTAACGTGTTTTCGTTCATAGGCTCTCGCTGTTGATGATGAAGTTGCAACATCGCGTTGTAAAAATCTTCGAAAGTTTCTTGTGGACCCTGTCGTCTGTCCATCATACGCCTTTGTACATCAAAGTCGCTCTCAAATTTTCGGAATTGTGACAGGAACGCCTGTTTGAGAGCTTCGAAACTATGCACTCGCCCCAGACGCCTCTGCATCCAGTACCAATCCTCAGCTGGACCCTCTAACAGTTGTGGAAATCTAATCAACACCTCCTCATCATCACAGGCATGGTCATTTTTGAGCTGTTCTAGGCGGAAAATAAAATCTTCAGCCGTGATCGACTTGGACGTGCCATCGAATTTGAGCCTCCACTTTTCAATGTCCACTTTCCTGTTATTGCGTGATGACGACGATGCTGGAACATATGGAGATTGTGCTGGAAACGTCTGGGGCGGTGGAAATCGATTTTGTCCTGCTCCATTGTAGCCTTGATGATATTGCTGTGCCGAATAGCCAACCGCTCCGAAATCTTCCGCTTGTGGTGGTGGGCCACCTACTGACTGATGTTGTATATTCTGAGTTGCCGATAGTCCCCTTGCATCTGACTGGAATCTCTCTTCGTTTCGTTGTGTGTTCCTTGTGACTGGTGGAACTTCTTGTGCTAGAGCATTTTGGAGTGTTGGATTCGGTGGCAATGAATTTTTACTTGTTTGGTTTTGCACAAGTGTATTTGGGCCGTTCGTAATACCAGCCAAACTTTGCTGTACAAGCTGTGGTACAAGCTGCCGTAACTTCTCATCCAACAATCGGATTAACTCCACTTGCCCCAACCCAATGGCAGAATCAATTACAGCATGTAACTGATTATCGGCGTGCGGATCAGCAGTCCTCTGAGCATCTGCGTCTAAATTTCTATTTTCTCGCATTTGCCTTTGTATATTAATTGCCGTCTCACTGTTGAAGTTGGGAGTATTCGGAGTGCTGTTGATTCCCGACATCATTGTTACATTGGCCGATTGTGCTGGGCTGGACGTGGTCGATGTGCTTGTTGTTGTGGCCCCACCCAGAGCCTGGGTAAACACAAGTCCAGCATTTGTTGTCGTCGTGGTTAGTGTCGTAGTTGTAGTGGTGGATGGCATGGCTGAGCAGTTAGGAACTGAAAGCGCCTGATCATAACTTGCTGCCCTAGTGCTAACCATAACTAATAAAATAAAGGTAAATTATTATATAACTAATTATATTCCTAAACTAATATGTTTTTTTTTCTTTTAGGTGCACCTACAATTCTCCCAGCTAAACTTCAACTTAAAGGTAAACAAATTAAAACTGACAAACTAAAAAAATCAAAATTAACAATGATGTGTATTAAAATATAAAAATCAATGTACTAACCCAAAATTTAAAACAAATAACTAAAAAAAAATAATATAGAAAAAAGACTAGTAATGATAAAAATGTGCTAAACTCAAAGTAAAAATTGCTACTACTGGCAGGATAAAAAACTATATAGATATAATAAAAATTTATTAAAATAAATAAATGAATAATTTAAAATAAAAAAAAAAATCTAAAAAAAAAAAAAAAACAAAAAATTATTAACCTAATAAAACAATGAATTGAATAAGAATTATAAAAATTGAATTGAAAAATTGAAAAAAAAATTAACTAGCACCAAAACCAAACTTCAAATTTCAAACACTTAATAATTCAATCAAAGCAAAGCAAATATAAACCAATATAAAAAAAAAACCGAAAATTCATAAAAAAATTGAAAAACTTAATACCTAATAAAAAGTAATAAAATAAAAATATAAAAAAAAATATAAAATTTTTTTTAAAAATTTTTAAAAAGAAATATAACAAGAATCTAAACTAAAAAAAAAATAATAATAGCAATTCATGAAAGCCAGCAAATTAAAAAAATTTTAATCAACACCGAAACAAATCAAAACTTAGCAAATTAATACCTAATAAATTAATTAAATGAAATTTTTGAAAAACAACAATAAATATAAAAAATAAAATAAAAAAACTAAACATCCAAACGTAAATTATAAAAAAATTCAACCTTTCAACTCAAACCCAAAATAAAATCCAACTAAACTTAAGGAAAATAAAACAAAATGTGTAAAATCGAAACTAAATCTATAACAAAAATTAAATTCAAAAAATTTTGATCCTAATTAAAATAATAATAATTTACAAAATCCCGAAAAATAAATAGATACTAATTTCATACAATGAAACAAAAAATAACAATAATTTATGTAAATCTTTCAAAAACTAGCAAAAAGTTAATTAAATCTAAAATGGAATGAATAGAAATGAAATGAAGTGAATAAAAAAATGAATTGAATAATATTGAAATGAAATGCAATGAAATAACAAAATGGAATGAAATAACAAAAAACAAAAAAATAAAATGAAATTAAAATGAAAATAAATATGCCATAAAAATTGAAATGCAATAAATCTAAATGGAATGAATTGAATATAAATGAAATTAATAAATACTTAATAAAATGAGATGAAATAAATAAAAATGATATGAAACAAAAATTGAAATGAATTGAATAAAATGAAAATCAAAAAAAAAATAAAATAATTATTAAAAACCTAGATTCGAATTTTTACCCAATAGAAACTATTTCTAATAAATGGAAAACTAAATTTAAAAAAAAAACAAGATTTAATTTAAAATGAAATGGATAAAAATGTAATGCAATAAATCAAAATGGAGAAAAAAAAAAAAATATGGAAAGAAATTAATAAAAACTTTGAATAATAAATCGAAAACCAAGTAATTGCTAACAAAAAAAAATTAAAATTTTAAAATCTAATATAAAATTAATGAACAATTAAATTATACACTTTAAAGGAAAAAAAATCTATAAAATCTCAAAAAAAAATTATAATAAATTGTGATTAAATAATTTAATATCTTTTGAAGCATAAAAACCTAAAAGGAATTAATAATTAAAATAATTATAAAGGAAATTAAAATTTCGAAATCTAAATATAATAACTTCAAATTAAAAATAAAAATTTAACGAAAAAGTAAATTTGAAAATTAAAAATAATAAATAAAATAAAAATTCAAATAAAAGAAAATTAAAAAAAATTGTAATAATCGCAATCTCATTCAATATCTTCCTCTTTCAGGATGCACACACACTTCAATGTTAAATTCCTAAAACTCAAGCAAGTAATATTCACTAAACTAGTATACTAAAAATTCTGTCCTTTTTTTTTCAGACACTTTTGCTAAAATATCCCAAAATTGCTAACTAAATATCAATCAAAATCAGGAAAAGGCTTTCAAAGGTGATTCTTCAAACAGGTGAGTAACTGCAAACCAATAGGGTGGATTAATAACAAGAAAATTTACATATCTCCAACACAACATAAATTTTCCCCTATTTCCCTTTTTACAGATACGTACTGCTGGCACTTACAAATGAAAAACCGGTATTGTGTTACCTCCTAATAAACAAAAACCAAAAGGACAATGGAGAAACATAAAACATGAATTTCATCCACGACTCTTTTTGGTTGGCATATGTAAAGCTAAAAGTACACGGACGGACAGGTAAGTAAACACAATTTGGACTATTGAAACTATTACTATTGCTAATGATGGTATTTTCTTTTCCCAGGAAAACGTCGCAAACGACAACTTAGTCGATAACCAATACGCGTCGTGACTTACGCTCCCTTTTTGGAATCGACGAACACCTGACCACATTTGTTCCCACCCAGACTTCATATATCCGTTCATGGACACGCGGTTTCGGACTCTAACAACGGACTAAACATCGGGACCTACACAAACGAACACACGAGACAGGATCGGAAATTGTCGTGGTCAAAAACATGAATTGGTAAACCTGATTTCTCAGGCCCCATGTTGCGGGCGCCATTTTTGTCACAGCCCGGAGGCTACTGCCATCTGGAGGGAGGAACCGAGTTGCCGTACGCTGGTTGCTGATCGGTGTTGCCGGCTTTTGGCTCAGTCTATGGGGCGCGGTTCATTGGCAACTCAGTCCTCTGGCAGCTGACAAAAAAAACAAAACATTCAACCAGCTTGGAGGACAGCACAAAGACCAACAAGTACGTATCACAAAAATTAACATCCACACAACTTACCACCCATATTGGCTTGCCGGCATGCCGGTTTTCCAAGGCATGCCGTGGCCTGACCCTCCCCAACCATGGTGTCCCCGTGGCCCATCAACTCGGGACACCCCAAATGCTACTCACCTGTTCTTCAAATCACCTTTTACCTTCTCCCTTTAAAACTTCTCTAGGCTTCCATATTTAAATTAAATCTTATACGCCAATATTTCAATTCATTACGTTACAAATATCTTATGGTTTTATTGAAACTAATTCTAACAATATTTTTCAAATTAAAACAAAATCCAAAAACAAAATTTATAAAAATTCTATTACTAATTATTGTTGTTTATTTTCCAGGAATAAATGATGAAACCGTCTTCCTCCTTTTCGTTTCCTGTCTTTTCCGTCCGTCCGTCAAGGTAAGGTAAGTATAGTGTAACGTCAAGTAATTTTCTGTTAATAAAAATTTGTATTTTTCTTCTTTTCAGATGTAGTTTTTGTTTACAAGGAATCACTGTCCGGCCTAGAGTCTTATGGGGAACACATTAGACATATATATGGGGGACACACTCTCTTTGTCCACGCAGTTTAAAATAGAGTCCTAGGGTGAGCTCAGCCTAACACTATTGTCCAAATCTGACACTATTTACAAAACCCAAATGTTAATGACTATCCCCCTTAATACCCTACAGCAGACTAGTGAAAAAGTGCCACTAAACTTACTAATATTTTAACAATTTTTATTTACAGAAGCGAAAAATATACAAGTCCGTCCGTCCGTCAGCGTCCCAAAATGCGTATCCGTCCAAGTTTTGTGAGACTAAGAAAACGAAAATATCACGGTACCTGGGCACTGTAGGATGACCAGCGCAATGCAATTATTCCCCACTGATGACGCTGACAAGGATGATGTTGATACCAATAGATATAAATGGATCAAAAAGAGTCATGTGAATCCTGCCTTCTGGGAATGCTCGGGGCCGCAAATGAGGTGTTGAATGGAGGTGGACGTTCGGTGAGTATAGCAATAGTTTAGATTGATGGTTTTCTTTTTAATTAAAATGTCTTTGTTTTTTTTTTCTCTTTCAGCTTGTCTTCTTATCTTTTACAATTTATTTCTTTTTACTATATTATTCCATCTGCTCGTTCACTAAAGTACCTTTTTCTTGCTTCTTTTTCGTTTCAGTTTAATTATAATTTAGTATGTAAGATTAGCTTTTAAGTTTGGTTACTTTTCTTTTAACTTTTAATTGTATCTTACTTTTATTTTTAGCTTTTAAGTTTAGTTTTAAGTCTATTTTAACTTTTCTTCTTCAATGTATAACTTTAGCATTAAGTTTATTCCACAGTAGCATTGAATTTCGCCAACATTTAGCACAATAAACAGATTCATTTGCCAATAATAAATATAAACATTTGTTTCGATTGTCTTGTTGTGCTTTTATTTAAACGACTTTTGGGTACATTAGGCAGACTTTCACAACTTCAAAAAAAAAACAACCGCACTTTCTTTCAACCATCAACCTCACTCGCTCGCGTCCAAAACCAGAATAATCTGACGCTCAAACTCCAAAAATCCTCCATTATTCACGCTTCATTCGCCATCATCCCAAGCTTTCCCAGCCATTTTATTACCAAATTCCAAAACACCATCCAAACCAAATCATCTGTCAGACATCCTCTCATAGAGAATGTTTATTGATGTCCATCATCCCTCCCTCTGCCTATTTCCTCCTGTAGCCAATAGATGGCGCTGACCTCTCTAGTATTACCAATCAAACTAGTGGGCGCACATGACAGATAGACGGTCAGCCGCTCATGCTTATATCGTCTTAGAATTCCTTTCTGATCAAGAATATACAGTGAATCCTCTCAAACTGGGACATTCTTGGTGGTACCTCGGTCGATAGGTGAAAATCGATGGTATAAGTAAAACGGAAGATTACCTCCGCATTCTATAGAATGATTTATCAGAGATTGGGGACCACAGTTTATATTCAGGGGAAAAGTGATTCTTCAACCGGTCTGAGGTCCAAAGCATACGGGAATGATAGTGATATATTGGCCATCAAATAAAAATATTTAGACTATGTAATGTCCAGTGCAAGTCCCGAATCTATATCTGATTGAAAATTTGTGACATTTTTTTACAGCTCTATACACGCAGAGAAGGAATATGATCACCTCAAACATGTTTCTAGAGCAAAATGTTATTTTTGGACGGAGAACATGAAACAACAAACTTGTTACCTCCTCCACGTCCAAAAGTAACATTTTGCTTTTAAAACATATTTGAGGTGATCATATTCCTTCTCTGGGTGTAGTGCACCAACCTTTTTAAAAGAGCTATGGTCCCGAGTTCAAACAGAGTGGTAAAATATGGAACACAACGAGACCCTAAGCCAATATATCTAGCATCACTAAAGCTTTTGATACATTTCCTGTGTCCGTTCCTGCTATTTTTATACCCACCACCATAGAATGGTGACGGGGCTATAATAAGTTTGTCATTCCGTTTTTAATACATAGAAATATCGATTTCGGACTATATAAAGTATATATATTCTTGATCAGGGAGAAATTCTAAGACGATATAACCATGTCCGTCTGTCTGTCTGTCTGTCTGTTGTAATCACGCTAAAGTCTTCAATAATGAAGCAATCGTGCTGAAATTTTGCACAAACACATCTTTTGTCTGCAGGCAGGTCAAGTTAGAAGATGGGCTATATCGGTCCAGCATTGATATTTGGGGTCTTGGGCTTATAGAAATCGTAGTTTTTATCCAATTACCCTATGACCATACCATAAAGAGGTGTGCCAAAAATGGTGAGTATCGGTCCATGTTTTGGTATAGCCTCCATATAGACCGATCTCCCGATTTTATTTTTTGGGCTTCTAGAATCCGCAGTTTTTATTCAATTTACCTGAAAATGGAAATCGAGAGGTACTTTAGAACCATAAAAAGGTGTGCCAAAAATGGTGAACATCGGTCCATGCTTTGTTGTGGTCCCCATATAAACCGACCTCCCGATTTGGGGTCTTGGGCTTATAGAAACCGTAGTTTTTATCCAATTTGCCTTAAAATGGAAATCTAGAGGTATTTTAGGACCATAAAGAGGTGTGCCGAAAACGGTGAGTATCGGTGCATATTTTAGTATGGCCCCCATAAGAACGATCTCCCGATTTAACTCCTTGGGTTTCTCGAAACCGTAGTTTTTATCCGATTTGCCGGAAATTGTAAATATTCTGGTATTTTAGGCTCACAAAAACGTGTATCGGATTAAGTTTTTATCGGTCCATTTGGTAATGCCTCCATATAGAGCGATTTCACTTCTTGAGGGTATAGAAGGCGCGCTGATCATGAAAATTGCTAGAAACTCAATGTAAAATTTCCAGAGTTTATTTCTCGGGTGAAAATCTAGAGATTTAAGATTTCAAATCAAGACGTTATTTTATAATTTTCTTGCACACTTACAAGAGATGTTAATGATTCCTCTAAAACTCAAACAAAAATGGTTCTTATACTTCCAGAATCTGATATAATCTTTAAATTTATCTTCGGGAAGTGTACTGGTTAAACTGCTCTGCTTGATCTGTCCTCAAACCCCCTTGAAATTTCAAAGGAAACCCTAATATTTGATTCATGGTGGTCGGTATTTAAGATTTTGCCCGGCCAAACTTACTACTGTATAGACTTGTTATTCCTGCTATCATCATGTTCCTGATTCATCCTATGTTAGTTCCTGACTCATAATTGCCTACATTCCTCTCTTTCTCTCTCTCTTTCATCATACCCGTTATATTCCAGCCCTTCAACCATACCTATCTTATTCCTGATACTCAAACTTTCCTGCCGCGTCTAAATACAACACCCATTCTATTCCTGGTATCCTGGTTTTCTGCAATGAAATTACTCCAGCATTATCCTATTATCCCGATTCTTGTTATCAAATTGTTCCTGCCTTATCTTAATGTTGGTTTTTTGTTATCGAATTTTTAGTTCCAGTCCTGCCAATAAATATTATATTGTCCTTACGAATTCTAAAATATGTTATATAGATATATTTTATTTTGATTTGTTTTATTTTTTTCTCTCTCTTTTTAATGTATTGTAAACATGCATTATACTTTTAATTTTACTGCAACCAGCTGCTAATTATGCTGTGTAAGTAAATAAATAAATAAAAAAATCTAAATGTGTTTATGCAAAGTCAAATACGCTTTATCATTAAATTCAAAACTCTTCTCTAATATTCGCAAAATCTAAAATGAGAAAAAAACTATCTAGGTTTATTTGGCTTTTGCATTTGGTTTCACAATTCCCAAGAGACAAACTCTGAGATGTTGCACTTTCTGCTTAAGAACTCTGAAATGAAGACAGTACCAGCGAATGAAGTCTAAGCTCCTAAGAAAATCAATACTGACATAGGAACGAAAGCAGCACATAAAGGAAAAGTTGCAATTCCCTTTGTTATTGTCATGTATGCTTAAGATAAGACCCTGGTTGATAGGAGGGAATCATGCAGTCGTGATGAAAAAAATCCTGCTCGGTTGAATGTAGAGAAAATGGCTACAGATTGATTGCAATTTGCAACATATCTCTACAGTATTTGTAAATGGATGGCTTGTGTGCTGTTGGGAAAACACGAACAATTCGTTGGAAAAACAATTTTATTTATTTTCTGATATATAATTTTGGGCATTGATTGATTTGTGAATAATGTGGAGGTATTTGAGAATGAAATCCATATTGCTAAAAGAAACATTAATAGTGAACGGCATTCATAGGCTGTGTAATGTTCCATGTATAAGGCTTCGTACAATACTCTTCTGTTCAAAGGATTATGTTAACCTTACTGTGCCCGACTAAAATGGTAGCTTGCGTAGCCAAAAATCGACATAAAATATTTTCCTATGCTATGTAATTCTACACAACTGTGCTAAACTTTGATTGCATTTAGTATGCGAAGGTATGATAGTGGAACAATTCAAAACGTTCTGAAAACTTTAGATTAGAATTGGCAGAAACAGCAGTAGAAATGAAATGAATCTCAAAAACGGAACAGCAAACAAACAATGCAAAATCCGAAAACTTTATACTTTTCATGCCCAGTATACACTAGCTCACAAAAGTTCAAATGCACCTATCTAGAGGGAATTTATTAGAGAAGAGAACAGTTAAAGTGGGTAACAGGGCAAGGCAAACTGTTTTGATTTTAATCAATAGCATCAACAAAGAAATCTACTATCAGAAATTTTTGTTAGAGGCCAATGTAATTTTGTTTTCAACGGATATGGAAGCGAGAGTTTACGCATATTCTAGCAAAATGGCCAAAAGGGGCAATATCGGACGATGATTAGATTCTTGGTGTTTGAAGATAAAGTACGCAACAGAGATGAGTTTTCTCACGAACGGTTTTAGGAAATTTTTCTTTTTTTTCTTTTTTTAACTGGAAAGAGCCAATATTTTTGACTTTGTTAAAATTTGAAACAAACATTTTCTAGCGGGGTTATTAAAAATTAGACTATTGACACCATGACTTGAATTTTATGTGAATTTTTACTACACAAGAGCTACGTTCTTCTTTCAATTCAAATTCAATTGTTTCATTATAGTTCAAGTAGTCGACTTTGGCCACGATAAAAATCGATTGACTTGATTTTCAAAAAATGCTAAAGTCAATTTTGAATTTTGAATGACAGAGGAATGGGCAAATCTTGCAAAGACAGAACTAGTCATGTACTGCACATTTGCCAAACAATCAGCAGCAACACGATGAGAGCCACCGTGGTACAATGGTTAGCATGCCCGCCTTGCATACACAAGGTCGTGGGTTCGATTCCTGTTTCGACCGAACACCAAAAAGTTTTTCAGCGGTGGATTATCCCACCTCAGTAATGCTGGTGACATATCTGAGGGTTTCAAAGCTTCTCTAAGTGGTTTCACTGCAATGTGGAACGCCGTTCGGACTCGGCTATAAAAGGGAGGTCCCTTGTCATTGAGCTTAACATGGAATCGGGCAGCACTCAGTGAAAAGAGAGAAGTTCACCAATGTGGTATCACAATGGACTGAATAGTCTAAGTGAGCCTGAAACATCGGGCTGCTACAACAACGATGGCGAATGCCCAATGGGAGAATTGCAAGGGTTGCAACGACGCTAAGAAAATTTATCCCCATTTAAACTTAAATCGCACATTAGATCACACTAGCCTATCTAGACGTCAGATATTACTCCTGATATCTGCTATAACGGTCGCTGCCTGATAGGCAAAAACTATTGTAAGCGTAAGCGAATTTTAGGAGCATATAGCTTTAGATTACTGGCGGACCTGGAAAATGTTAACTTAAGCAGTCTGACAACGTTTTTGGAACTATCTAGTTGGTTGTACTGAATCACAATGGATTGAATAATCTAAGTGAGCCTAAAAACAAGTATATACAGCAGTAAGTTCGGCCGGGACAAATCTTAAGTACCCACCACCATGAATAAAATATAACAGTTTCCTTTGAAAATTCTTCGTCGTAGCAGCTTACTTGATAATATATAGAATTTCAGGGGATTTTATGGCAAATATTCTCCCAAGCAGATCAGTTCAACCAGTACGTTTCCCGAAGATACATTTAAAAATTTTACCTGAAATTTTACATTCAGTTTTAAGCACTTTTCATGATCAGTGCTCCTTCTATATCGGTCTATATGGCGGTTGTAGAATCTAGACCCCAAATCGTAGGGCCGGTTTTTAAGGGGGCTATATCAAAACCTGTACCGATGCACAATATATTCAGCACACCTATTTATAGTCCTAAAGAAACTCCACATTTTTAGGCAAATTGGATATAAACTATGTTTTCTAGAAGCCCAAGAAGTAAAATCAGTAGATCGGTCTATATGGGGGCTATACCAAAACATGGACCGATAATCACCATTTTCGGCACACCTCTTTTTGGTTTTAAAATTCCTATAGGTTTCCAATTTCAGGCAGATTGAATAATAACTACAGATTCTAGATGCCAAGAAGTAAAATCGGGAGATTGGTCTATATGGGGGCTATACCAAAACATGGACCGATACTCACCATTTTTTACACACCTCTTGTGGTCCTAAAATACCTCTAGATTTTCAATTTAAGGCAAATGGGATAAAAACTACGGATTCTAGAAGCTCAAGAAATAATATCGGGAGATCGGTCTATATGGAGGCTATATCGAAACATGGACCGATAATCACCATTTTCGGCACGCATATTTATGGCCCCAAAATACTTCTACATTTCAAATTTCAGGCAAATTAGATAAAAACTACGGATTCTATAAGTCCAAGAAGTAAAATCGGGAGATCGGTCTATATGAGGGATATACCAAAACATGGACTGATACTCACCATTGTTGACACACATCTTTGTGGTCCTAAAATACCTCTAGATTTTCAATTTCAGGCAAATTGGAGAAAAAATACGGTTTGTATAAGCCCAAGACCTCAAATAGGGAGGCCGGTTTATATGGGGACTATATCAAAACGTGGACCGATATAGCCCATCTTCGAACTTGACCTGCCTGCAGACAAACGACGAGTTTGTGCAAAATTTCAACACGATTGCTTCATTATTGAAGACTGTAGCGTGATTATAACAGACAGACAGACGGACATTGTTATATCGTCTTAGGATTTCTCCCTGATCAAGAATATATATAACATACTTTATATAGTCGGAAATCAATATTTCGTTGTGTTACAAACGGAATGACAAACTTATTATACCCCCATTACCATTCTATGGTGGTGGGTATAATAATTCGGGTTGCCACATTAACCTGACCTAACCAAATCAGATCACCCTCGCAATCTCCAGGAGTGGGGTTTGAAGTACCGAGGTGTAAATGTTAGTTGACTGGTCATATTCTTTGCCGCGATGACAGAAAGCTTAAAAGCGTTGCTTTAGAATCCGTTCCGCCAATAAGCCATTAGGAGTTAAAGAAATAAGATAGCGTCGAAACAAAACTCAGTTTGTCCAAATTTTCGTTAATCTGGAAAAAATTTCATGTGTCACTTTTTTGATCCCTACACGGACGAAAAAGACTGTTTTTCATATGTTGGGTGTAAAAATTATATGCTTGGAACTCAAATTTTGTAACACAATATATTTAAGTGCAAGCATATAATGTTCATAAACTAGCATAACATGTTTGGGACATAAAATATTTGTAAATATAATATGCTTAGATGCAAACATTAACTTAGAAATAGCCTATAAACATATATGTGTTTAGAAAGAGAGAACTACACACAAAAAATGATCACCAAAATTTTTTCAATTAAACACTTAATTGAATTTGGAAACGGATTCAATTAATATGTTAATTGATTCAATTAATTATTTAATCAAATCCGAATAAAAACCAATTAAAAAAATGATTGATATTTGTTACGTTTCCAATTAAAATATTAATTGATTCAATCAATTTGTTAATCAATTCGGAAATAATTTTCAATTACAAACGTGATTGAAATTTTTCCGTTTCCAATTACACATGTGATTGATCCAATCACCTTTGTGATTGAAACTGAATAATTTTGAGCAATGAAAAGAGCGAAAAGAGAACAAGAGAATGGGTATTTATTCAACAATGTATGATGGAGAGATCAGTCTGTGGAAGTAACTCTTAACGAACGGTTGGGTTTTTGTTTTTCGCGAAGCCTGTTTACATTAAACGGACTAAAATAATATATTTTTTATTCATTTCTTTTAGTGACCAATTTTATTTCGTGAAATTGACCAGTCAATCCCATCAACTCCATCATTTTATCAAATATATAAGAATATGTTTTCAATAAAAAAGTGGGCACCGTATTGATCTTTTAAAATTATAAATTTTTTTCACTCCTAGTTTTCTGAAAACCACGAGCGGTATGGGTTTGTTGGAAGATTCACCTTGAAGTTGCGAAGTGGCGTTGGCATTAAATTGCATTTTTGTTTTACCTGCCTTTTTCAGTTTGAACCCAAGTAGAGAGCAGTATATCTGGTAAATAAACTAATGAGCTGAATTATGTAATGGTAAAAAGTTCTTTCGTTTGGATTTAAAAATATGAAAAATATCCGAAAATAACAAAAATATGTATTTTCCATTTATATTTTTTTCTATTTCCAGAATTTGCAAAGTATCATCAATATAATACCAAATATTACATTGCTTTCCCATTATTTTTGTCTTCGATTGGTTCAAATTTTAATAGACGATTTTAATGTGTGGAAATTTTGGAAAGGAATTGTTATTAAAATTAAATTACCGAGCTCCTTAATACACCTTTTTATGCTAAAAGACTACAACTGCAAAAGAAGATTATAAATCTGCAACCTGGAACTAAGAATTGAACTTGATATTCTATGCAGGTAATGTTTATAAAATTAACTTTTAATTGAACAAAATTAAATTCGAATTATGCTGTTTACTTTCAGAAAAACTAATTTACCTTACAGGCTGCTGATTTATTGGAAATCTAGGCGCATCTACATATTAGAAGGAACATGCTAACATGGTTATTATTATAAGGAAGATAATGATTTATATAATTTATTTTTTCATCCTATAGTTGTTATTGATAGTAATTGTATTTGTAAGTTATGTTAGAACAAAACACAAATGACAAGAACCAAATTTATTTGTCTATTGCATAATTCAAAAAATAATAAAATATTAAATATGATTTATAAGAAACACATATTTTCTTTTATTTCAAAAGAAAGAAAAACTAAATACGATTTTGGGGTCGCAATATATAAATTTTTTGATCGAAATTTATAGCCAATTTCAATTAATTATTTTATTGAATGAATCAAATAGTTGATTGATTTTTGTCGCGAAATTAATTAAAATTTTAATTGATTCAATTAAAACTGTGATTGAATTTTATGTTAAAAATCAATCACGTTTTTAATTGATTCAATCACACAATTAATTGATTCTGTGACAAAAGTCAATTAAATTTTTAATTAAAAATCGTGTTGGTTTTCAATCAAAATGGGTGATTGATACTATCATTTTCGTGATTGAAGACATTTCAATTAAAAAAATGATTGAATCCGCGATTTTCGTGATTGAAATCAAAAAAAAAAATGTTTGTGTGTAGAGAGTATGCTGCAAGTAAAATAATGGAAGTAACCCAATGGAGCCTTAAAAATATATCCACACAAAGAAAATTTCATTAAAATTTTTTACTACTGCCCTAAGGTGAAACATAATATGTTTGAACAATACAAACAATATTTTGTTTGGACCAATCCTGAAAATATATATGCTTGAAGTAAAATGTGTTTGGGGTATTTGTTGCAGAAGCGATTTGTTTTAGGGTGTATATTTATATTCCGGAGACTCTTCAAAGAGGGCATATCATTCAATCCGGTACGTGATGTCAGAATATAGACCGATCCCCCGATTTGACTTCTTGGGCCTGAAATTGGTATTTTAAATCAAAAAATGGTATAACCCCTACATAGGCCGATCCCCGATTAGACTTCTTGGGCTTCGCAACTTTTATGCAATTTTGCTGAACTCTTGAGGTATTGTAGGTTCCGCTGAACCAAACTGGTTGGTTCTGCAGAAGAAAATAATCGACTGTGTTCAGCAGTTAAAACTAGAAGTATCCATATGTAATATGTACTTTCGTTAATGTGGTATCACAATGGCCTGAATAGTCTAAGTGAGACTGAAAATAAATCGGGCTGCCACTTTAACCTAACCTAACCTGTGTCGAATTTGGTTTATGTCGGAATATGTCGATAATACTCATATATACCGGTCTCCCGATTTAACTTCTTGAAATCGCACTGATGATCTAAAGTGCACGAAATAACAAGGAAAATTTCCAAGGTTTACTTCTCGTACTGCGGGTAAAATTTTATAGGAAAAAGCCGATAGCCTGAGTTGCTAGTTGCTTTTTTGTTACATATTTATTATAATTTGTAATTGTAATAAAGATTTTAATAAATAAATAAAACAAATGAGTAAAGTAGAAAGTCGGACGGGGCCGACTATATCATACCCTAAACCACCCCTACTGAATTAGTAAACATTGTTTGTGGGGTATCAATGGTATAGGTTTGGGGAAAAACCCATTTCCATATTTAAGAATGGGGAATGGAAGTTTAATCGCAATCTGTGCTAGAGTAAGATCGGGTATTAAATAAGGCTATTATGTTCAGAAATAAAGTTATAAGGAGTAAATTTTTGAAAAACGGGCGACACATATATGGGAGCTATATCTAAATCTGAACCGATGTGGATGATATGTTGCGCATAGAGTCAGTCCTTTAGAAGATTAGAGTAAGCCAAGTTTGAGTAGGATCGGTTGATAAATATGAGGTTTATGGACAAATTTGTGAAAATCGGGCGATACATATACTCGTATATGGGAGCTATAGCTAAATCTGAACCGATTTCGATGATTTTTTGCACATATAGTAAGTGCTATAGAAAACATATATATGGGAGCTATATCTAAATCGGAATCGATTTCGATGACATTTGGCACACTTAAAGGGTGGTCAATTGGATTACTTTGAGGCAAATTTGAAGCCGATCGGTTAGTAAATAAACGCAATATGACCCCATTTATCGAAATCGGACGATACATATATATGGGAGCTACATCTAAATTTGATCCGATTTTTTCCAAATTCAATAGCGTTTGTCTCTGTACCAAAAAAACCGACACATCCCAAATGTCATCAAAATCGGTTGATAATTGCGACCGGAATCCTGCGAACAACAAACACATGGACGGACGGACAGCCGGACACCAAGCGCTAGATCGACTCAGGAGGTGATTCTGAGTCGATCGGTATATATTTTATGGGGTCTAAAATCAATATTTCTGGTAGGCACATTTTTTGACAGATCAAAGTTATTATACATTGAAAAAATATTTACCTGATATTAAAGATTACGCAACCTAAATTTTAGGATGTGCAATTTACAAAATATTAAGGACAAATTTCTTTAAAATAATGCAAATTTAATTAAAATAAAGTTTATAATCTTTGCTTAAAAAATTTTTTTCATTAAGTTTAGTAAGCAAATTTTGGAAATTTTGGAATGGATAATATACTGCGAAAGGAGAATGATAATTCGATAATTGAGTTCTGCATACGAATTTTAATTTTATTTATCCTAGATTTAAAGCCAGATAGGTCGCTAAAAAATGTCTTTATTTTAAAGAAGCCGCATCTTTAGGTTAGGTTAGGTTAGGTGGCAGCCCGATATATCAGGCTCACTTAGACTATTCAGTCCATTCAGAAGTTCACCACTGTGGTATCACAGTGGTGAACTTCTCTCTTATCACTGAATGCTGCCCGATTCCATGTTAAGCTCAATGACAAGGGACATGCTTTTTATAGTCGAGTCCGAACGGCGTTCCACATTGCAGTGAAACCACTTAGAGAAGCTTTGAAACACTTAGAAATGTTACCAGCATTACTGAGGTGGGATAATCCACCGCTGAAAAACTGTTTGGTCGAAGAAAGAATCGAACCCACGACTTTGTTTATTCAAGGCGGGCATGCTAACCATTGCACCACGGTGGCTCCCGAATCTTTGGCTCGGAATCAATACCAAAATCTTTAAGGGAAGGTCAAAATATTTGGATCCAAGTAAACTTTTTTTGAGTGTACCCTGACCACTATGTGGTTTAGGGTATAAAAATAAATTTATAGAATTTCGATTTCAAATCATATCAAAATTAAACCCATACAAAAATGGTTGTTATAAATCCAGAATCTGACATAGTCCTCATATGTAGAAAGTTAAAATGTATCTTTGAAAAGCATGTCATATGAACCGATCTACTTGGGAGAATATTTATCAGCAAATCCCCCTGGAATTCTATATATACGACGAAGAGTATTCAAAGGAAACTTTTATATTTGATTCATGGTTGTGGGCCGCACTTAATGTAAATTGGGACAAATAATGTTTAATAAAAAAGTGTAAATTTTCAAAATTTCTACTTTTATTTGATAAAAACTGAATTGTTTTTAATTGAAAATATTTAGTTTGAATATTTTACCTGTGTGTGTATGTGTGTACAATTTTTATCAACTAAGCTTACTCCTAAAAGTATGCAAGATTTTTTTGTTTGGTATATCATAAAGACTACTTCTGTATCAATAGCCCCCTCTCTTAAGACTTTTTTTTAACCAAATCAATCTGACAAGGTAACCGATAGCTCGTTTTTTTACGTTTCACCTACCATGATTACATCTTCTATTTTGGATTTCACTCTTATGGAGCCGCAATCAGATGCATATGTGTAACCAGCATATGCTGCCAAAATTCTAAAAATAAAAAAAAACAGCACATTTCTAGGATTTTGACATACTCCTAGTTCTAGGAATTACGATATTTCTACGAATGTTGTATTTTTCCCCATTTCAAAAAAGAACACAACAACAATAACAGATGTAACATTTACTTCCTAAGAAAGTCATCTTACTTACTGTGGCAGAATAGCGCATAGGGTTTGTTTCAAAACAAACCCGAAGAGACAGAGAGAGGAAAAATTCAATTTATATGACAGTTTTGATGCCAACTGTCAATACCAGTTACGACACCAATGTTTGCTAGATTTCAAAGAAGAGGGTTGAACAAAAATAAAACAAAACCAACAACGTAAGAATGAATCTGGAACAGTTCCAGTAGTTGGTATATTAAAGCCAATATGGATCATAGAATTTTGCACAAAAAAAAAAAAAGATTGAATATGTGATTGTGGCAATGTAAGATTGCGATTCATTCAAGCAAGAGTCTTAAGACCATCTTCGCCCACCCTTTTCCTAAGAAAAATGTCATAAAAATTGGCAAAAATTAAAGACACGCGTTGCTTACATTGGCTTGTTGCCGTTGTTGGCTTTGGTGAATGTTACTCCAAGGATATGCTTGTAACTTGAACAGATTGACAGAGTGTGAGTGTGCATACACTTGGAAAAAAAATTGTAATACTATAGTTGTTTTGGGAGCCACCGTGGTGCAATGGTTAGCATGCCCGCCTTGTACACACAAGGTCGTGGGTTCGATTCCTGCTTCGACCGAACACCAAACAGTTTTTCAGCGGTGGATTATCCCACCTCAGTAATGCTGGTGACATTTCTGAGGGCTTCAAAGCTTCTCTAAGTGGTTTCACTGCAATGTGGAACGCCGTTCAGACTCGGCTATACAAAGGAGGTCCCTTGTAATTGAGCTTATCATGGAATCGGGCAGCACTCAGTGATAAGAGAGAAGTTCACCAATGTGGTATCACAATGGACTGAATAGTCTAAGTGAGCCTAATACATCGGGCTGCCACCTAACCTAACCATAGTTGTTTTCAGTTAATTATTTTATGAATAATTTTAAGTAAAAATCTGAGAGAATTTTAAATTTTGTCACACCATGACTTTTCCTAAAAGGGTAGCTGGGAATATTTTCGTGCCTTGATGAAAATAGTGATATGAAAATGGGCCCCAAAACCGCAATGAAATATTGCCACAAATGTGGGGCGAAACTTCATAATGATCGATATCATAAATGTAGACCTCAAAATAAAATTACGGCTCACTGATTAAGAAAATATGAAATTAAATATATTTTACGGCTGTTTGAAAATAGGCCCAGGAAAATGAGCCCAAAGCCAAATGAAAGAAGGCCACAAATATGGGGCGGTGCTTCATAATGAATGTGGACACCATGAAAATAAGCCTAAAAACCTAAAGTAGTACCTCAAGAAATTATATGAAACCAACACCAATTTTGTAACTTCACATTATTTTGGGGTCCGTTTACATTATGAAATTAAACTCAATATTTCAAATGAAAATTAACCCCAATTTCCTTTTTATACCCTAAACCTCAAATCGCTTCTGTAACATATGCCCCAAACACATTTTGCTTCAAGCGTATATATTTTCAGGATTGGTTCAAACAAAATATTGTTTGTATTGTTCAAACATAGTATGTTTCACCTTAGGGCATACACTGGTAGAAAAAATTTTAATGTAATTTTCTTTGTGTGGATATATTTTTAAGGCGCCAATTGGTTACTTCCATTATTTTACTTGCAGCATAGGTCTCTCTTTCTAAACACATATATGTTTATAGGCTATTTCTAAATTAATATATGTTTGCATCCATATTATATTTACAAACATTTTATGTTACAAACATAATATGTATAACATATTATGAACATTATATGCTTGCACTTAAAAATATCGCGTTAAAAAATTTGAGTATCAAAAATATAATTTTTACACCCAAACATATGAAGAACAGTTTTTTCATCCGTCTAGTGATCAGGGTATAATAACTTTGATCTGCCAAGAAATGTGCCTACCAGAAATATTTATTTTAGACCACATAAAATATATACCGATCGACTCAGAATCACCTCCTGGGTCGATCTAGCGCTTGGTGTCCGTCCGTCCATGTATTTGTTGTTCGCATGATTCCGGTCGCTACTACACCCTCAAAAAAAATCGCTTCTCTAACATATGTTCCAAACATATTTTGCAGGAAGCATATATATTATTGGATACTGCCGAAACATTATTATGTGTGTTTTATGTGAACATATTGTATGTTTGGAAGCATTTTGAGCCCAAAAATATTATATGCTGGGAAGAATTCTCCCCAAAGAAGATTGTGCTCATTCCCTCACATAATTTTCATTTCCACGAATTTTTTTAGTTCTTGGCACCTTTTTCTATAATACAAATAATGTTGAAGAAATTATTCAATTTTATAATTTTTTTAAATTTTACCATTCGCCTGCACGGAGAATCGAACCGAGGACCATACAGTTTGTAAGCCATCACACTATCCACTGGGCTACGTAGCTGTTATGGCCATCAATAGACAATTATCGTTATAAGTAATATTTATGTAGCATAGTCTGCAGCGCCCACTAGCCGATGCAAACAAAACATTATTTAACAGAAACATACATTTGTTTGCCACGTGGAGCAATGGTTAGCATGTCCGCCTTTCATGCAAAGGGTCGTGGGTTCAATCCCTGCTCCGACCGTACACCATTTTTTTTTTTAATTTACACATTTATATTTATACTATATTAAATTTTTATAATGAAACTTCGAAATGTGGGTTATTAAAGATTTACAGTCAGAAACAGTGCTTGATATAAACGAAATGGACTGAGCTTTTGGATAAAATATTATTTTTTTTATTGGAAAAATAACAATTTTGTAATAAAAAACTGTTTTTGGTATAAAAGTTTGAAATTTTGGAAGGAATCCAAAAACTCTAACAAAACAAGAACGTGGAGTCGAGTATAAACATACATAAATAATTTTATAATATACACATACATTTATTTAGGCGTGTACAGTTTTTTACTAACATTTAGCACCTTTTTAAATGCATTTAAAACTTATCGTGTTTTGTACTTAATTTCATTTTTACCTTTAAGGCCGGTATTAAGTTGGCATTATTGCTCTAAAATGACCCTGTTTTGCCTTTTACTTTTCTTTAATAATTTATTTTAAAGAAAATAAACGTTTTCAATTGTTGTAGCTGCAAAACTCGAACTTAATGTCCGCTTTTATATTTGAAGGTGTCCGTCAAGTCCTCTTGGACTACTTATTAATAAAGGGGAACTAAACTTTGTTTTTATACATTTTAATGTTTAATTTTTCACTGTTTCTTCCTTTTTTCATTTTACTGTCCCAACTCTAAAAAGAGTATAGTGCCCTTTCGTTATTTTTATGAAGATCCCTTTGTAATTTTTGTATATTTTTCACCGTTCCTTTTTAATTTCCTTTGTCTGAATATTGTGACTTACTCCTCGTACGTTCCGATTTCTTTTAACGAACCAATAAAAAAATTGTGCCCATAATGCCAAAATGATAAACAAAACACATGTCCACACATACATAAAATGCTGCTCTCAAGGCGAAAGCACATGCTGTTTTTTTTCAAATGTCTATTCTCTTTACTCCGAATACTCATTCTAATATTCAAATTAAATAATATTTAGACTTAAGCATATCAAATTTTTGGCCTTGTCATAAAACAGTTTTCCGAAACAACATACAAGCGGTTTCACACAAGTTGCTCTCTTTTGATTCTCTCGCTGTGTTATGTTGATATCTTTCGTCAACCCTCCCGGTTTCCATCTCTATTTCTTTCTCTATACTATCTCTCTCTCTATGTCGCTCTCTGAATAAAATATCACAACATATATATGTTTACTCGAAATTTGTAAATGCATATGTTTACATTCACACATATTATTTTTATGAAACATTCATGCCCCAAACATAATATATTCTAACATATGTGTCCCAAACATTTAGAGTTAGTTTAGGAACATTACATGTTTGCACACACATTTTGTTTATATCGGAACATATGAAAAAGATATTTTTCTAACAGTGTATTAAGCGATATTGATGAAGTTTGGTATATGGAATTTTTTTTTGTTACAAGGACGAACGCTATTGAATTTGGAAAAAATCGGATCAAATTTAGATATAGCTCCCATACATATGCACCGCCCGATTTTCAAAAATGTGTCCCTACTAACCTTATTTTTTACCATAGTGGCCTCATGTATTAACCGATCTTACTCATACCCAGCAAAAAAAGCGTCACCAAAAAAGTAATGAAATTGTTCTTTGGATCCGGAAGTGGTGCAAAATTGACGCAGAAGCGATGAATTTAACATGGACTTGTCATAGGAGGGAAGTTCTTCATTTCAACAGCCGTTGCAATGAATTTGCATCACTTCTTTAGGTGTGATCCGAATTCAATGTTTTGGATGTAAATTAAAAAATTCTGTGATATTTTGTCAAATAAATATTTTTTATAAATTTTTCTAATTTTTAATGGATTCTAACGCTGGGTAATAATATTGCCCGATTTGGGCAAAATATTGTAGCTATAGTTAATTATAAGACATTTCTGTTCTGATTGTGACAAAACTCCCATAAAAATGTACCCCTAATGTTCTTAAATATGGAAATGCTTCATTTTTCACCCTTGTGTAGTTCCGAATAGTATTGTATAGCATAGGATTTGTATTTTACATGGGTTTTAAGACTTTCTCCTATGAACAGAGAGACTCGTACTCAATAAAACATGAAATAAAAAGTAGCCCCAAACTGTAAATGAAGTTAAACCTCAACGTGAAAACGAACTACAATCCCAAAAAGGAAATTGAAGTTCATTTTCATTTGGGGGCCAAAAAATAAAATTAAGTAACTGTCCAAACACCAAATAAAAATTTGTAGTTGATGTTTTTTATATACTTCCTTAGGCTTCTATTTCATTTAGATTTTTAGGGCTAATTTTCATGAGGCCCATATTCATAGCACCGAGGACGCTATCAAAAAAAAAAATTAAATATGTCATGCCAACTAAGTCCATTCAAAGGTCGCTTTTAAGTCTTAACCTTGTTTTTCTTGCAGTGTTCATGAGGAAACATTTGCATTTGATTGCATTTCGCAAAATAAGTTGAAAAAAGTTTTTCTTCTCGTTTTGTAGTTTTTTTTTTTTCGTATCCCATCATTTTCCTGCCAATGACTTTGTCAGCATCTCTCAGCATGTCCCTACGCATATGGATATCAGTTGCATATATAATTGGACAACAAACCAACATATATCTCCCTTGGTTGGTTGGTTGGTGGGTAGTAACAACTGAATGTCGTAGATGAAATGATGCATTGGATTGCATGAGTTTGTTGCCCTTTTGTCCATATCTTGGTGTCCTTGCACTTTCTGGTTACTAAGTGACAGAAATACTTAGAAGTTGGCTTATGGCCAATTGATTTATTACATCGAACTGACGACGACGATAGACAAGTAATCTGGAATCGATGTAATACCAAAATGCAAGAATTGAATAAAATGGAAAAACACAAAATTTTTATAAGAAAAGTTTATTTCATTGTATTCTATTTGGTTGAAGTAATGATTGCAAATTGATTGAGAAAGGACATAAGAAAATGAAGTGAATTAAAAGCAGAAAAACTTTAGTTTTTTCATATGTGACACAATTATACCAATCGGCATATATTAATGAAAATTTGGATGGATTAAAGGCACCTTTCGGATTGGATACTAAGAGCAAAGACAATACATTTTAGTTCCACACATGTCTGTAGTTCTTATACCCTTCACCACTACTGTGGTACAGGGTATAATAAGTTTGTGCATTTGTATGTAACACCAAGAAATGATTGTCATAGACCCATCTTTTAGTATACCGATCGGCTTAGAATTAAATTCTGAGTCGATTTAGCGATGTCCGTCTGCCTGTCTGTCCGTCCGTCCTTCTGTCTGTATATGTAATTTTGTGCACAAAGTACAGGTCGCAGTTTAAGTCCGATCATCCTCAAATTTTATATAACGTCTTTCTTCGGGTAGAAGACAACCGCTATTGATTTTGGAAAAAATCGGTTCAGATTTCGATATAGCTGTCATATATAGTTGTCACCGATTTGATCATAATTCACGTATTTATGAACCGATGTTCTTCAAATTTTGTACGTCTGAATGTTTTGTCAGTCCCGTAAAAACTGCCAAATATCAGCTAAATCGGTTCAGATTTAGATATAGCTCCCCTATATATCTTTCGTCCGATGTTGACTTATATGGCTTCAAAAGCCAGAGTTTTGCCCTGATTTGATTAAAATTTTGTACAAGGAGTACGTTTAATAGTATCGTTAATTGTGCCAAATTTATTTGAAATCGGTTCAGATTTAGATATAGCTCCCATATATATCTTTCGACCGATTTTGACTTATATGGCTTCAAAAGCCAGAGTTTTGCCGTGAGTTGCTTGAAATTTTGTACAAGGAGTACGTTTAATTGTATCGTTAATTGTGCCAAATTTAGTTGAAATCGGTTCAGATTTAGATATAGCTCCCATATATATCTTTCGACCGATTTGGACTTATATGGCCCCAAAAGCCAGAGTTTTGCCCTGATTTGCTTCAAATTTTGCACAACAAGTACCTTTAATAGTATCGTTAAGTGTGCTTAATTTGGTTAAAATCGGTTCCGATTTAGATATAGCTCCCATATATATCTTTCGTCCGATTTGGATTTATATGGCCTCAAAAGCCAGAGTTTTGCCATGAGTTGCTTGAAATTTTGTACAACAAGTACGTTTAATAGTATCGTTAATTGTGCAAAATTTAGTTGAAATCGGTTCAGATTTAGATATAGCTCCCATATATATCTTTCGACCGATATGGACTTATATGGCCCCAAAAGCCAGAGTTTTGCCCTGATTTGCTTCAAATTTTGCACAACAAGTACGTTTAATAGTATCGTTAAGTGTGCTTAATTTGGTTAAAATCGGTTTCGATTTAGATATAGCTCCCATATATATCTTTCGTCCGATTTGGATTTATATGGACTCAAAAGCCAGAGTTTTGCCATGAGTTGCTTGAAATTTTGCACAAGGAGTACGTTTTATAGTATCGTTAATTGTGCAAAATTTTGTTGAAGTCGGTTCAGATTTAGATATAGCTCCCATATATATAATTTGCCCGATTTGGACTAATATGCCCACAGAGGCAAAAGTGCTACTCTGATTTACGTGAAATTTTGCAGAGGGAGTAGAATTGAACTTGAAACTTTGCACAGGCAGTAGAATTGAGGTTCTGCATATGCGTGTTTATTTTGGTTGAAATCGGTTCAGATTTTGATATAGCTCCCATATATATCTCTCGCCCGATTTTCCGTCATATGACCACAGAGGTCAAAATTGTTATCCGATTTACGTGAAAATTTTCACAGGGAGTAGATTCAACATAGTAACTATGCATGTGAAATTTGATTGCAATCGGCTCAGATTTCGATATAGATTCCATATATATGTTTTTCCTATTTAGGCAAAACTGGCCGAAATACCTAAATTTTCCTTATTAAATCGCCACTGCTAAGTCGAAAACTTACCAAAATGACTCAAATTTTCCTATTACTCTATTACACATCTATCGACCGATAAATCATAAATACACTTTTGCGAAGTTGCCTCAAAATTGGTTCATATTTAAATATTTCCTATATGTATACCCTTCACCACTACTGTGGTACAGGGTATAATAAGTTTGTGCATTTGTATGTAACGCCAAGAAATAATTGTCATAGACCCATCTTTTAGTATACCGATCGGCTTAGAATTAAATTCTGAGTCGATTTAGCGATGCCCGTCTGTCTGTCTGTCTGTCCGTCCGTCTGTCTGTATATGTAATTTTGTGCACAAAGTACAGCTCGCAATTTAAGTCCTATCGTCCTCAATTTTGGCATGGGGTCTTTCTCTCGGGTCAAAGACAATCGCTATTGATTTTGGAAAAAATCGGTTCAGAATTAGATATAGCTGCCATATATATTTATCGCCGATTTGATCATAATTCACGTATTTATGAACCGATCTTCTTCAAATTTTGTACATCTGAATGTTTTGTCGGTCACGTAAAACCTGCAAAACATCAGCTAAATCGGTTCAGATTTAGATATAGCTCCCATATATATCTTTCGTCCCAAATTTCAAACTTTTATACCAAAAACAGTTTTTTTGTTACAAAATTGTTATTTTTGCAATAAAAAAATAATATTTTATCCAAAAGCTCAGCTCATTTCGTTTATATCAAGCACTGTTCTTTTCTGACTGTATATATTTAATAACCCACATTTCGAAGTTTCATTATAAAAATTTAATATAGTGTAAATATAAACGTGTAAATTAAAAAAAAATGGTGTTCGGTCGGAGCAGAGATTGAACCCACGACCCTTTGTATGCAAGGCAGACATGCTAACCACTGCTCCACGTGGCCAAAAAATGTATGTTTCTGTTAAATAATGTTATGTTTGCATGAGCGCGTGGGCGCTGCAAACTATGCTATATAAATGTAACTTACAACGATAATTGTCTACTGGTGACTATAACAGCTACGTGCCCCAGTGGAAAGTGTGTAGGCTTACAAACTGTATGGTCCTCGGTTCGATTCTCCGTCCAGGGAAAGGTAAAATTTAAAAAATTAATAAAATTGAATAATTCCTCAATATTATTTGTATTACAGAATAAGTGCCAAGAACTAAAAAAAAATGTGGAAGTGAAAATTATGGGAGGGAATGAGCACAATCTTCTTTGGGACAAATTCTTCCAAGCATATAATATTTTTGGGCTCAAAATGCTTCCAAACATATAATATGTTCACATAAAACATATTACTGTTTCGGTAGTATTTAATAATATATATGCTTCCTGCAAATTATGTTTGGAACATATGTTAGAGAAGCGATTTTTTTTTGAGGGTGCGTGATGCTTTTTCAGTATTTCGGATAGCAATTGAAAAAAAAAACAAGTATATACGGCCGCAAGTTCGGCCAGGCCGAATCTTATGTACCCACCACCATGGATTGCGTAGAAACTTCTACGAATGACTGTCATCCACAATCGAATTACTTGGGTTGTGGTATCTTAAAACTTCTTATTCCTGCATGGTTGTTGGATACCATATACTAACATCACGTACCAAATTTCAACCGAATAGGAAGAATTTTGCTCTTCCAAGGGGCTCTGGAGGTCAAATCTGGGGATCGGTTTATATGGGGCCTATATATAATTATGGACCGATATCGACCAATTTTTGCATGGGAGTTTGAGGCCATATATTAACACCACGTACCAAATTTCAACTGAATCAGATGAATTTTGGTCTTCCAAGAGGTTCCGGAGGTCAAATCTGGTGATCGGTTTATATGGGGGCTATATATAATTATGAACCGATGTGGACCAATTTTTGCATGGTTGTTAGAGACCATATACTAACATCACGTACCAAATTTCAGCCGGATCGGATGAAATTTGCTTCTCTTAGAGGCCTCGCAAGCCAAATCGGGAGATCGGTTTATATGGGGGCTATATATAATTATGGACCGATGTGGACCAATTTTTGCATGGTTTTTCGAGACCATATACTAACACCTTGTACCAAATTTCAGCCGGATCGGATGAAATTTGCTTCTCTTAGAGGCCTCGCAAGCCAAATCGGGGGATATGTTTATATGGGGGCTATATATAATTATGGACCGATGTGGACCAATTTTTGCATGGTTGTTAGAGACCATATACTGACACCATGTACCAAATTTCAGCTGGATCGGATGAAATTTGCTTCTCTTAGGGGCCTCGCAAGCCAAATCGGGGGATCGGTTTATATGGGGGCTATATATAATTATGGACCGATGTGGACCAATTTTTGCATGGTTGTTAGAGACCATATACTAACACCATATACCAAATTTCAGCCGGATCGGATGAAATTTGCTTCTCTTAGAGGCCTCGCAAGCCAAATTTTGGGGTCCGTTTATATGGGGGCTATACGTAAAGTGGACCGATATGGCCCATTTGCAATACCATCCGACCTACATCAATAACAACTACTTGTGCCAAGTTTCAAGTCGATAGCTTTTTCGTTCGGAAGTTAGCGTGATTTCAACAGACGGACGGACGGACGGACGGACGGACGGACATGCTCAGATCGACTCAGAATTTCACCACGACCCAGAATATATATATTTTATGGGGTCTTAGAGCAATATTTCGATGTGTTACAAACGGAATGACAAAGTTAATATACCCCCATCCTATGGTGGTGGGTATAACAAGTTTTTAGGGTAAACAAGTTCTCCCGAATCTTTAAAACACGCAGAGAGGGAATATCATCACTTCATAGAGCAAAATAATATATTGGGATGTGGAGAAACCAACATGTTTACCGCAAAATTGTTTTTTTTTCGCCAAAAATAAAAATGGTTGTCGAAATCAGAAACATAATCCCCCATGGTCCGATATTCGCAATCGCAAATCGCAAGAATTTAGTTTTCTTGTAACGAAAAAATAGAGCTACTCTCGGACTCCAAAACAATTTCAACTTGAACTTCTCATTAAAGAGAACTGTATTACCAATATTTAAGTTTGTAAGTTTCAGGATTAAAAAATTATGGCCAAAGAAAACTTTTGTGATTTCGAATTTCGGAACATGGGAGAATGTGTGAGAAAACAAAATGGTTGCTATTTGGTTCACAACCATCGATTCATCGGAAGGGGGTCCGAGTTAAAATTTTCTTGCTATCCAAGGTATTTTTCCATGGAGCCACCATGGTGTAGTGGTTAGCATGCCCGCCTTGCATACAAAGGGCTATGAGTTCATTTCCAGATACGATTAACTACCAAAGAGTTTTCAGCGGTTGATTATCCCCTCTCAGTAATGCTTTTAACATAGTATTTCTGACTGTTTCAAAGCTTCGCCGTTCGCACCCGGATATAAAAACGAGGTCCTTGTTATTGAACTAAATATAGAATTGGGCAGCACTCATTGATGATAGGATGATAAGAAGTTGAAATAAAGGCCTGCCACTATACCTAACCAAAGAAATTTTTCTTTGGGTTCCAAGAGAGTTCGTGAGACCTGTACTCTGCATACGTCCCAGATGGGGGCTATATTTAAACATGGACCTATATATACCAAAGTTAGCACATATATTTAAAGACTTATATCTCTGGTAAATATTATTTAACGTACAAATTTTAAGTTCTTGAATTTTTGGGCAAAATTTGATTTTCAATTTTAGTTTTAGATTACACAGAAATACTATTTTCGGAAGCAGCATATTTTTAAAACTGCGCTATGATGTTTTAAATGCCACAAATTTGATTTCGAAGAATTTTTTAAGATGTAAAAATTGTATCCTGGTTGTATCTTAAAAGATACAATGCCTATTTAAGGGCTAAAATATTGTTTGTATCTACCCATATATAGATGGTGCCTCTATATAGACTTTTATCCCATTTTAATTTATTCGCCAGAAATTTTAAATATAGTTATTTTAAACCTCCAAAATGCTAAGGTTGTAATTCGCGTCAAATTTGAAAATTAGTGTTTTTTTTTTTTTGCAAGACATAAATAGATATGGCAAATAGGAATATTTACATCGGTTCGTTTTTGGAACACTCTACCATATATTTACCATTGGAGTACTATTAAAATGAGACCAAATGAGATTACCCGGAATATACCCCAGAGGCTAATGGAAATGCTGGAGTCGGAGAAACATTATGGATGAATTAAATTATAACTAAAGAACACTTACTAAATTATACATCCTCTTATGTGTAAATATAAGCTTACCTAAAAAGAGAAGAATAAAAATAAATTGGTTATTATTTTGCTGTGAACTATAAAGGATTATAAGGATTTTGTTATTGCTAAAAAATAATATCGCTTTACAAGTTTATGATATATCGAAATTTAACCCAGAAAAAAAGTGTAGCCCAAACAGCACAGAAAATGTTTTTTGTTTGTTTGTTTCGGAAGTAGTGCAAAGTTGGATGAGAATAAATAATTATACATACAATGAAAAAATATTGCTGTAATATGAAGCCTAAATTTCAGGACACCAAATATAGACAATATCGAGATGTTTTTATACCCACCACCATAAAATGGTGACGGGGGTATAATAAGTTTGTCATTCCGTTTGTAACACATCGAAATATCGATTTCCGACTATATAAAGTATATATATTCTTGATCAGGGAGAAATTCTAAGACGATATAAGCATGTCCGTCTGTCCGTTTGTCTGTCTGTCTGTTGTAATCACGCTACAGCCTTCAATAACGGCGCTATCGTCCCCAAATTGGGCACAGATTAGTTTTTTGTTTGCAGGCAGGTCAAGTTCGAAGATGGGCTATATCGGTCCAAGTTTTGATATAGTCCCCATATAAACCGACCTCCCGATTTGGGGTCTTGGGCCTACAAAAACCGTATTTTTTATCAGATTTGCCTGAAATTGTAAATCCAGAGGTATTTTGGGACCATAAAGAGGTGTGTCGAAAATGGTCCGTATCGGCCCATGTTTTGATATAGCCCCCATATAGACCGATCTCCCGATTCTGCTTCTCAGGCGTCTAGAAACAGTATTTTCTATCCGATTTGTCTGAAATTGAAAATCTAGAGGTTTTTAGGACCATAAGGAAGTGTGTCGAAAATGGTCCGTATCGGTCCATGTTTTGATATAGCCCCCATATAGACCGATCTCCCGATTTTGCTTCTTGGGCGTCTAGAAACTATATTTACCATCCGATTTGCCTGAAATTGGAAATCTAAAGATATTGTAGGACTATAAAGAGGTGTGTCGAAAATGATCCGTATCGGTCCATGTTTTGGTATAGCCCCCATATAGACCGATCTCCCGATTTTGCTTCTTGCGCGTCTAGAAACAGTATTTTCTATCCGATTTGTATGAAATTGAAAATCTAGAGGTAGTTTGGGACCATAAAGAGGTGAGTCGAAAATGGTCCGTATCGGTCCATGTTTTGATATAGCCTCTACTTAAACCAACCTCCCGATTTGGAGTCTTGGGCCTATAAAAACCGTAGTTTTTATCCAATTTGCCTGAAATTGGAAATATAGAGGTATTTGAGGACCATAAAAAAGTGTGCCGAAAATGGTGCCCATCGGTCCATGTTTTGGTATAGCCCCCATATAGACCGATATCCCGATTTTGCTTCTAGGGCTTCTAGAAACTATATTTACAATACGATTTGCCTGAAATTGGAAATCTAGAGGTATTTGAGGACCATAAAAAGGTGTGCCGAAAATGGTGCTCATCGGTCCATGTTTTGATATAGGACCCATAGAGACTGATCTCCCGATTTTGCTTCTTGGGCTTCTAGAAACTATATTTTCTATCCGATTTTCCTGAAATTGGAAATCTAGAGGTATTTGAGGACCATAAAAAGGTGTGCCGTAAATGGTGCCCATCGGTCCATGTTTTGGTATAGCCCCCATATACACCGATCTCCCGGCTTTATTTCTTGGGCTTCTAGAATCCGTAGTTTTTATCCGATTTGCTGGAAATTAGTAATCTATAATGAAATTTTAGACAAACGAAATTTCCTTTTCTTATAAAGTATTTTCGTTTATTTAACTCTAAAATTCTCTAAAATAGCAGGCGCACTGATCATGAAAATTGCTTCAAACTGAAAGTAAAATTTCCAGATTTTACTCATCGTATTTATTTAAATAATGGCGGAAAAAATCTACAGATTTAAGATTTCAAATCAAGGCGTAATTTAATCATATCCTCGATATGTTTATAATTTCTCTAAAATTCAAACAAAATTGGTAGAATCTTTAAAGTTTTTCTTCGGGAGCTGACTGCCTTGGGAGAAGATTTGTCATCAAACCCCCTACAATTCTATATAGTATCAAGTAACCCACTACGACAAAGAGTTTTCAAAGTAAACTATCATATTTATTTCATGGTGGTGGGTATTTAAAATTCGGCCCGGCCGAATTTACTGCTGTATATACTTGTTTTTTTTAATAAAGAAATTTTAATTAAAAGAAAGTTCACAAACTTTGCTGTAAGAATCTATTTTTTGTTTTATGTACGATATAAATCTTTTGAAATTTCCATCCCTCTGTTTATGTCGTATGTCTTTGAAGTAAGCATTTTGTCTCCTCGCAGTAAAGAAAAACATTTTTGATTTTAAGAAATAATCATTAAATTAGCTGAGATATTGTATATTTGATTTAAAGATACGAGTAAAATGTGTTTGGCTTTAACCCTTAAATGCGCACCGTATCTTTTAAGATACAACCAGAAAAACTTCTTACGTCTTACAATTTTGACCGAATTATACAAAATCAAGTTTATTCAATAACGTTATTTTTAAAAATATGTTTTTCGGGAAAATTTGTAGTACTTCTGAGTAATCTGCAATAAATATTTTAAATCAAATTTTGACAAAAAAAATTCAAAAAACTACAAATTTGAAGTTAAATAATATTTACCAAATTTGAAAGTAATGCTGGTAAAAACAAATATATATGGCCGTAAGTTCGGTCAGGCCGAATCTTATGTATCCTCCACCATGGAAACTTCTACTAAAGGCTGTCATCCACAATGGAATTACTTGGATTGTGGTAATAATTGCTGATGGCAAGGAAAATTAAAACTCCTTAACATCGTCTTCTAAATTGGAAGTTAGTCAATACGGGGTATATATTAGGCAATAAAGCCTAATTAAAAAGATATATAATTCAGTTCTTAACCATGATGAAATTTTGCGCTGTAAAAAATAAGTGCAATATGTGAGTCAGTTTATATGGGGCTATACAACTATGAACCTATATGGGCCAAATTTTGTGTGATTACTACCAAATATTAGCAAGAACATATGCTATTTGCTTATCCAGCAAAGAAATAAAATCTGGGGATCGGTTTATCTGTGAGCTATATATAACTAGGGATCCATATGGACCAGTTTTGACATGTTTTAGCATGAATGTTAGACCATAGACTGACACCACCTACCAAATTTCAAACGGATAGAATGAAGTTTGTTCCTTCAAAAGGCTCCGGAAGTCAAATCTGGGTATCGGTTTATATGGGGGCTATATATAATTATGGACCGATACGGACCAATTTTTGCATGGGTGTTACAGGCCATATACTAACTTTACTTTATATGGGGGCTATAGGTAACCGTGGTCCAATATGGCTCATTTGCAATACCATCCGACCTATATAAATAACAACTACTTGTGCCAAGTTTCAAGTTGATAGCGTTTCGTTCGGAAGTTAGTGTGGTTTCCACAGACGGACGGCCGGACATAGCTCGATAGACTCAAAATTTCACCATGACCCAGAGTATATACACGCAAAAAAATAATTCTTTCCTCCCAAACGAAATTTTTGACAAACAAAGTTCGTTTCTCATTTGCTTTTCGTTGAAAGGAAGTGTATTTGGAAGAAAAGTATATTTTTTTGTGATAAACGTTTATTCTTTTCCAGGATGTAAAAACAATTTCATAAAGACTAACTCAAAAATTTTTTTTCTGGCTAATTGCATTTTCCCTCACATCTTTCCCACTTCCACGAAGTTTTTTAGTTCTTAGCACCTTTTTCTGTAACACAAACAATGTAGAAGGAATTATACGATTTTATACATTTTAAATTTTTTTTTACCTTTCGCCTGGACGGAGAATCGAACCGCGGACCATGCAATTTGTAAGCCAACACACTATCCACTGAGCCATGTAGCCGTTATTGTCATCAATAGATAATTACCCATATAACTAAGTTATATTTATATAGCATAGCTTGCGGCGCCCACGAGCCGATTAAACAAAGTTTATTTAACAGAAAAATACATTTAGTTGGGCACCGTGGAGCAGTGGTTGCTACGTCTGACTTGCATGCCAAGGGTCGTGGGTTCGATCCCTGCTTCGACCAAAGTTTTTTTTTTTTTTTTTTTTTTTTACATATATTCCAGATATGATCGGAAGATTCCGAAAAAATTTTCAACATTACATTCTACTATATTAAATTTTTACTATGAACTGTAAAATGTGTCTTATTAAAGACCTAAATTTAGAAAAGAACAGTGTTTGATATAAACGAAATGGACTGTGTTGTTGGTTCAAAAATAACTTTTTTTACTGAAAAAATAAAAATTTTGTAACAAACGAATTTTTTTGGTGATAAAAGTGTATACTTTTCGAAGCAATTCAAAAAACTCTAACAAAAGAAAAACGTTTTCGGTACACGTTTTCCAAACGTTTTTTTTCTTTGCGTGTATACTTTATGGGGTCTTAGACCAATATTTCGATGTGTTACAAACGGACTGACAAAGTGAATATAACAGGTTGGCTGATAAGTCCCCGGTCTGACACATAGATGGCGTTGATAGTATGAAATTCATATGTAAGTCAATTAGTTTGTGAGATAGAGCGTCTTTTGTGAAGCAACTTTTGTTATTGTGAAAAAATGAAAAAAAAAAGGAATTTCGTGTTTTGATAAAATACTGTCTTCTGAAGGAAAAAATACGGTGGAAGCAAAAACTTGGCTTGATAATGAGTTTCCGGACCATGCCCCAAGGAAATCAAAAATAATTGATAGGTATGCAAAATTCAAGCGTGGTGAAATGAGCACGGAGGACGGTGAACGCAGTGAACGCCCGAAAGAGATGGTTACCGACGAAAACATCAAAAAAATTCACAAAATGATTTTGAATGACCGTAAAATGAGTGGACAGCGACCGGTTAAAATCTTTTTTTTTTTTTTTTTTTCAAAGAAGCAGTATCTGTGGCTCGAAATTATGCGCTGTTCCTGTCCCGAGTTAAAGCTTTCTTTTCATTCTTATTCAAAACGAAAGAAAATTCATTTTGGTTCTCCTATTTCGAAAGGTCAGATAGAAATTTTGTTGTCGAGTAGGAAACGAACGTATACATTACTTGTCAGGATACGTGTAAAAACATTATTAAAATTAAACAACAATTTTAAAATATTAGTAGTCATATTTGATAATCAGCCTATTCTTATACAAACGAAACGAACTTTCAAATTTTGAAAAAACGAGGTTAAGGTTGCAGCCCAATTTGATTTAGACTATTCGCTCCAAAAAAAACCCTAAATTGATTCGAATTCGAGTGACTGGCTTTCTATCGAATAGGTTTTTGTTGGATATACAGGGACAGCCCATTAATACCAAAATACTTAAGGGATGATTAAAATTGTATGCGTCAAATGCCAAAGAGTAAAAGGTTTAAAAGTAAATGCTTCTGAAATAATGGGTTATTAAAAATATACCTCTGTTTTGGATAACCCTTTATATATTTGCAGAGATGTAATACACTTTAATATCGATGTAAAGATGACTCGAGCATACATCTTCAGAAAACAAACGAATACCATCAAATGAGCAAAACCAATATTGCCACATTGGCAGGCAACTAAACTTCTGCATACAGTAGGACAATGTTCTCTGCTATATGGCAAAAATATTCATCCATCTAGTCCCACTACTGGGAAGCTTTGGTGTCTTGACTTTTGTGACTCTTTCGTACGATAGTAGAAAGTGTAAATTTGTTTGCCTTCAAGCTCTGTTTCTATCTGATACTCTAGTCCAACCATAGGAGTGTTCATCACTCTTCTCAATCGTTCTGGGATACTGTTGTGTATTTTGCACTTATAGCTCCAGGACAAGGGAACTTCACATTGATGGCTGATGGTAAAGAAAGTGATGATGACTAGATGCAGGATCTACACACTCCGATACACACACGAGTCGATGGATGGAAGGAAGCCCTATACTCCAAAAAGTGCAATATTGAGATGATACTTGATGTTGATGCTGTAGCCAAGTCTTACTAAATAAGTCTCGTTGTGCGTAGTTTTTGGTAGTTTCACTATTGCTGCTTTTGCTTTCGGTGTTAACAGCAACAACATTGGCCAACATTTTCAAAATGCTGTTCATTGCCACTTGGGTCGATTTTATTGCTAAAAGTGTAGAGTTGTCAAGTGTGTTTATTTGCTTTCAAGCTGCTCTTTTTGAGTTTGTGTGTCCTTGGAGTCCTAGCAAACACTTAGGCGAAAACAACATTTACCACTACGACAACTACTATAGCAACCATTAACATTCACACACACTCACACACTCATATATATACTAGTGCACTTTGGGGAGTATGGGCATTTAAATCAAAGTTTACTAATATCGCCTCCGGATGTCCTGTCTACCAAAACTCATTCACTCATCCACACACTCACCCACTCTCACTCAACATTTTGGTATATTGCACAAGGGATTTTCCTGGCATGCTTTGCTATCCTGTGGGTGTTATTTCTCCTGTTTGTGGGAAAATTGCATTTGTCGCTGTCTGAATTTAAGACATTTTTAACAAATTTAATTTAAGCAATCCATAAAAAAAACAATTTTGCCTACGGGCTGAAAGTGAAGGTGCGAACTGTTAATGGGAATAGAAGGTCAAAATGCAGATTTCAATGTTCTATGGTGAATGCAAGTAAGGCAAATATGGGAGATATACTCCCTGATAATATGACCAAAAAGGTTCTGTAGAAATTTTAATTTGATTTTAAGAATATTGGCTTTATACTAAAGTGGAGTGGAGTACTGTCTGTTATAATGTTTGGGAAGGCAAGAGAAATATTTTTGTGTGGGTGGCCGATATATAATGCAACCAACTTCAGGTCGCTATTATTTGTCAGGTCAATTTATTGTTTGAAATCTTACAAAAGCATTTTGATATATTGCATTCAGAAAAAAAGTTATTCGTGGCTGGAAAATCACAAGTGGCTATCGTTGAAGCCTTGCAGCTTTTAAATGTGAGTAAATATTTTGTTTCTCGTACCATTACTCGTTACCGTGGAGCCACCGTGGTGCAATGGTTAGCATGCCCGCCTTGCATACACAAGGTCGAGGGTTCGATTCCTGCTACGACCGAACACCAAAAAGTTTTTCAGCGGTGGATTATCCCACCTCAGTAATGCTGGTGACATTTCTGAGGGTTACAAAGCTTCTCTAAGTGGTTTCACTGGAATGTGGAACGCCGTTCGGACTCGGCTATAAAAAGGAGGTCCCTTGTCATTGAGCTTAGGTTAGGTTAGGTATAGTGGCAGCCTGATATTTCAGGCTCACTTAGACTATTCAGTCCATTGTGATACCACATTGGTGAACTTCTCTCAGGTTAGGTTAAGTGGCAACCCGATGTATCAGGCTCACTTAGACTATTCAGTCCATTGTGATACCACATTGGTGAACTTCTCTCTTATCACTGAGTGCTGCCCGATTCCATGTTAAGCTCAACGACAAGGGACCTCCTTTTTATAGCCGAGTCCGAACGGCGTTCCACATTGCAGTGAAACCACTTAGAGAAGTTTTGAAACCCTCAGAAATGTCACCAGTATTACTGAGGTGGGATAATCTACCGCTGAAAACCCTTTTGGTGTTCGGTCGAAGCAGGAATCGAACCCACGACCTTGTGTATGCAAGGCGGGCATGCTAACTATTGCACCACGGTGGCTTTGGGTAAATAGAACGGCACTTACCATTTATTTTTATGACATTCGCTATGAGGATCACAGCCGCTTCCGCTTTAGACGTACTGATGGGAGTCTGCCTACTCGATTTTCACACAAAGAAAACGGTAGGGGTGAACACTTGTGAGACTTGAAAGCTTAGATACACTGGAAAGCCCTGTTGGCAGACATACAGAAATTATTCTCGAGCGTTATCGAGAAACGGATTAGATGGCGACTGAGTGCTTGCGGACGATTTTCCTCCGCTGTCTTCATATATTCCCAAGCAGTCATGTCAGATATGATGAATTATGGCGAGAACTTACGGTCGCATTGGAAGGTTGCAAGGAAGCCAAGTGGATATGGGACGAAAAGAACCTTGGGAATTGCGAAAATCTGATGGCGATGAATAAACAGAAGCTGAGGCTTTTAATTGACATTATAAATGGGCATAACATACTTGGAAAACCTATGGCAAGAATAGGTTCATGACCAAGGCTGGGAATAAAATTGCGATAAAAATCAACACTTCTTTCCGAAGAAATCGTCATAATCTAATCACTTCTATTTTAAAAATCGTCAAAAAATCTCTAATGTAAATAATATTAAAACAAACTAATTTTTTGCTTAAAAAAAGTATTAATTGCATATAAAGAACAAAAAATTATAGTACATAACTATGCATTTCATCAACAAAAGCATAAAAAATCAGTTTTGTATAAAAATAACATAAAAACATTTTTAAGTATTTAAGTTTTTATTTAAAAATAAGTATAAATATCTACGTATATAATCGGGCAACGATTTCCAAAATTTGATCATAAAACTTTTATTGATTGACTCTCTAATTAAGAGGTGCAATTTTCTATAGAAATAAATTTTAACAAAATCTTATACAGAATTAAAGTTTTAAATCTTCTATAAAAATAAGATTTTGACAAAATTTTCTATAGAAATAAAATATCGACAAAATTTTCTATGGAAATAAAATTTTGACAACATTTTCTGTCGAAATAACATTTTGACAAAATTTTGGATAGAAAAAAAATTTTGACAAAAATTGCTATAGAAAAAAAATTTCGACAAAACTTTCTATAGAAATAAAATTTGGACACAATTTTCTATAGTAAAACAAATTGGCAAAATTTTCTATAGAAATAAAATTTTTACAAAAATTTCTACATAAATAAAATTTCGACAAAAATTTCTACAGAAATAAAATCTCGACAAAACTTTCCATAGAAATAAATTTTGGATACAATTTTCTATAGAAATAAAATTTGGACACAATTTTCTATAGAAAAAAAAATGTAGCAAAATTTTCTATAGAAAAAGTTTGGACTCAATTTTCTATAGAAATAAAATTTTGATAACGTTTTCTTTATATGAAATCTAAACAAAATAAAACAAAATGTTCTTTAATTTGGTAGAGTTTTGGTAAAATTTTCCCCAAATTTTGGCACGCGTGGCAACCATGATACTAATACTGTAGATGTAAAATGAGGTATAGCTCCTACATTGTAGGAGCCCTACATGTATGCAATTTTTAGCAAAAACTCTCTTTTGCTGGCTCTAAACGTGCAAACGAACTGCTTCTATTCAAAATTTTTGAACGGAGCTTATATCATTTTTGGGGCAAAAATCGGAAAATAGGCATTTACAAGAAATAAGATATTGGCCTCCTTTTTCTTTCCGACTCTGAACGACCTGCGTGAGTGAAGCTTAAAAAATATTCCCGCCCTCATCAGGGCCTCTGGTTGGATGTTTTAAGAAACTTTGAAGAAGACGTATGAAAGGAAGTTCTTGAGCGACTTTATAGGAGACCACCACACAAAGAAGAAGTTGGGAAAATTGCCTCGAAGTCTCACAATGGACTTATAGTGATCTAAGTCGACATCAATTCGATTCAAGAATTGTTGTCATCTTGTACAATAACCTAAACTAACGTGGGTTACTAGTATATATATATATATATATATATATATATATATATATATATATATATATATATATATATATATATATATATATATATATATATATATATATATATATATATATATATATATATATATATATATATATATATATATATATATATATATATATAAAGGGTGATTCTTTTGAGGTTAGGATTTTCATGCATTAGTATTTGACAGATCACGTGGGATTTCAGACATGGTGTCAAAGAGAAAGATGCTCAGTATGCTTTGACATTTCATCATGAATAGACGAACGATCTGCCACAACGTCGAATTTTCAGTGAATGGGCCCTAGAAAAGTTGGCAGAAAATCCGCTTTTTTATCGACAAATTTTGTTCAGCGATGAGGCTCATTTCTGGTTGAATGGCTACGTAAATAAGCAAAATTGCCGCATTTGGAGTGAAGAGCAACCAGAAGCCGTTCAAGAACTGCCCATGCATCCCGAAAAATGCACTGTTTGGTGTGGTTTGTACGCTGGTGGAATCATTGGACCGTATTTTTTCAAAGATGCTGTTGGACGCAACGTTACGGTGAATGGCGATCGCTATCGTTCGATGCTAACAAACTTTTTGTTGCCAAAAATGGAAGAACTGAACTTGGTTGACATGTGGTTTCAACAAGATGGCGCTACATGCCACACAGCTCGCGATTCTATGGCCATTTTGAGGGAAAACTTCGGAGAACAATTCATCTCAAGAAATGGACCGGTAAGTTGGCCACCAAGATCATGCGATTTGACGCCTTTAGACTATTTTTTGTGGGGCTACGTCAAGTCTTAAGTCTACAGAAATAAGCCAGCAACTATTCCAGCTTTGGAAGACAACATTTCCGAAGAAATTCGGGCTATTCCGGCCGAAATGCTCGAAAAAGTTGCCCAAAATTGGACTTTCCGAATGGACCACCTAAGACGCAGCCGCGGTCAACATTTAAATGAAATTATCTTCAAAAAGTAAATGTCATGGACCAATCTAACGTTTCAAATAAAGAACCGATGAGATTTTGCAAATTTTATGCGTTTTTTTTTTAAAAAAGTTATCAAGCTCTTAACAAATCACCCTTTATATATATATATATATAGGAGAGAAAGGATGTAATACATATTGAAAAATGGAGTTTGGGAAAATCCAAAATGCACAAAAAAGTAAGAATGGAAGGAGCCAAGTAGTTCTGAATGAGATGACAGTCCAAATTGAGCAGTTTGTAATCAAATGATCGGGCTTACTTGCCAAAGAGGTCAGCTGGAAAGTTTCACCCTCAATTGGCCATCAGCGTAATGGTGTGGACAGCCGATGGTAGCCTGTAATCATCGACCGTATGGCCAAAAAAGGCCCAACATTACCAGTAAAATGTTCTAAAGGCAGTATTGGGCCAATGATCTCGGACGCAGACCATGGACATTCCAACAGAAGTCAGCATTCGTCAACCAAGAATGGCTTAAAGAAGCCTCCAAAATCTCCGGAATAAGGCTGGCACTAAAAAAATCCGAACTATCTATCAATCATCTCTAAACAGCGTTTCGCCGGGTACGGGCCAAAATACTGCACCCAGAGAAAGAAAATGATCACCTCAAACATGTTTCAAGAGCAAAAAATTAGTTTTGGACGGTGAGTATGGAACATTTTTCTCGCAACCATGTTATTTGCTCGAATATTATGTACCTGATTTTGGCAATCATGTATCTGTTTGCCGAGAAAACAAAATTTTTGCAAGAAAAATGTTCCATGCTCACGGTTCAAAAATAATATTTTGTTCTTGAAACATGGTTGAGGTGATCATATTCCTTCTCTGCGTGTGCAGATCCATTTTCGTGCAGCGTGTTATAGCTTTGTTCACCTTAATTTGTGCCACAGGTAGCCCATTCAAACAAATCTAAACTGATTCTAAAATTTGATGTTATTTCGGAAATTGTGTTCCTTTTGATAAAAAAAATTAAAAAATGAAAAAATACAATACAAATATATCCTGCATATTTGGCATATTCATCGGAGATGTTTGGTGTTCTATGGAGATTATGAGAGTTAGGATGTAAGAAAATTTATATGAGGATGGATTATTTCTCGCGCAGAATGGCTAGACAGCGTTACTGGTGAGGTTTTCCAAAGAGTAAATTCATCATGTCCGGCTCCAAAGATTTTGTTTCTACTCTAAAGATTTCGATATTTATTCCGAGCCAAAAAAAAAAAACAGAAAATTGAAGTAAGTATACATTTAAGGCACAATTCTCTTTTCAGTTTGAGTTTTGCGTACTTAATTCTAGGAAAAAAAATTAATTTGTTCGTTTTTCTGGTTTTTTCTTCATGTACTCTCAAAGCCCATTAAAAATGCATTAAGGACTACCAAAATTTCCAAATTCAGATTCGACTTCAAGTAAAAATCGTCTTTAACATAAAGTATTAAATAATATTAACGCTTTTTTGCTTTGTTGTCAAGATACAAAAAGTCAACAAATTTAGACGATTTCATTAATTTTGAAGAAGTTTTCAGAATTAACACAACAAAATTACCTTTCATGTAAAAACACCCATTTTTAAGCCGAATAATTTGACTGTAGGGGCAAAACGACTTCATTGAATAGTGTATCGACTTTTGAGCAAGGAACAAGTATATACGGCCGTAAGTTCGGCCAGGCCGAAACTTTTGTACCCTCCACCATGGATTGCGTAGAAACTTCTACGAAAGACTGTCATCCACAAATTTCAACTCACATGGTTGTTAAATATCATATACTACCACCACGTACCAAATTTCAACCAGATCGGATGAATTTCGCTTCTCCAAAAGGCACCGGAGGTCAAATCTGGCGATTTAGTTGGGAGCTATATATAATCATGGACTGATAGGAACCAATTTCTGCATGGTTGTTGGATACCATATACTAACATCACGTACCAAATTTCAACCGAATGGGAAGAATTTTGCTCTTCCAAGGTGCTCCGGAGGTCAAATCTGGGGATCGGTTTATATGGGGCCTATATATAATTATGGACCGATATCGACCAATTTTTGCATGGGTGTTTGAGACCATATATTAACATCACGTACCAAATTTCAACTGAATCAGATGAATTTTGGTCTTCCAAGATGCTCCGGAGGTCAAATCTGGCGATCGGGCTATATATAACTGTGGACCGATATGGACCAATTTTTGCATGGTTGTTAGAGACCATATAGTAACACCATGTACCAAATTTCAGCCGGATCGGATGAAATTTGCTTCTCTTAGGGGCTCTGCAAGCCAAATCGGGGGATCGGTTTATATGGGGGCTATATATAATTATGGACCGATATGAACCAGTTTTTGCATGGTTGTTAGAGACCATATACTAACACCATGTAGCGAATTTCAGCCGTATCGGATGAAATTTGCTTCTCTTAGAGGCCTTGCAAGCCAAATTTGGGGGTCCGTTTATATGGGGGCTATACGTAAAAGTGGACCGATATGCCCCATTTGCAATACCATCCGACCTACATCAATAACAACTACTTGTGCCAAGTTTCAAGTCGATAGCTTCGTTCGGAAGTTAGCGTGATTTCAACAGACGGACGGACGGACGGACAGGGTCAGATCGACTCAGAATTTCACCACGACCCAGAATATATACACTTTATGGGGTCTTAGAGCAATATTTCGATGTGTTACAAACGAAATGACAAAGTTAATATACCCCCCATCCTATGGTGGAGGGTATAAAAAATTCGAATTATCAATCATCTCTAAACAGCGTTTCGCCGGGTACGGGCCAAAATACTGCACCCAGAGAAGGAAAATGATCACCTCAAACATGTTTCAAGAGCAAAATATTATTTTTGGACGGTGAGCATGAAACATTTTTCTCGCAACCATGTTATTTGGTCGAAAATTATGTACCTGATTTCGGCAAACATGTATCTGTTTGCCGAGAAAACAAAAATTTTGCGAGAAAAATGTTACATGCTCACGGTTCAAAAATAATATTTTGCTCTTGAAACATTTTTGAGGTGATCACATTTCTTCTCTGCGTGTGCAGATCCACTTTCGTGCAGCGTGTTATAGCTTTGTTGGCCTTAATTTGTGCCACAGACCATTCAAACAGATTCTAAAATTTGATGTTATTTCGGAAATTGTGTTGCTTTTGAAAAATAAAATTAAAAAATATATCCTGCATATTTGGCATATTCATCGGAGATGTTTGGTTTTCTATGGAGATTATGAGAGTTAGGATGTAAGAAAATTTATATGAGGATGGATTATTTCTCGCGCAGAATGGCTAGACAGCGTTACTGTTGAGATTTTCCAAATGAGTAAATTAATCATTTCCGGCTCCAAAGATTTTGTTTCTACTCTAATGATTATGATATTTATTCCGACCTAAAGAAGCGGAAATTTGAAGTAAGTATACATTAAAGACACAATTCTCTTTTCAATTTGAGTTTTGCATACTTAATTCTAGGAAAAAAAAATAATTTGTTCTTTTTCTGCTTTTTTCTTCCTGTACTCTCAAAGTCCATTAAAAATGCATTAAGGACAACCATAATTTCCAAATTCATATTCGACTTCAAGTAAAAATCGTCTTGAATATAAAGTATTAAAAAAATATATCTCTTATTTTTAACGCTTTTTGTTCGTACTCAAGATACAAAAAGTCAACAAATTTAGAGACGATTTCATTAATTTTGAAGAAGTTTTCAGAATGAGCACAACAAAATTACCTTTCATGTAAAAACACCCATTTTTCATTTGACTGTAGGGACAAAACGACTTCATTGTATAGTTTATCGACTTTTGAGCAAGGACAAAAACTTTATATCAGACAAATATCGTCTTTTGTCTCGTCTTGTCCTTAAAACACGAATGTGAATTTTGCTTAGCATAATTATTTTAAGGACATGCCATGTTTGGCCTCACGACAATATTTTTTCCCGGGTCTCAATATACTACTTGATGTATCGTTCGTTTCCAGGCAAGCACAAGTCCCTTGAACAATTACCTATCACTTTATAATTAATTGGCGAAAATGTAATCTAATTCAACCCAGACGAGATTTTGGGTGAAAATAATAAAAACAGCATCATCATTTGAAAAAATTGCTCACTTCATTATTTATGGTTAAATTCAGATTTTCCTACGAAAACATTACTCATACCTGCTCGCTAAAAGTAAAAAAAAACGAAAGCAATAAAAACATTACACCTTCATCATGTTTCAAATTCGTCTCTGTGTGAAATACAACCTTGATTTGCCCCCACACACACACACGCCTACATACCCACCTCCTCGTATGTGTTGAATTTTTAAATATTTAACAAAATGTCAGCAAACATTTCGCCCGACACAATCTGGCATTACTGGCGTTATTTTCATAGATTTTCATTTTTATACCCTCCATCATAGGATGGGGGGTATATTAACTTTGTCATTCCGTTTGTAACACAAAGTATATATATTCTGGGTCGTGGTGAAATTCTGAGTCGATCTAAGCATGTCCGTCCGTCCGTCCGTCCGTCCGTCCGTCCGTCTGTTGAAATCACGCTAACATCCGAACGAAACAAACTATCGACTTGAAACTTGGCACAAGTAGTTGTTATCGATGTAGGTCGGATGGTATTGGAAATGGGCCATATCGGTCCACTTTTACGTATAGCCCCCATATAAAGGGACCCTCAGATTTGGCTTGTGGAGCCTCTAACAGAAGCATATTTCATCCGATCCGGCTGAAATTTGGTACATGGTGTTGGTATATGGTCTCTAACAACCATGCAAAAATTGGTCCACATCGGTCCATAATTATATATAGCCCCCATATAAACCGATCCCCAGATTTGGCTTGCGGAGCCTAAAAGAGAAGCAAATTTCATCCGATCGGGCTGAAATTTGGTACGTGGTGTTGGTATATGGTCTCTAACAACCATGCAGAAATTGGTTCACATCGGTCCATAATTATATATAGCCCCCATATAAACCGATCCCCAGATTTGGCTTGCGGTGCCTCAAAGAGAAGAAAATTTCATCCGATCCGGCTGAAATTTGGTACATGATGTTGGTATATGGTCTCTAACAACCGTGCAAAAATCAGTCCATATCGGTCCTTAATTATATATAGCCCCCATATAAACCGATCCCCAGATTTGGCTTGTGGAGCCTCAAAGAGAAGCAAATTTCATCCGATCCGGCTGAAATTTGGTACATGATGTTGGTATATGGTCTCTAACAACCATGCAAAAATTGGTCCACATCGGTCCATAATTATATATAGCCCCCATATAAACCGATCCCCCGATTTGGCTTGCGGAGCTTCAAAGAGGAGCAAATTGCATCCGATCCGCCTGAAATTTGGTACATGGTATTGGTATATGGTCTATAACAACCGTGCAAAAATTGATCCACATCGGCCCATAATTATATATAGCGCCCATATAAACCGATCCCCAGATTTGGGTTGCGGAGCCTCAAATAGAAGCAAATTTCATCCGATCCGCCTGAAATTTGGTACATGATATTGGTATATGGTCTCTAACAACCATGCAAAAATTGGTCCACATCGGTCCATAATTATATATAGCCCCCATATAAAACATTCTCCAGATTTGACCTCCGGAGCCTCTTGGAGAAGCAAAATTCATCCGATCCGATTCAAATTAGGAACGTGGTGTTAGTATATGGTCGCTAACAACCATACCAAAATTGGTCCAATCACACAAAAATTGGTCCATATCGGTTTATAATCATGGTTGCCACTAGAGCCAAAAATAATCTACCAAAATTTTATTTCTATAGAAAATTTTGTCAAAATTTTAGTTCTAGATAAAATTTTGTTAAAATTTTATTCGGTTCATAATAAAATTTTCATCATTGTCAAAATTTTATTTCTATAGAAAATTTTGTTCAAATTTTTTTCGGTTCATAATCATGGTTGCCACTCGAGCCAAAAATAATCTACCAAGATTTTATTTCTATAGAAAATTTTGTCAAAAGTTTATTTCTATAGACAATTTTGTTAAAATTTTATTTCTGTAGAAATTTTTGTCAAAATGTTCTTTCCATAGAAAATTTTGTCAAAATTTTTATTTCTATAGAAAATTTTGTGAAAATTTTATTTCTATAGAAAATTTTGTTAAAATTTTATTTCTGTAGAAAATTTTGTCAAAATTGTATGTCTACTTTGTCAAACTGAATTATATACGTATTGGATCGATCTTTTTTGATTTAATATATACCACGTATGGACTTACATACAATTTAGAAGATGGTGTTAGGAGGTTTTAAGATACCTTGCCATCGGCAAGCGTTACCGCAACTTAAGTAATTCGATTGTGGATGGCAGTGTTTAGATGAAGTTTCTACGCAATCCATGATGGAGGGTACATAAGCTTCGGCCTGGCCGAACTTACGGCCGTATATACTTGTTTTTTTGTTGTTTTGCTCTCACTGCATCTCTGTGTCGCTATTTAATCTACCGTCTGTTCGAGTGTTTGCACAAAAATGCTCAGTGACATTCACACCGAGTGACAACTCACTTGTAAAGATAAACAGACTACACATGCTACACAACACTCCCACACACACAATAAAATAAGCTTATATGGCCAGTGGAGAAATAAGTTTATATTCTGCCAAAGCAAAGGCAGTAGGAGGGCCTTATAATTCAATGCCGATCAAAACACGCACTTTATTTTAGTTCATGACAATTAGTTAATTTTAGTTAAATTTAGTTAGAAATGTGGGAAGAATTTTCTTATTTCAATTATTTTCTGCTTACTTTAATGATGAAAACTAATAATGAGAAAAAAGTTTTATTCAAATGAAGTACACAATTTTATTAAATATAGTCGAAGCTCGGTTTTACGAATGATATATTGTCAGGCCCTTTCGTTAATTAGACAAATTCGTTAAATCGAACGGAAATTTTAAACGTTAAGTTTTATTGAAAATCTTAGTCTTTGTCATGTGAGAAGAAATTCAAGAGTATTTGGAAAAATTGTGGTATATAGTTTAGGTTAAATTAGGTTATTTTATTTTTTATTTCAGGAAATCTCTAATTTGTTTCTAGTCCTCATTTCCGAGCAGGCCCTGCTTTTTTTCGCCGATATAGTGTGTTCTATATATTATTAAGGAGGGAAGGTAGTGTCTACAGTATATTCATCCTCAAAATACGCCTTACATACACCATCAGTCATTGGTCCTATTCGGCGTTAGGACCACAGTCGCCACTCGAGCTAAAAATAATCTACCAAAATGTGGAGAAAATTTTACCAAAAAACTACCAAAAAACAAGTAAGGAAAGTCTAAAGTCGGGCGGGGCCGACTATATTATACCCTGCACCACTTTGTAGATCTAAATTTTCGATACCATATCACATCCGTCAAATGTGTTGGGTGCTATATATAAAGGTTTGTCCCAAATACATACATTTAAATATCACTCGATTTGGACAGAATTTGATAGACTTTTACAAAATCTATAGACTCAAAATTAAATTAAATCGGCTAATGCACTAGGGTGGAACACAATGTTAGTAAAAAAATATGGGAATCATTTAAATCTGAAGCAATTTTAAGAAAACTTCGCAAAAGTTTATTTATGATTTATCGCTCGATATATATGTATTAGAAGTTTAGGAAAATTAGAGTCATTTTTTCAACTTTTCGACTAAGCAGTGGCGATTTAACAAGGAAAATTTTGGTATTTTGACCATTTTTGTCGAAATCAGAAAAACATATATATGGGAGCTATATCTTAATCTGAACCGATTTCAATCAAATTTGGCACACATGACTATATTACTAATTGTACTCCTAGTGCAAAATTTCAACCAAATTGGGCCAAAACTCTGGCTTCTGGGCCATATAAGTCCATATCGGGCGAAAAATATATATGGAAGCTATATCTAAATCTGAACCGATTTCAATCAAATTTGACACACATAACTATACTACCAATTGTACTCCTTGTGCATAATTGTAAGCTAATCGGGATAAAACTCTGGCTTCTGGGTCCATATAAGTGCATATCGGGCGAAAGATATATATGGGAGCTATATCTAAATCTGAATCGATTTCAACCAAATTTGGTACGCATAGCTACAATGCTAAATCTACTCCCTGTGCAAAATTTCAACCAAATTGGGCCAAAACGCTGGCTTTTAGGACCATATTAGCCCATATCGGGCGAAAGATATATATGGGATCTATATCTAAATCTGAACCGATTTCCATCATATTTTACACACTTAACTATACTACTAATTGTACTCCTAGTGCAAAATTTCAACCAAATTTGGCCAAAAATCTAGCTTCTGGGGCCATATAAGTCCATATCGGGCGAAAGATATATATGGGAGCTATATCTAAATCTGAACCGATTTCAATCAAATTTTGCACACTTGACTATACGACTAAGTGTTATGTTTGTACAAAATTTCAAGCAAATCGGTTTAAAACTCTGGCTGCTGGGACCATATTAGTGCATACCGGGCGAAAGATATATATGGGAGCTATATCTAAATCTGAACCGATTTCTTCCAAAATCAATAGGATTCTATTCTGACCCAAATTAGGAGCATGTGCCAAATTTGAAGGCGATTGGACTTAAATTGCGACCTAGACTTTGATCACAAAAATGTGTTCACAGACAGACGGACGGACGGACGGACAGACGGACATGGTTATATCGACTCAGGGACCCAGCCTGAGCATTATTGCCAAAGACACCATGTGTCTATCTCGTCTCCTTCTGGGTGTTACAAACATATGCACTAACTTATAATACCCTGTTCCACAGTGTGGCGCAGGGTATAAATATTATTTTGCAAAATTTTATGTGTGCAGAAAATTTTCTTAGAATTTTATTTCTGTATAAATTTTTTCAAAATTTTATTTCTATACACAATTTTCCCAAAGCTTTACCTCTATGAAAACTTTTTTCAAAATTTTATTTCTATAATTTTCAAAATTTTGTTTCAATAGAAAAATTTGTCAAGACAATACATATTTCAGCACCTGTAGTGTCAGAATGGACTGATTAGCCCACTTAAACTATTCAGTACAAAATATCAAGCTACCTCTATACCTAACCTATGTGCCCGGTCATTGAATACCATTTTCCAGAAATTTGATGAAATATCTCATATGTTGGTGTCTGACTACCGTACTTTATCGACATTTCCGAAGGACTTGAACTATTTTTGCAATCGCCAAATATTGATTTTTGTCTAAGAAATGTTTATTTCAACTCAATATTTTTAAGACACAGATCATCGTGTAAAATTCGTTAAATCGAGCATAAATTTCGTTCGTTATTTAGAATACTCAATGTTACAAATTTGGACGTTGGTTAAATTGGATTTTCGCTAGATAGGCTATTCGTTAAACAGAGCTACGACTTTATCAAAAAATAGTTCATATTCCTAAAATGAATGAAGTTTGCTTAAATTGAGTTCTTAAATTTCTTAAATAAGTAAATTTTTCTTAAATTTTGCCTGTCTTGAAATTCATAAAGCGTTAAAGACATTTTAACAATTTTCAATTCGAGTTTATTTTTCCAAAATATGAAAAAATATTATTTTTAATAAATGTTCTTCAATTTGACATAACTTATTAAATTATTTGTATCATGTTGCAATTACTAAAATATTTTATTTAAAAATTTCTAATATAAACGTACATTTTCTTTTATGGTGGGTTCACTTTTTTCTAAGTGAAATAATACCTAATATAAATTATCGTTAAAAGTGCTCGTTGGAATTAAGAGATTTTGATGTCAACTTTTCCCTACAAATTTGACATAAATCTTCAAAATAATTTAAATCATACTTAAATTCGATGATTTTTTGTAACTTGTCTACAAAGCTAATATTTATTAAAAGATAAGAGATGCTTTTTCAAGCTTTATTTTAAAGACGATTTTATGTAGATTTTTTTGGCTCGGAATTTAAAGGTGTTTTTTTTTCTAAAAAAAAGTGCTTTGCCTTCATATTGTCTGTACAGAATGCGCATTCAAAGGAGCAAACGGGGCAATCGCAGCACTCTCGTTTGTCGGCAGTGCTGAAATGTTCGCAATTTGCCTCTATGCGTGGCACTATTTTCACAACAGAATTCGAAGCCTTTTCGCACTTTTGTTTTTTTTAGAAAATAATCAAAAAAGTAAATTTTCCGGGCAAAAGACAAAAAAAAAAATTCCAAAGGAAAACACCATAAATCATTGATGGAAAGACCAAATCTTTGGTACCGGTTGGGCTTTTTTTCTGTGTAATTGACAGTAATGTCTAAGGAAGATTTTACCAATATTTTCTAATGTGGGATAGAAATATCGAAATGAGGACTAGGGTCCTACACTGAAAAAAAAAAAAACAATGTGTACGTGGTATTGAAGATTAAGCAACCTTCAGTTTAAGAAGCGCAATTTACACAATATTAAGAACAAATTTCTTTAAAATAAAATAATTTTAATTTAAAGAAATATTGTTTTTTTCATTAAATTTTTTTATTTTAAAGAAATTTGTCTTTAATATTGCGCATCAAAATTTCTTATTATTTTTATTATATTTTGGAAATTTGCGTCCCACTGTTAAAGTCGTATGCTTTTGAGCTAAAGCAATGGCACAACTTTAAAAGCATTTCCAAAAATTCCCTCCCAAAGATGTTCTTTATTTTGACTACACAGGAAATTCTTTTAATTCAATTTTTTATATCTCGCTGTTTTCATATCTGTAATGGGTAATTTTAATTTTTTGTGTCAAATGGATTAAGAACCGAGTACATATTAATAATACTCGTATGGTACAAATTATTAAAATTTTGTTGAAAAATGCTACACTTCCGTATCAAAAAAGAACATCTTCACTACTTTTTTTGGGGACGCTTTTTTGCTAGGATTTTGCTTGACTAAGGTCATCTTGACTTTAAGAACTGAGAACAATGTTCTGATTACAACGCATACATTCGATTAAAATTAAGTTTTTCAAAACTTTATTTTAAATGCGTTTTTATTTGAAACATGACAAATTTCCACTTGAAGTCGAGTCTGAATGTGGAAATTTAATTCCCAGCAAAAAAAGCATCGTTAAAAAAGTAGTGAAAATGTTCTTTTTGGATCCGGAAGTGGTGCAAAATTGACGCAGAAGCGATGAATTTAACATGGGCTTGTCATAGGACGGAAGTTCTCCATTTCAACAGCCGTTGCATTGAATTTGCATCACTTTTTTAGGTGTGATCCAAATGCAATATTTTGGATGTAAATCAAAAAATTCTGCGATATTTTGTGAAATAAATAATTTTTATAATTTTTTATAATTTTTAATGGATTCTAACGATTGTCGGAAAGGTTTGATCTCAAATATTTTCAAAAAAAAAACACAATTTTTTCGGATTAGACTTAGCATTTTTTTTTTTGACAAAATTTAAAAGATTTGTACCATTTTATAAATTCTTACTCGGGTTTTACCCTATTTAAAACAAAAAAAGTTAAAATTACCCATTAAAAGTAAAAAAAACCCAAGTTATAAAAAATTTAATTAAAAGAACTTCATGGGTAGTTAAAATAAAGAACATCTTCTAGAAGTGCTTTTAAAGTTATGCCTTTAGAAGAACTTCCAAATTTTTTTGCTGGGTTTGTCATTAACACGTTTTTAAAGGCCTTTCATAGCACAAAGCTAAAAGACAAATTTAAGTACGCAAAACTTAAATTTAAAAGAGAATTGTTTTTCCTAAAATTTATTTTCAGTTTCCCAGCAAAAAAAAACGTCGCCAAAAAATTATTGAAAATGTTCTTTTTGGATCCGGAAGTGGTGCAAAAGTGGCGCAGAAGCGATGATTTTAACATGGGCTTGTCATAGGACGTATGTCCACCATTTCCAACAGACGTTGCACTGAATTTGCATCACTTTTTAAGGTGTGATGCGAATCCAGTGATTTGGATGATGATTTTAACATGGATAAAGAAGAGTTGTGATATTTTGGCAAATAAATAATTTTTACAATTTTTTATGATTTTTAATGCATTATAACGCTTGTCTGGAACGTTTCACATCAAATACTTTCAAAAATTCGCAGTTTTTCTAGAAAGGATTTAACGTTTTTTTTCGGCAAAATTTAAATAATTTGCACTATTTTATTAATTTTTAATCTGTTTTTAACCCATTTGAAACAATAAAATTTTAAATTTCCCATTAAAAATATGAAAAAAGCGGGTTATAAAAAATTGACTCAAATGAACTTCCTGTGCAGTTAAAATAAAGAACATCTTTGGGAGGACATTGTTGGAAGTGCTTTTAAAGTTGTGCCTTAAGAAGAACTTCCAAATTTTTTTGCTGTGTTGTGGTGAACATTTTTACAACTATACTAAAAATAAAAATTTTAGAATGGTGTTTTAAAGGTGTCCATACTTAAATTTTCCGGAATCAATACCAAAAGCATTACGTAGTGTACAGACAAAATCTTTGGAACCAAACATTTTTGTTTTTCAGTATAACAGGCTATGTGAGCTTCAACTCAGCTAAACTTAGGGCCTTTTCTATTGGTTTTCGATGTTCTATTTTGCCCATGGGTTATCCGCAGCAGCTCTCTTACATATAAATATGCCCTTATAACAGAAAAATGTAATAAAAAAGGCGTTTAAACACATGTGAAACATGTCACTCATTTAAGATTCATGTAAATCATATGAGTTTTGATGGAAATAATAAAAGCCTCACACTGTCAGCCGATACGAACACATAGACTTTGTTTGTTTTGCAATGTGAATTTTACCACAGCTATTCCAGGCGCTGATATTTATATTGAAAGATACGATTTGTTTTTATTTACGAACACATCGAACTAATGTTCTGTACATTTTGGAATGGTATAACATGTCTTTATGGGAGTATTTATATATCGTATTATGTATTATTTAAAAACAAAAATTAGGGGTTGATTCCTGTTTCGAATCTTCTTAACTTTAATAGGAAGGTCTCGGGAATTGTCTTGAAATTAATGATTTTGTAAACTTACAGAGCGTCTCAGTGAGTAATCGCGAAGCCGACTTTTGATATTTTTGAAAGTCTACTCAAATCGACTTTTCTAAAAAGTCCAAAGGTCAACATTGGACTAAAAGTCCAAAAAAATCAGGGAGTATTTTTATACTATATTATTTGCCAGCACAAAAAAAGCGTCGCCAAAAAAGTAATGAAAATGTTCTTTTTGGATCCGGAAGTAGTGCAAAATTGACGCAGAAGCGATAAATTTAACATGAGCTTGTCACAGGACGGAAGTCATCCATTCCAACAACCATTGCACTGAATTTGCATCACTTATTTAGGTGTGATCCGAATTCAATGTTTTGGATGTAAATTAAAAAATTCTGAGATATTTTGCCAAATAAATAATTTTTATAATTTTTTATAATTTTTAATGGAAAGTTCACAATTTTTCGACAAAATTTAAATGATTTGTACCATTTTATGAATTCTTATTCTGTTTTTAACATATTTGAAACAAAAAAGTTAAATTACCCATTAAAAGTATGAAAAAACCAAGTTATAAAAAATTGAATTAAAAGAGCTTCCTGGGTAGTTTAAATAAAGAATATCATTGGGAGTGCATCTTCTGGAAGTGCTTTTTAAGTTGTGCCTTTGGAAGAACTTCCAATTTTTTTTTGCTGGGTTACTTTAAAAATTATATTTAAAAGAAAATTTGTTTCCCCAATTTCGCGAAAGTCGAATTTTTCAAATATTCAAATAGTCGAAAAGTCCTAATTTTCAAAAAATCGTTAACTCCAACAGTTTTCCAAATTTTGGAAAAATCAAAAAGTCAAAATCTGGAAAACCAGATTTTTCCAAAATTTGAAAATGTCGGTGGTCGAAAATTCACACTAATAGAAAATATTGCTTTCCAAAATCGTGAACGGACGGTAACAAAATGAAACGGAAAAAATTACGAAACTTCACGAAAAAAATAAAACGAATGTTCTCGGTTTCGTCCAAGGGCGTTCACGATTTCATGAACGGCTTTCGCTTTTCTTCAGCCATCAAAAGTCGTTAATCGTTCTTATGGCAACTCCGTCGGTGGTGCAATGAGCGAAGGCGATTCGAGTCATGGTAGCAGATTTTTTATTTATTTTATAAATTCGTAACCATTACGTTTAAAGATCATGAACGTTGGTTGTTGTTTTGACAACGCATGGTGTCATTTTTTTGTTGTCGGATTGACACCGTCCGTTCTCCATTTGACACCACATGTGTGTTGATTCACTTTCATGAACGGATCGATTTGAAATGAACACGCCGTTCATAATTTTTTCTATGGATGCAGGTTCTCCTAATTTTAAAAAGTTGAAAGGTCAAAATTCGCATTAATTTTTAATAAGTCTAAAGGCCTTTAAATCAATGTTTTCCGAATCGAAAAGTCGACTTTTCCAAATTTCATGAAAAGTCAAAAAATCCATCGACTTTTTCAAATCCTTACAAAACACTTTTTTACATAATCAAAAAGTTCAAACGTCGAAAAATGTAATTTTCCAAACTTTCAAAAATCGAAAGTAAGAAAGTCAAATAGTTGACTTTTCCAAATTTTCAAAAATGAAACTTCTTAAAATTCGTACGGGTCAAAAATTCGATTTTCCAAATTTTCAGAAACTCATGGTCTCCAAAGTTTTAAAAAAACCAAAATTCGAAAATTTTCCAAATTTTGAATATTCGAAACCCGGAAAACTCAAAAAGCCAAATTTTCCTAATTATGAACAAGTTGTAGGAAAGGCCGAAAAGTCAAATTTTGTAAAAGTATAAAAATGCAATAATTGACATTTTGAATATTCACAAAATCGAATTTGCCAAAAAAATCAAAAACTGGAAAAGCAGACTTTTCCAAAATTTGGAACAGATGATCGTTCATTCGGAAAATTCGGGTTTAAAAAATTTAAATTTGAAAAATGGATAAATAGAATTTTGAATAAGTCGAATGGTTGATAAATCGACTTTTTCTAAATCGAAATGCTGACTTTTCTAAATTTCGAAATAGTAGAAAACACATTTTCAAACTTTCAAAAATCGAAAAGTCGATTGTTATAAATATGCAAAATGTCGAAAAATCAACTTTTCCAAATTTTACGAAATTCGAAAAGTTAATTTTCCAAATTTGAAAAACGGAAACTTTCCAAGATTTATATGGTTCAAAAGTCGAAAATTCGAAAATTTTCAAAAAGTCGTAAAAGTCAAATTTTCAAAAAGTTTTCAATTTCAAAAAGTTTATAAATTTTCAAAATCAAAAGGTCGAAACTTTTCCAAATTTTGAGAAAGTCGAGACGGGTAAATCTGAAAACTCAAAAATTAAACTTTTCCAAATTTTGACTTTTTCCAAGTTTTGTAAAAGTTACAAACTCGAATAGTCGACATTTTCAAATTTTCAAAAGTTTGAAAATTCGAAATTCAGAGACTTTTAAAATGAACTGAAAGGAGACTTACAAAATTTGTATAGGCCGAAAATTCGTCATTTCAAAAGGGCAAAAACTCAAAAATTTCTTGTTTGATCGAAAATACGACTTTTCAATTTTGAAAGGTTAATAATCGATTTTTCTAATTAAAAAAAAAATGAGAAAATCGAAAAGTAGAATTTTCAAAAAGTCGAAAACAGAAAAATTCAAAAACTTAACTAACAAACTTTTCCAAATTGTGAACATGTTGAGAGGTAAAAAAGTAGGATTTTCCGAATTAGTAAAAGATTGAATCTCGAATAGTCGACTTTTTCAAATATTCAAGGAGTTGAAAATTAGAAAAGTCGACTATTTCAAATTTTGAAAAAAAAATTGACTTTTCCAAATTTGGAAAAGTCGGTCTTATTTTAGACTTTTCCAAATTAAAAAAAGTCAAATAGCAAAAACCTCAATTTTGCCAATTCTCAAAATTAGTCCTTTCCAAATTTTGAAAAGTTTGAAATCTCGTATAGTCAACCCTTTCAAATTTTATACAAGTTAGCTTTTCCAAATTTTTAAAAATCGATTTTTGGAACTTTCGACTTTTTCAATATTTAAAAAAAATTGAGCTTCCAATTTTTCGAAAAATGTAATGGGCGAAAGTCATTTTTTCCCAAATTTTGCAAAAGTAGAAAATTCGAAAATTCGGCTTTTTAAATTTCCAACAAGTCAACTTTTCCAAACTTGAAAAGTCAACTTGAAAATCTACCTTTAAAGTCTACCAGAAGTCGAATATTCGAAATGCCGCCTTTTCCAATTTTTCAATAAGTCTAAAACTTGAAAGTTGAAGTTTTGATTCTTACGAGTATTACGATTTCTAATTGACTAGCACAAGTATGACCAACAACTCAGCAATTGGCAGGATCGGCAGGATGGCTGCCAGGACATAGGGGATATTTAGAGGGAAATGATATGGGCTATGTCGCAAGAGAAAAGAACTTGGACAGCACAAAGTCAAGAGAAGCCTTAAGCGTTCACTAGGCTAGGATAGATCTTGATGTACAACCTCACTCGCCTGCATTCTCGTGATATTTGGGAAAAAGGTTATGCAGAATCCGCTACAGCTTATAGACAGTCACTAGAAACAAATTAGAGAAGGTGACAAGAGCGAGTTAGTGAATACTACTATCATAGTACTGGCTTTGGTGTTTTGACAAACGATATGATACTGGGAAATCTGTCTCGACCTAACATAACCTTTGAAAAATTGGACTACTTGAGATATTTTCCCTCCACCCATCTTTGTAAACACTCTCAGTTTGTAGTAATATTAATTATTCTAATTAATTGTTGACTCTATAAAATATAGCCTAGAAACCACATGACAGATTTGTCACTGTAATTAAGAATTAAATATTACTCATACGCACCAAGGACATTTGTGTTTTCTTACAGGACAGGAAAAACTTGACGTAAAACATATGGAACAAAATCTCGTGGCATTTATGTCCTTCATTCATTCGTAACAAACAAACACCACCGAACATAGAACAATGCACTAACAACAATACAAACAACACCACGAACACCAACTGAAGATATCCTTGGGTGTCCCTACTTGTCTTTATGACGGTGATATAAATATGATGATACTCTTAAGTAATTGTAGAGTTTTAATTAAATTAAATGGAAATGGAAAAACAACGGCACTCAACAACAAGCAATGCCAGCTGTCTGTTTGGGATGTCTTAGTCTCGGTTCGTGACTAAAATCCATTTCCAGTTTCATTTTGGTCTGTGTATCATCGCGACTTATGGGGTTTTGGCTAAGAACAAAGAAATTAAAACTTATTGCTTCAACTGGCAAATCTAAAATGGACAGTGGTCCCAACAAAATAATAATACGAATAGATTTGAAAGTTTTATATTGAATGCGTAGAAGGTGTACTTACACTGAAAAAAATAATAAGAACTAATATGAATGATAGGTTAGGTTAGGTTAAAGTGGCAGCCCGATTTATTGTGAGGCTCACTTATTTCATTCCCGAAATTGATTGCAAAATATGAAGGACACTGTCATAGCTTTTGGGTCTTGTATCCCTCACAATATTATAAATTAACAATAACTTTGGAATGACTCTATCATTAGGACGAATATACAATGAGGAAAAAAAAAATAGTGTAACACCAAGGTAACATACTTTTTGCGAAACGAAAACACCCTTCGACTATTCTGTCCATTGTGATGCCACATTAAATAAAGTAGCTATTATATACAGGCACTTCTAGTTTTTACCGTTGAACCCACCCGAACCAACCTGATTGTTCCAAAAATTATATCAAACTGCTTAAGTTAAGATTCAATCACGAAATTAATTGATCCAATTAATTTTTTAATTAAAATGTCTTCAATCACAGAAATGATAGTATCAATTAAAGAATTAATTAAAAGGCAATTAAATAATTAATTGATACTATTACTTGTTGTGATTATTTTTGTTTCAATTAAAAAATTTGCTGAAACAATTAAAGTATTAATTGCATATTATTTAAAACTCAATTAAGACCTTAATTGGAAAAATTTCATGATCATTTCTTCTGTGCAGTAATCTAAAGCTTTACGACTTTTAAATTCGCTTACGCAGGAGACTCGCATAAAAAGGGGGGTAAATGATTTCATTTCTTCCGCATCATAACAAGCCTCCGGCGTCGACGGCTAAGCCGATATAAATTGGCCTATTCGGCGAAGGATCATTATCTATTATGAAATTAATTTGAAGCTATCCGACTGGTAATGAGATTAGTTGTACAACCAATCTTACAGTGAAATTTACATTTCATTACAAATTTCTCTGCTAAATATTCGCACATTTTTTGAAGCAGCTTGATAATGATTGATTTATTATTAATACATTTCCTTAATTTAATTCAATATTTGTGATCAATCGGCGACTAAATTTGTGTCGACATATACGGAGGCAAAGTCAACTAGCAAAAAAGCTCGGTGGAGGCTAATATCGGCTGCGCGACTCGGTGGCTTCATTTTCTAGTCAGAAATGATATGTGACGCCTTGAAAACACTAGCATATCTAGTGTGCGCTTTAAGTTCGAATGGGGTCATATTTGCTTGGTGTTGTTGCAACCTTTCATTTCTCCCATCGGACATTCGCCATCATAGCAACCTTCGCACACAGTACGAACTTCCAGGTAGTCAAAGTCATACCAATAGATTCTAGTTCCCCTGGAATAGTTAAGGTAGTTCCTAGACTTGCTAACTCATTCGCTTTGCAGTTCCATGATATGTTCCTGTGGACAGGCGCCCACATTAAGTGAATATTTCACTGCTCAGCCATATCATTGATAAATTTTGCGGCAGTCTATGGCCCTTTTCAACTTAAGGAATACAGAGTCCAGGGATTTTATTGCAGCCATCTGTCTGTGTATATGTTCTATTTATTCCAACATTTGTTGGAACATTACTTATCGGCCAATTTGCTAATATTTCACCCTGAAAAACACGCTATTGTAAATTCCAGGTCTTTAGAATATACTCCGATACCGATCGATGTAGAACTCTATATATCATTTATTCCCAGGGGTCGGTGTGCACCATGCCTCACTGTTGGGAATTAGAGTTTCAGTGGATTACTCTCTGGCGGTTTCGTCAAAGAGTAATCCACTACGTTTGGCACATTTGGCATTATTTTGAGTGCTGAACTGTGACCGTGCGTTTGTTTTCGACTACAGCGATAGCTCACGCAACCGTAAAGCCGTTGATGCTGCTGACTGTTTGGCTAATATGTCTAAAGGTAATAGATGCAACATGACATTAAGGGAATCTGTTCCTGTTTACTGAATGCACGTGAGATACACAAGCACGCCATTCGCTGAATTTTATCTAAGCTTGTCGGCTGCAGAAGTGCCGACCACCAGACTAAAACACCATATAGCATTATAGGTCTAACCACTGCCGTGTATAGCCAATGCACAAGTTTGGGTTTTAGTCCCCACTTTTTTCCTATTGACTTTTTGCACGAGTACAAAGCTATCGTGGTTGTTTTTCGATCTTTCTTCAATATTAAGCCTAAAGTTCAGCTTCCTGTCCAGAATAACGCCAAGGTATTTTGCACACTCATCAAATGGAATTTCAATACCCCCTAAGGATATGGGCTTAACCGTGGGAGTTTTGCGATCTTTGTAGTACATGACTAATTTTGTCTTGGCAGGATTTACTCCAAGACCATTCTCTTTCGCCCATTTCTCAGTCATGCGGAGGGCTCTTTGTATAATATCTCTGATTGTGGATGGGAATTTTCCCCTGACCACATCGTCTGCGTATGCCACCACGTTTATCCTTTCCTTTTCTAGGGAAACCAGAAGGTTGTTTATAGCAACATTCTAAAGAAAAGGTGATAAAACTTCTCCTTAGGGAGTGCCTCGGTTCACTTACCTTTGAACGTTTGCTTGTCCTATTGTGGCTGAAATACGCCTCTTCGTTAGAAGTTCATCTAACTAATATCGAACTCGGATGGACATTATTGAATGCCCCTTCGATGTCAAAAACGCCACAATTGTGTATTGTTCATGCAATGCAGTCTCGGTAGACCTGCCTTTCGTGTAAGCATGTTGTTGTTTCGAGAGCAGTCTTGGATCGATGATAGTTCTAAGATAAATATCTATCAGCCTCTCCAGAGTTTTAAGAAGAATTGCCCGAAATGAAGATAAGCTGGTTGGAGTCTTAAGAAGGAATATAGGAAGAAAATAAACTGATTGGTCGAAATCCTTCGCACTGGAATGAAAAGATTTTCAGGCTTTAGGAATGAAAATCACTTTTGCATCCCTCCACTTTTGTGGAAGATATGCTAGGTTGATACAACCTTTATATATCGCCGACAACCAAGCGATAATTCTGTCAGTCACTGCTTGTAATTCCGCCGGAGTAATTCCATCAGGTCCTGGGGATTTGAAAGGTCCAAAACTATTTGGAGCCCATGATTGATTATAAAGGTTGATGTTTCAATCTGTTTGGCAACACTAGTTTAAACAGCAGATGCACGTTTCTTCAGTCTAGAGTTTAACCATCAGTCATTTTACAAATGAACAACGTTTGCGAATTATTAAATTTTATTATCAAAATGCATGCTCTGAACGTTCTTCTTCGCGAGCTTCTTCCATGTTAAACAGAGAAGCTCAGTTTTGGATCCATGGGTACGTCAAAAATTTCGTGATTCCATAGAATATAACGATTTTTTATACTTTTTTCTAATTTCTTGTCCTTCTTTAACCACTGTACATCAAAAATTAAGTGTCTCAAGTAATAACCCTCTACAACTGTTCTTATGTCCCCCGTCAGAGAAATTGTTCAAGTAGCTCGCCTTTCCATCGCCTTGAGTTAATGAATACTTACAGCAAATGTACAACATTCACAGCGATGAAGATTTCATTCTCTTTGTTTTTTGTTGCAACGCAAAGACGATCAAAATCTCCAATAGGACGAACAACTTGAAATTGAAACCGCAACACAGGAAATGACAAGAGGTGGTATGCCATCGTTTTGATGGTAGCCGGTGAAATGGTGGAGATACAAAAGTGCAAACGGAATACAACATCCAACGGCAACGACGACACCCAACTAGAATCCTTCAAGGAAGGGTGAAGCTTGGCGTTGATTCTCGCATTGGGCGCAAGGAGAAGAGCACTTAAAACTGTCATGTCGCATGACAGTTGGCAACAATTGCAAAACCACTAAATAACCTTAATTTGAAAGCATAACTTTTACAAAAGCGACTGTTTTACGCGCAGCGAACAACAGAACAAGAGTCACCGAATCCCAAACACTAGGAGCAAAAGTAACACCAAATAAGAATCAAGTAAGAAAAGAATAAGATTCAAAGATGTGAAATGACAGCCAGTAACTGCAGAAAAGTTTAATAAGGCCAACTAGACCATGGAACCAGCACAAAAATAAAGGAGAGCAGAAAGAAGTTTCAGCGAAATACGAAATTGTTTGCTAACAGCAAAACAAATGACATTCGAAAGCACTGGTATACAAATTTCTTTGGGATTTCTTCGCAACTATTCCCATATATCAAAAATTGTAAGTTAAGATTTTGTTTGAAAAGTACAAACGGAATATATTATGGAGAATTGCTGTGATAGTATGATACAAGGAATTTTGGGTGTTTTAAGAAGGAATTCGAAGGACTTAAAAGAATATTCAGGTTGTCCTGTCCAATGTCGCCAGACATACACCTAAGCCAGTATTCTGCTATCTATCTTCTTCTTTCCTTCGTATCCTTCTTTTATTCCAAGATCTCTGTGTCTCTAACGAATTTTCTAATTAGTTTCCAGTCCTTGCTTCCAAGCTGGACAAGGTCCATCTACACCGATATGTTTACCTCTTTGACTAGTAAGGCAGGGGGTGACAAAGGTAAAGGGTGATGTGTTAAGAGCTTGATAACTTTTTAAAAAAAAAACGCATAAAATTTGCAAAATCTCATCGGTTCTTTATTTGAAACGTTAGATTGGTCCATGACATTTACTTTTTGAAGATAATTTCATTTAAATGTTGACCGCGGCTGCGTCTTAGGTGGTTCATTCGGAAAGTCCAATTTTGGGCAACTTTTTCGAGCATTTCGGCCGGAATAGCCCGAATTTCTTCGGAAATGTTGTCTTCCAAAGCTGGAATAGTTGCTGGCTTATTTCTGTAGACTTTAGACTTGACGTAGCCCCACAAAAAATAGTCTAAAGGCGTCAAATCGCATGATCTTGGTGGCCAACTTACCGGTCCATTTCTTGAGATGAATTGTTCTCCGAAGTTTTCCCTCAAAATGGCCATAGAATCGCGAGCTGTGTGGCATGTAGCGCCATCTTGTTGAAACCACATGTCAACCAAGTTCAGTTCTTCCATTTTTGGCAACAAAAAGTTTGTTAGCATCGAACGATAGCGATTCACCGTAACGTTGCGTCCAACAGCATCTTTGAAAAAATACGGTCCAATGATTCCACCAGCGTACAAACCACACCAAACAGTGCATTTTTCGGGATGCATGGGCAGTTCTTGAACGGCTTCTGGTTGCTCTTCACTCCAAATGCGGCAATTTTGCTTATTTACGTAGCCATTCAACCAGAAATGAGCCTCATCGCTGAACAAAATTTGTCGATAAACACATTTCGAACCGAACACTGATTTTGGTAATAAAATTCAATGATTTGCAAGCGTTGCTCGTTAGTAAGTCTATTCATGATGAAATTTCAAAGCATACTGAGCATCTTTCTCTTTGACACCATGTCTGAAATCCCACGTGATCTGTCAAATACTAATGCATGAAAATCCTAACCTCAAAAGAATCACCCTTTAGAAATCCAAGGTCTCATCATTCTCACAACACATCCTACATACATGTATTCGGCACAGATCTGCTGTGAATTGTCGGTGCTCGACCATTATTTCCTAAATTCTTTGGACCGTCGTCCTACTCTCCTTGAGTAGTTCTCCAGAATTTTTCTTATCAGGAGCAGCCCGTAGTATTGCCGACCATTGTATTAGTCTACATCACTTTATGTGTCTCCCGTAACTATTCATCCAACTCGGCCCGCATTGCCTCTACGGGCTTTGTGTCTTCTATATTCACATGCTGTATGCCCTAGCTCTTGTCGCCAGTTCGTTAACGCTTTCTCTTATTCCGGCATGTCACAACGGCTTCCACTCGAGCCAAAAATCATCTAACAGAATTTAAAGAAAATTTTACCAAACAAAATTTTATTTTGCAAAATTTTATTTCTATCGAGACTTTTCTCAAAATTTTATCTCTACAGAGAATTTTGTCAATATTTTATCTATAGAGATAAAATTTTATCTCTATAGAAAATTTTCCCTAAATTTTATCTCTATAGAAAATTTTGTTAAAATTTTATCTCTATAAAAATTTTTTTCAAAATTTTATCTCTATAGAATATTTTGTTAAAATTTTATCTCTATAGAAAATTTTGTTAAAATTTTTTCTCTATAGAAAATTTTCTCAAAATTTTATGTCTATAGAAAATTTTCTCAAAATTTTATCTTATAAAAAATTTTCTCAAAATTTTATTTCTATAGAAAATTTTCTCAAAATTGTATCTCTATAGAAAATGTTGTTGAAATTTTATCTCTATGAAAATTTTGTTAAAATTTTATCACTATCGAAAATTTTCTAAAAATTTTATCTCTATAGAACATTTTCTCAAACTTTTATCTCTATAGAACATTTTCCCTAAATTTTATCTCTATAGAAAATGTTCTATAGAACATTTTCCCTAAATTTTATCTCTATAGAAAATTTTGTTAAAATTTTATCTCTAAAAAATTTTGTTAAAATTTTTTCTTTATAGAAAATTTTCTCAAAAATTCATCTCTATAGAAAATTTTATTAAAATTGTATCTCTATAGAAAATTTTGTTAAAATTTTTTCTCTATAGAAAATTTTGTTAACATTTTTTCTCTATAGAAAATTTTCTCCAAATTTTATTTCTATAGAAAATTTTCCCTAAATTTTATCTCTATAGAAAATTTTCTCAAAATTTTATCCCTATTAAAATTTTCTCAAAATTGTATCCCTTTTATCCATATCTCAAAAATTTTGTCAAAGTTTATTCCTATAGAAAAATTTTGTCAAATTTTTTTTCTATAGAAAATTATTTCTATAAAACGTCTATAAACGTTTCAAAACGTCAAGAGTTCTACAATAACAAATCTGCCATTTTTGGTAGAATTGTACCAATTGTGGCAACCGCGAAATCTGTGAAAATGTTCACATTTTGTGGCCTCGAGTTATTTCCAAGCCAATTAACACATTCCGTTATGGTAGGATTGTGCCCGTCGTTTCATCCAGCTTCGATCTATCGGTGTAGCAGTTATTTCCCTCTGGTATCTGATTAACCAACCACGCTTGAATTCCACCACATGAGGTGGCCATAGATGCCAAATGTGACATTCCGTTAGATGGTCCTGGGAGAATGTCTGGAAGCTGTGACCATTTCATACTTGGCTAGAAAACTACAAGTGGCTAGTCCTATAAATTATTTTTATCGTTGTGCAAGCACCAAGACTATGTATTCTTTTGATTGAAGACTTAGTACTACTCTCAAGACCCAAAACAGTACTACATCCAAGAAAAAGTTGCCACAAAATTCACTACTTTTGATTTTCCTGGATCCGGAAGTGATGCAAAATTGGCGAGAAGCGATCACGGTTGCCACAGTTGGTATAATTCTACCAAGAATGGTAGATTTTGCAAAATATTTCTCTTCAAAAATTTTCTAGAATTAAAATTTTGTCTAGAAACAAAATTTTGACAGAATTTTCTATATAAATAATATATAGAAATAAAATTTTGACAAAACATTTTGTAGAAATAAAATTTTGACAAAACTTACAATAGAACTCAAATTTTAATAAAATTTTCTTTAGAAATAAAATTTTGACAAAATTTTCTATAGAAATAAAATTTTGACAAAATTTTTTATAGAAATAAAATTTTGACAAATTTTTTTATAGAAATAAAATTTTGACAAAATATGCTATTAAAATAAAATTCTCACAAAATTTTCTATAGAAATAAAATTTTGACAAATTTTTTTTATAGAAATAAAATTCTCACAAAATTTTCTATAGAAATAAAATTTTGACAAATTTTTTTATAGAAATAAAATTTTGACAAAATTTTCTAAAGAAATAAAATTTTGAAATAAAATTTGGCAAAACTTTCTATAGAAATCAAATTTTAATAAAATTTTCTTTGGAAATAAAATTTTTACAAAATTGTCCATATAAATAAAATCTTGACAAAATTTTCTATAGAAATAAAATTTTGACAAAACTTTTTGTAGAAATAAAAATGTTGACAAAATTTACTATAGAAATCAAATTATAAAAAAGTTTCTATAGAAATAAAATTTTGACCAAATTTTCTATAGGAATAAAATTTTCACAAAATGTTCTATAAAAGTTTTTTTGTTTGGTAGTTTTTTGGTAGATAATTTTTGGCTCGAGTGGCAACTGTGGAATCGATGAATTTAACATGGACTTGTCATTGGACGGATGTCCAACATTTCAACAGCCATTGCACAAAATTTGCATCACTTCTGAAGTTATGATCCGAATTCAGTGCTAAAAATATTGTGATATTTCGTCAAATAAATAATTTTTATAATATTTTAGGATTTTAAATGCAAATTCAAAAATTCTCAATTTTTCTACAATAGGCTAAAATCACAGTAGGAATTATTAAAATGGTACAAATTATTTAAATTTTGTCGAAATAAATGTTTTAGCAAATTTAAATAATTTGTACCATTTTAATAATTCCTACTCTGATTTTAGGCTATTTGAAGCAAAAAAAGTTAAAATTACCCATTAAAACTATGAGACAAGCGAGTTATGAAAAACTGAATTAAAATAACTTCTTGCGTTGTTAAAATAAAGAACATTTTTGGATGACATTTTTAGAAGCGAATGTGCATGAGATGGAGGAGGAATCAAAAAACTGTTCTTCAGTGCAACCCCTACTTCGTATGTAGATAAAAAATCTACTGTTCTATCCCAATATCTTGTCCATTATTATTTCGTACTAATAGACAAGATATTGGGATAGAAAAAGCGTCGCCAAAAAAGAAGTGAAAATGTTCTTTTTGGATCCGAAAGCGGTGTAAAATTGGCGCAGAAGCGATGAATTTAACATGCACACAAAAATTTTTTTTCTGATTCAATCACGAAATTAATTGATCCAATTAATTTTTTAATTGAAATGTCTTCAATCACGATAGTATCAATCACAGTTTTAATTGGGCATAGAAAAAAATCTTGATTAAAAAATTAATTGATTTCAGTGCCAAATTTCAATTAATTTTTTAATTGATTCAATTAAAAATTTAATTGATGTTGATTGCAAAACTCAATTAATTTATTAATTAAAAAAAGGTAACTATTTTCAATTACATTCTGAATTGGCTTAGAATTTTTATTTGGATTAACAATTGATTGTTTGAAAAAAAAATTAATTAAAAATTTAAAAAAAAAATGTTCATCATCATCATAAACTGACTTAGGCTTCCGAATTTGATTAAAAGTTAATTGTATCAATTAACTTTTTAATTAAACATTTTAAAATTTTCAATCATTGACTTAATTAACTTAATGTTTCTATCTTGATTAAAAAGTTAATTGTACCAATTAATTTATTAATTGAAAAAAATTTCAACTTCAATTAACTTTTTAATTGGAAATATTTTGGTGATATTTTTTTCTGTGTGGGCTCGTCACTGCACAGATGTTCACCATTTTAACAGCCGTTGCACCGGATTTGCATCACTTCTTAAGGTGTGATGCGAATTCAGTGTTTTGGATGTAAGTTAAGAAATTTTGTGATATTTTGACAAATAAATAATTTTTAAAATTCGTTATGTTTGTTATTGTTGGCTTCTCTTCAATCGTTATTGTTGTTTTTGATCTCAGCTTAAAGCCATGCATTAACTAAAAAAACAACAATAACAATTTTTAAAATTTTTTATGAGTTTTTATGAGTGTGGAACATTTAAAAAATTTTTGCCATTTTATTAATTCTTAATCTATTTTTAACCTATTTGAAACAAAAAATTTTAAATTTTCCATTAAAAATATGAAAAAAGCGAGTTATAAAAAATTGAATTAAAAGAACTTTCTGTGCAGCTAAAATAAAGAACTTCCAAATTTTTTTGCTGGGCGTCTTTAAGCTGAGAAATTATTTAGACCAACTTCTGCTCTTCTACTCCTTACAAACTTGTAATCTAGTGCATAGTGTAGAATACCTCCAAAACAAAAAAAAAAAAAAAAAAAAACAGCGTTGTGCAAGATTGACCATTGTGTAGGTGCCATAGAAAATTCTTGCATTTAATACCAAAATGAAGATGAGACAATAGGATATCCTTCCTTTATAACAAAACTGACCATCACCCCGTCCCCCTTCATCAATCCATGAAGAAGGAATGTAATTGCCTGCAGCAATATATACAATTCGCAGTAGTGTTCCATGAGATTCTTTTTATCGTTTCATTTCTTGGGTTTTGTTTTTCTGTTAGCTGGCATTATCCTATTCGCTTTAATGCAATCAGAATTACGAGAACTTCTCCTGAGTTTGTGGCATTACAAGTTTTTGTTTTGTGGTCCACCAATTGTTGTTAATATTTATGTTAAGATGATAATGGTGGTTGAGGTTTTGCGATATTACATAGCTTTCCACGACACCAATAATTTCGATTGTGTTTTCTTTTCATTTTTTATTTTATTTTATTGCTATTTGCCCTTTTGCTTTAAATTCTGGAAAAACTTACAGTAGGAGTTTGACTTAAGTTATAAATTATTACTTACATTTATTTTAGATTCGCATTTCAATTTGTACGAAAAATATAAACTGAGGTGGAGTGTCATATTTCTAAGCACCTAAGTGTAACTATGTTTTAAGAGATACACTGGAACAAAATACGTAGTTATACTAATCCTAAATTTAAATTATTTTCATTGCCAAAAATGTATATGTTTTTTTTTCGAAATTTTCCATAGCCCAATGAAATTTTTCTTTTGTTAAGTATGTCTCAAATATTTTATGAACTAAACGTGGATATAAAGTTCAAAGACAATAAACATAACTTCAATATGAACTAAGGCAAAAGAAAATCTCCGCACAATTCCCAAAAATAGTAAGAATGAACTACAGTATGGTTCAAATGGTCATGATTCGGCGCCAATGATTTTTATACCCTCCACCATAGGATGGGGGTATATTAACTTTATCATTCCGTTTGTAACATATAGAAATATTGTTCTTAAGTCGAGTTGAAACTTCGCACAAAAAGTTGTTATTGACGTAGATCGGATGGTATTGCAAATGGGCCATATTGGACCACTTTTATGTACGTTTTGTTACTATATGGTATCTAACATTCATGCTAAAATTAGTCTATCCGAAGGAACAAATTTCATCCAATCCGGTTAAAATTCTTGTAGAAATCAATGCGTCGTGATGATTAAAAATCAAAAAAGCAATAATTTTATTTTTGACATAAAATATGAAAATCAATTGTTTTGAGAAAATCGAACATAAGTCTAAAGCTACTTAGTTAATCCTCAATTTATATAAAATACAAACATATGTCGCTTGAAATGAAAAATAATCTATGACTACTCTATAGTTTAAAACAAAAGTAGAATTTGAAATAGTGTCGTCACATTCTGTACGTGGTGTTTATATATAGCCTCTAACATCTATGCAAAAACTGGTCCAAATCGGTCCATAATTATATATAGCCCCATATAAACGGATCCGTAGATTTGAACTCCGGAGCGTCTTTGAGGAGCAAATGTGTCAAGTATATGGACACTAACAATTGTGCAAAAATTAGTCCATATCGTTTCATAATTATGTGTAGCCCTCATATAAACCGATCACCAGATTTAACCTCCGCAGTCCCTTGGAGGAGTAAATTTCACCCGATTTGGTTAAAATTTGGTACGTTATGCAAGGATATGGCCGCTAAAACCATCCTCAAATTGTTCGCTCTATAGTTATATATAGCCCCCATATAAACCGATTCCCAGATTATGCTAACGAAGCCTCTTGGAGAGCCAAAATTGGTTCCTAACGATCCAATCACAAAAAATGGTCCATATCGGTTCATAATTGTATATAGCTCCCATATATAGCGACCCCCATATTTCAATTTCTACGCAATCCATTGTGAAGAGTACATAAGATTCGGCCTGACCGAACTTACAACCGTATGTACTTTTTATACCCTCCACCATAGGATGGGGGGTATATTAACTTTGTCATTCCGTTTATAACACATCGAAATATTGCTCTAAGACCCTATAAAGTATATAATTTCTGGGTCGTGGTGAAATTCTGAGTCGACCTAAGCATGTCCATCCGTTCGTCTGTTGAAATCACGCTAACTTCCGAACGAAACAAGCTATCGACTTGAAACTTGGCACAAGTAGTTGTTATTGATGTAGGTCGGATGGTATTGCAAATGGGCCATATCGGTCCACTTTTACGTATAGCCCCCATATAAACGGACCCTCAGATTTGGCTTGCGGAGCCTCTAAGAGAAGCATATTTCATCCGATCCGGCTGAAATTTGGTACATGGTGTTGGTATATGGTCTCTAACAACCACGCAAAAATTGGTCCACATCGGTTCATAATTATATATAGCCCCCATATAAACCGATTCCCAGATTTGGCTTGCGGAGCCTCTAAGAGAAGCAAATTTCATCCGATCAGGCTCAAATTTGGTGCATGATGTTTGTATATGGTCTCTAACAACCGTGCCAGAATTGGTCCATAATTATATATAGCCCCCATATAAACCGTTCTCAAGATTTGACCTCCGCAGTCTCTTGGAGGAGCAAAATTCATCCGATCCGGTTCAAATCTACCAAAATTTTGTCAAATTTTTATTTCTATAGAAAATTTTGTCAAAATTTTATTTCTATAAAAAATTTTGTTAAAATATTATTTCTAGAGAAAACAAATACGTGTGTCGAAAATAGCGTGTATCGGTCCATGTTTTGATATAGCCCCATATAGACAGATCTTCCGGTTTTACTTCTTGGGCTTCTAAAGTCTGTAGTTTTTAACCAATTTGCCTGACATTGTAAATCTAAAGTTATTTTAGAACCTTAAAGAGGGGTGTCAAAAGTGGTGAGTATACGTCCATGTTTTGATATAGTCCCCATATAGACCGATCTCCCGATTTTACTTCTTGGGCTTGTAGAATCCGTAGTTTTTATCCCATGTGCCTGAAATTGGAAATCTAGAGGTATCTTAGGACCACAAAAAGGTGTGCTCAAAATGGTGAGTACCGGTCAATGTTTTGGTATAGGCCCCATATTGACCGATCTCTTGATTTCACTACTTGGGTTTAGAGAATCCGTAGTTTTTATCCAATTAGCATCACATTGAAAATCTAGAGGTATTTTATGACCATAAAGAGGTGTGCCAAAAATGATGCGTATCAGTCCATGTTTTGGTATAGCCCCCATATAGACCTATCTCCTGATTTTACTTCTTGGGCTTAAAGAATCCATAGTTTTTATCCAATTTGTCTGAAATTGGATATCTTGAGGACCATAAAGAGGCGCGCCGAAAATTGTGAAAATCGGTCAATGTTTCAGTATAGCCCGATCTTACCGTAATTTGTATCCCATTTGCCTGAAATTTTAAATCTACTGGAATTTTAGACTCGAAAAATGTGTATCGGATTTAGTTTTTATCGGTCCATTTGGGAAGGCCTCCATATATGTTAGACCGATTTCACTTCTTGAGGGTATGGAAGGCGCACTGATCATGAAAAGTGCTTGAAACTGAATGTAAAATTTCCAGATTTTACTTCTCGTAATCATTTATGTAATTGGGGTGAAATTCTACAGATTTTAGATTTGAAACCGAGGCGTTATTTCATCATTTTCTTGTACTCTTACTTAAGAGATGTTAATGATCCATCTAAAACTTAAACAAAAATGGTTCTTATAAATCCAGAATCTGATATACTATTCATACACTCAAAAAAAAAAGTGAACTCTCTATTTCACTAAATCCAATTTAACTTTATTTTAGTTCATGGAATTATTAGGTTTGGGGAAAGTTTAATTTACTCTAATAATTCATTGCGTACGTTAGTTAAATGAACTAAAAATTAAGAATAAAGATTTACTAAATTCTTATTTCTCACAAAATAGTTCATTATTCCTTTAAATTTTACTACAAAAGCGCCCATCGTGAACTTCGTATGTCACTAAAGACATTCTTGTAATTTTCAATTCCATTTTTATACCCTCCACCATAGGATGGTGGTATATTAACTTTGTCATTCCGTTTGTAACACATCGAAATATTGCTCTAAGAGCCCATAAAGTATATATATATATTCTGGGTCATGGTGACATTCTGAGTCGATCTGAGCATATCCGTCCGTCTGTTGAAATCACGCTAACTTCCGAACGAAACATGATATTGACTTGAAACTTGGCACAAGTAGTTTCTATTGATGTAGGTCGTATGGTATTGCAAATGGGCCATACCGGTCCACTTTTACGTATAGCCCCCATATAAACGGACCCCCAAATTTGGCTTGCGATTGCTCTAAGAGAACCAAATTTCATTCGATCCGGCTGAAATTTGGTACATGGTGTTAGTATACGGTCTCTAATGACCATGCAAAAATTGGTCCACATCGGTCCATAATTATATATAGCCCCCATATAAACCGATCACCAGATTTGACCTCCGGAGCCTCTTGGAACACCAAAATTCAGTTGAAATTTGGTACGTGGTGTTAATATATGGCCTCAAACACCCATGCAAAAATTGGTTGAAATCGGTCAATAATTATATATAGGCCCCATACAAACCGATCCCCAGATTTGACCTCCGGAGCCCCTTGGAAGAGCAAAACTCATCCGATTCGGTTGAAATTTGGTACGTGATGTTAGTATATGATATGTAACAACCATGCCAAAAGTGGTCCATATCAGTCCATAATCATATATAGCCCCCATATAAACCGATCCCGAGATTTGGTTTTGGAGCTTCTTGGAGGAGCAAATTTCATCCGAGTCAGTTGAAATTTGTTACATTGTGCTAGTATATGGCTGTTAACAATCATGCCTAACTAGGTGCATATCGGTCTATAGTTATATATAGCCCTCAGATAAATCGATCCCCAATCACACAAAAATGGGTCCATATCAAGTTCATAACTCTATATATCCCCCATATAAGCGACCCCCATATTTCAATTCTGACTCTATACGTACCGTGCAAAAGTCCATGTCGATTCGTAATTATTTGTAGACTTACCTATACATAACTTTTTTGTCTAATATATACCACGTATGGACTAACTCACAATTTAGAAAACGATGTTAAAAAGTTTTAAGATACCACAATCCAATTAATTCGATTGTGGATGACAGTCTTTCGTATAAGTTTCTACGCAATCCATGGTGGAGGGTACATAAAAATCGTCCTGGCCGAACTTACGGCCGTATATACTTGTTTTCCATCAAATTACAAAATTTTCTTTAACAAGTGAACAAAATTAATTATATCCAATAAATTTTCTTAATTTTGTCGAAAAGTATTTACTTATTTTTGTCATATCGGCTTGATGCCTGCGTTTAGTTAAAATTTTCTAAAAATTGTCAAAAATTTCCAAAATTAACCAAAAGTTTTCTTCGCTGGTTTTTCAGTATAGGTACAATTCTAAAATTTATCTTCGGGAAGTGTACTGTTGAACTGCTCTGCTTGGGAGAATATTTCCCCCCTGAAATTTTAAAGGAAACTATAATATTTGATTCATGGTGGTAGGTAAGATTTAAGATTCGTCCCGGCCGAACTTACTGCTGTATATACTTGTTTCTTCTATAAGAGGGTTTAATTTCGTGAGTTGTAGTAAAAAAGCACAAAAAGGCATTAAATTTTTCTTACGTTAACGACGTTTTGTGGAAATCTCAAAATGTGGTGTATAAAATAGTTCAATTTTGTCACGAGCTAGTTCATTCTTTCTATAAAACAGTTAGAAAGGGCGAAAATTCGATTTTTTCATCCCCAATATGAATGAAATAAATGTTTTCTAAAAATTAATGGTCTCATAATCTACTCATCTATCAATAAGAATATTTTCCTCATCTATCAATGAGAATATTTTCCTGAATTTCTTCGCTGTATTGATTTCCGCAATAGATACCTTTTTATGTTCAAAAACCCATATTTAAAAAAAAAATTAAATTATTTTGTTTAAATCACCAATTAAACCTACATCAAAAACTCCTGTTTTTGGGAAATTATATTTGATGTTCATAATTAAAAAGAGGCAATGACAATGTAGAAAAAACGTGCTCATTAAAATAAACTGGTAAGTGGTCTTTTCCGTTTAATAATTCCCTTAACATGGCCTTTCCACATTCACTCATTTGGATATTTTCGTTTTTTTTTTGTTTTTTTTTTTTTTTTTGTTTTGAAATATGCCAAATCACAGATCATATTTCAAGGGGACTTTGGTGAGAAGAAGGAGAAGAAAATGACAAAAAAGGCAGACAAAATTTAAAATCCCTCCTCTTGATCAAGGATAGTTAAATGAATTACAAGTTAAATCAAATTATTTATTTTAGCTCCCTCTCCCCTCCCACCATTTCAATTCGAAAAAATTAATGAGGCCCAACATTTTAAGTGAGTAATTTGACATGTTTCTTTGATTTTTTTTCTTAGCCCACTGCGATGAGGGAAAGTTTTAAGGACCTCCATTTCCAACGCAAATGATGGAAAACCAGAAAATATTGTCATTGGTTTTTATCGTGTCAAAAGAAAAAAAGTATTTTCTCTAACTCAAAAAAGTAAATTTTTTCTTTCCCTCTCATAGCAACGCGTGAACGAAATTGACTAAATTCACCCCGGAGCATATGAACGTAGACACAAAATAGAAATAAGTTTACCCTCTAGAGATAGATGGGAGACAACATCAGCTTCTTATTGCCTGAAAACCTCATCAACACCTAATCCTCGTAGACGTGCCACATTATTATTTCCCATTATTACTTGCATTAAAATTTTGGTTTCACTAAAAACTTTTAGCCTTAAAATGTCATTAAAGCAATCATTAAGGCGTTAAAGCATTAGTTGGCTGACTGACTCATGCTCAATAGTAGAAATGTATGGCATGTGACACAGGGAAATAGACTAAGGACACAGTGGTAGCAAAAGGAAATGCGGGTGGGTCCCGTGGGATATTCTTACAGTTCGATGATTTTTTTAGTAGGTTAGGTTGAAAAGAGGGTTCAGGTTTTCCCCATGTCGGCATGGGGAAAACCTGAAAACCAGCTCCTACTTCCAAGCAGGGCCCGCTCCCGATTCACCTCTTCACTTGGCCTAGTAAAGTCAAGACAGTGTCATTGAACTAAACATATGGTTAGGTTAGGTGGCAGCCCGATATTTCAGGCTCACTAGACTATTCAGTGCATTGTGATACCACATTGGTGAACTTCTCTCTAAACATATAATCGGGCAGCACTCTGTGATAAGAGTTAATGGACTGAATAGTGTAAGTGAACCTGAAATACCGAGCTGTACCTACACATAACCTAACCACGATCCAAGCTCACCAATTCCTCAAAACGCACCCTACCATCCTCCGGTGCTCCTATTTTGCAGAGATGGTCATTATTCCCAAGGTCCTCCTGACTCTCGTCATACACTCCTTGAATAGTTCTTCGGTCTTTTTTTATTAGGTTCACCCCATAGTATTTTCATCTTCCTTCCAAACGTTGCATTGGTCCACATCGCTTTATATGGCTCCCGTGCCATTCAACCATCTCGGGCCGCATTGGTTCTATTGGATTTACGTTCTCTAAGTTCACTTTCCTATGAGGCCTACTTCTTATCGCCAGTTCATTTGCGTTTATGTTTCCTCCTTTTCCGGTTCGTTATCGAACCGTAAAGTCACCTATTTCCTTTATTGCCCTCCGGCAATCTGTGAAAATGTTCACGTTTTGTGGCATCGTGTTATATCCGATACATTCAACACATTACGTTATGGCACGCTCTTCAGCCTGCAGCATTGTTCTGTGGTCCAGTAATTGGAATGGGATATCGGTGTGTGGGTTCTCCACATATACGCCCAGTCCCCTCCTTTCACCCATATTCGATACATCGGTGTAGCATTTATTTCCCTCTGGTATCTGTTCTGCGATTCCACTCTCCCAGGACCATCTTACTGACGTCAGAATGTCGCATTCGGCATTTCTCCCACCGTCTCCCCATTATCCATTGATGGTTCGTCATGCTTATGTTCATTCTCCCAACCTCTTCAATCTCATCGCAACCATAGCGTCTTCACTTTTGACCTGAATCTCTGCAGGTCTTCCAGCACCGTCTCCAAAGTTCTGGTTGGCATGGTCTTCATTGCCCCAGTTATGCCAAGATCCTTGGGCCCGTTGTATAATTTCTCTCCAATGATGTCCACCAGATTATTGACGCGTATGTTAGGATTGAATTGGATTACGCTCTTATATATCCAGTGCGCCATCTTTGAATTCAGGCCACATTTACAGTCCACACATCTTCTGCACAGTTCCCAACATACGTAGGCTTCCTAGTTCTCTCTTTGATGTCACTCTTCCAATTCAGTTTCTATAGAAAATTTTGTCAAAATTGTATTTCCAACGAAAATTTTGCCTAAATTTTATTTCTATAGAAGGTTAGGTTAGGTTAGGTTGCAGCCCGATGTATCAGGCTCACTTAGACTATTCAGTCCATTGTGATACCACATTGGTGAACTTCTCTCTTGTCACTGAGTGCTGCCCGATTCCATGTTAAGCTCAATGACAAGGGACCTCCTTTTTATGGCCGAGTCCGAACGGCGTTCCACATTGCAGTGAAACCACTTAGAGAAGCTTTGAAACCCTCAGAAATGTCACCAGCATTACTGAGGTGGGATAATCCACCGCTGAAAAACTTTTTGGTGTTCGGTCGAAGCAGGAATCGAAGCCACGACCGTATGTATACAAGGCGGGCATGCTAACCATTGCACCACGGTGACTCCCATTTCTATAGAAAATTCCCTACGGGAAATTGGTGCAAGTTGCTACTAAAGGACCAGGACTGGCATCAGTGCTCCAGTTTGTCGCAACTTTTCAATTTTTATACCCTCCATCATAGGATGGGGGTATATTAACTTTGTCATTCCGTTTGTAACACATCGAAATATTGCTCTAAGACCCCATAAAGTATATATATTCTGGGTCGTAGTGAAATTCTGAATCGATCTAAGCATGTCCGTCCGTCCGTCTATTGAAATCACGCTAACTTCCGAACGAAACAAGCTATTGACTTGAAACATGGCACAAGTAGTTGTTATCGATGTAGGTCAGATGGCTGAAATTTGGTACATGATGTTGGTATATGGTCTCTAACAATCATGCAAAAATTGGTCCACATCGGTCCATAATTATATATAACCCCATATAAACCGATCCCCAGATTTGGCTTGCGGAGCCTCAAAAAGAAGCAAATTTCATCCGATCCGGCTGAAATTTGGTATCTGATGTTGGTATATGGTCTCTAACAACCATGCAAAAATTGGTCCACATCGGTTCATAATTATATATAGCCCCCATATAAACCGATCCCCAGATTTGACCTCCGGAGCCTCTTGGAGGAGCAAAATTCATCCGATCCGGTTCAAATTAGGAACGTGGTGTTAGTATATGGTCGCTAACAACCATACCAAAATTGGTCCAATCACACAAAAATTGGTCCATATCGGTTCATAATCATGGTTGCCACTAGAACCAAAAATTTTCTACCACAATTTTATTTCTATAGAAAATTTTGTCAAAATTTTATTTCTATAGAAAATTTTGTCAAAATTTTATTTCTAGAGAAAATTTTGTTAAAATTTTATTCGGTTCATAATAAAATTTTCATCATTTTCAAAATTTTATTTCTATAGAAAATTTTATTCAAATTTTATTCGGTTCATAATCATGGTTGCCACTCGAGCCACAAATAATCTACCAAGATTTTATTTCTATAGAAAATTTTGTCAAAAGTTTATTTCTATAGAAAATTTTGTTAAAATTTTATTTGTGTAGAAAATTTTGTCAAAATTTTGTGTCTACTTTGTCAAACTGAATTATATACGTATTGGATCGATCTTTTTTGATTTAATATATACCACGTATGGACTTACATACAATTTAGAAGATGGTGTTAGGAGGTTTTAAGATATCTTGCCATCGGGAAGCGTTACCGCAACTTAAGTAATTCGATTGTGGATGGCAGTGTTTAGAAGAAGTTTCTACGAAATCCATGATGGAGGGTACATAAGCTTCGGCCTGGCCGAACTTACGGCCGTATATACTTGTTATATAATTTATTGATTTCTATACTCTCTTGGTTTTAGCATCTTATTGGATCAGCCCATTTTCTGAAATACAAACATCAGAATAATCCATTGTTCCATATATTCCAAAAGGTTTTACTTTCTGGTGGAGAGTTTGTCCCATATTAGTTCATAAGCCTGTCTATAGTGTAATCCTACTAAGTTGTCATAGGACGCGTCCTTTGGAATGAATCGAAGATGTGTTCTAAAGTGTAAATTTACCCCGTCAAATCCATGTTAAAGTGATCGGTACTTTCCATACGTTTTGACCAGAACTGGGACAGGTCCTAGTTCTGTACCGGTCCTGGGGTTGATCCATTTCCCGTATGGTTGTATGAATATTTTATTTCTATAGAAAGTTTTGTCCAAATTTTATTTCTATAGAAAATGTTGTCAAAAATTTATTTCAATAGAAAATTTTGCCAAAATTTTATTTCTGTAGAAAATTTTGTCAAAATTTTATTTCTATAAAAAATGTTGTCAAAATTTGATTTCAATAGAAAATTTTGAGGCAATATCAAAGCATAGACCTACATAGGTCGTCTTCGAATTTAATCTGTTATAAAGGATGACTTAATCTCCATTAAAGTCGACTTAGTCCCTATTTAAATTAAATAACACATAAACATTTCCATCAACTAAAAATAGGGTTAAGGGAGGTATTAAGTTCGAGTTTAGCCGCTAAAATAGTCATTTTTTCACTAAAGTGGAAACTAAATCACTAAAAAAAAGGCATGCAGTTATACATATTTGTTGCATATTCCATAATAACTTGATGGGAAATAGCCCAAAGCAAATTTTCACAAAGTTTGTATTCCTTAAAATGGGTTATTAAAGAAAAGTAATCGTGAAAAAATTACGATTTTAGCGGCTAAACTCAAACTTAATACCCACCTTTAAGTAGGCTTTATTGACCTGAAGGATTCACTTTGTTTTGAGTTTTGATTTCCAATTTCAGGCAACTGTCATACAAGCTGGTGACCATATTTTAATCCTCAAACCACCATGACTGTAGAGTTTTTCCACTGAGTTTTATTGTGGAGCAAGCGAGACATTAAATGACTATTTCCTCTTCCCATATTTCATGGGGTGTTATTCTAAAGGCTACAACAGATCCACCTCTACCCGACTTTTTTTTGAAAAGATATGAAGTACCTTATATACCAATGTTCGATTCCAAAAACACCACAGAGTAAACCTGCGGGCAGCAGTGTATGCCAGAAGCCGAAGTGAATGGTTGCTCATTTTGAAAGGAGCCCAAAACCAAAAACCAAATATCTATCAATTTCTCTTCACCAAGTGAAGGGCGGAATTAGCGTAGTGTTGCAAATGAGTACCTCAACTCACAGAAGCCAACGGTCAAAATGATACAAAGAACTCCACCATGACACCACAAAAATTCATTCGTTCAATGTTTCATCAACAGGCCCTCGCTCCATAGTCTGTGCCATTTTGTGCAAATTTTCCATTACTCTGTATAGCCTACATTTAGTCAGCATCAGGCATCATCTTGCCCCACATTGAGGAAATCTGATGAACACAACGGCCTTATTGCCCGTCGGTGTTGTGATACACCAGAGTCAATGATGAATCCTAACAAGGCTATCAAATGAGATGTTAATTAAAATTGTTTTGGGTGTGTGTGAGTGAGTGTCTGTGTGTGTTTGTAGGAGTCAAACGTGTTGACCTGACTGCCCTCTTTAAGCCATCCACCAGCATAATTAACAAGCTCCTCTGAAGTCATACGACCAGCAGTACTTGTTATGTAGCCAAGGATTTCGTTCAACTATTGCGGTGAGTGTAAAAATGAAACTGTGAAGAAGTGTTAACACAAAATATAGTTAAGCTTAGCGAATTTTACTTTGGATCGGAGGTGGTTGGGTAAGGAAAGTATCTCACTCAAAATTAGGATGTGTCAGTTTGAAGGATAGAGAAATATAAAGAGACACTTTTAAACAGCCCTTTTCGCACTTACAAGACTTAAACGGTGGTGGTCTTGCGGTATGGTTACACTGAACAAATACTTGCCAGAAATTAAAAAAGAAATTGTCACCACAGTGAAACCAGTAAACAGTCTTAGCCCATAGTAGGTGCTAAACATTACGGTATGCAGATGTTTCGAAAACGGTCCTGGAAAGAAAATTTACACTAATTTTGGCCAAATATTTGCCTAGTGTGACTATCATGGTTGCCACAGTTGGTAGAATTCTACTAAAAATGGTAGATTTTTTACTGTTTGGTAGATTGGTAGAATTCTTGATGTTTTGGTAGATTTTGCAAAATGCTCCTTTCCATCTTAAAAGTACTGTTCTATAGAAATAAAATTTTGACTCGATTTTCATTAGCTATAAAATTTTGACAAAATTTTCTATTGAAATAAAATTTTGACAAGATTTTCTATAGCAATACAATTTTGCCACAATTTTCTATAAAAATAAAATTTTCTATAGAAAATAGAAATAAACTTTTGACAAAACTCTCTATCGAAATAAAATTTTGACAAAATTTCCTATAGAAATAAAATCTTGATATTATTTTCTGTAGAAATAAAATGTTGACAAAATTTTCTATACAAATAATCTTTTGACAAAATTTTCTATAGAAATAAAATATTCCATAGAAATAATATTTTAACAAAATTTTCTGTAGAAATAAAATTTTGCAAAATATTTTTTTTTGGTAGTTTTTTTGTACAATTTTCTTCAAATTATTGTAGATTATTTATATCTCGAGTGGCAAACGCGATCTCAATCCGTTGGACTTTTGTACCTGGGGCTTTTGTGTTGATCACCTCAAGAAGCCGTTTCGTCGGGAATGCAGCGGGGGATAATATTGTAGGCATTTTATAGGCCATGATTCGTTCCAAAGTAGCCAATTCGACCAGATCGAAACTGAATATTGATGTTATTTCAAATATTTGTTTAATTTTGAGCAATAAAATTTAAAACAGTCACCTTTTATTTCCGATTTCAAAAATTATATTTGGAACCTCCTTTGTAAGAAAGAGAGCAACTGAAAACATCTAGTCTCTAAATGGAAATGCTTGACTGTATGCATTGCTTGTACATGGAGATCTATAGCGTCGTGAGTCGATTTGAGCATGTCCGTCCGTCCGTCTGTTGAAATCACGCTAACTTCCGAACGAAACAAGCTATCGACTTGATACTTTGCACAAGTAGTTGTTACTGATGTAGGTCGGATGGTATTGCAAATGGGCTATATCGGTCCACTTTTACGTATAGCCCCCATATAAACGGACCCCCAAATTTGGCTTGCAGACGCTCTAAGAGAAGCTACTTTCATCCGATCCGACTGAAATTTGGTACATGGTGTTAGTATATGGTCTCTAACAACCATGCAAAAAATGGTCCGCATCGGTCCATAATTATATATAGCCCCCATATAAACCGATCCCCTGATATGGCTTTCGGAGCCTCTAAGAGAAGCAAATTTTATCCGATCCGGCTGAAATTTGGTACATGGTGTTAGTATATGGTCTTTAACAACCATGCATAACTAGGTCCATATCGGTCCACAATTATTATAGCCCCCATATAAACCGATCCCCAGATTTGGCTTGGGGAGCCTCTTGGAAGACCAAAATTCATCTGATTCAGTTGATATTTGGTACGTGGTGTTAATATATGGCCTCAAACACCCATGCAAAAATTGGTCGAAATCGGTCCATAATTATATATAGCCTCCATATAAACCGATCCCAAGATTTGACCTGCGGAGCCCCTTGGAAGAGCAAAAAAAAAGACAGTCTTTCGTAGAAGTTTCTACGCAATCCATGGTGGAGGGTACATAAGATTCGACCTGTCCGAACTTACGGCCATATATACTTGTTTATATTTAAATTCGTCTATATGTAAAATTCAGTTTTAGGGAGAACATTTTATATGTATATATATATATGAAAAATATATAGCATCAATTCAATAGAGTTAAAGTTAAAGTTGGCTCCCCTCCATATTATTCTCTTGTTTGTTTTCATTTTATTTAACTTACATTCCATTCACTGCGAAATTTGCTATCCGCCTTCTGTCCAATGATATCTACAGCCGACAGAAAAAGGTGGAGCAAGGTGTGGACTAAAGATTGAAATTTCTATAGCTAATATTATTGTTAATAATTAATATCACAGAAATTACAATTAAAATGAGTTTTACATTTTTGCCCTTTTGCTTTGGCCTCCACCACACTGCTTGGCATCCTACGATAGCCTTTGGAAATTGTACAAGGGAATCCTTGCTGAATGGATTTGTTCGCTCTCCGCTGGTTTTGTGTGAATGTGAACATTTGCTGAATAGGACAGAGGCCAAAAGGAGAAACAAAAACTTGGATGGTTTTGTGCCCCTGGAGATATTTTTCCAGTATTTGAAATTGTAGAATATTCTTTTGGGAGTTTTACTTCTATCCTCCACCCACCCCCCCCCCCTTTCCTCCTCATCCAGAATTGAATAAAAAAGGCATTTGGATTATATGTTTTTGGAGTTTAGTTGCTTTATAGTGTCGATTGCAAAAAGAAAGGAATAAACATTCCTTACGCTTCCTTCCTTTCTAAGGCTATGAGTTCTGTGTTAAAATTTTCGTATTCCAAAAATGAGGAAACATTTGTTGGAAATTGAATTAATTTTTTTTTGTGTTTTTGAATTGCCCTTAGCGTGAAGGTATATTTTGGTTAATGTTGCAGACATTTATGGCAATAGACATGATCACTATACAGCACAGAAACATACGATTTCTGGAATAATTGAACTATTCCGTTGGAAAAGATATTGCAGGGTGACTGATATGTAATGTAACAAAGAAAAGAACTAAATGCTTTTATTTTGTATATCCTACACCACACTGGGGAGTGGGGTATTATAAGTTAGATGTTGCATATGGTTGCAACACCTAGAAGGACAGTAATGCTCAGGGTCGGCCCCTTATCACGGAAATTTTGTCAAATTTTATTCCTATAGAAAATTTTGTTAAAATTTTATTTCTATAGAAAATTGTGGCAAAATTTTATTTCTATATAAAATTGTGTCAAAATTTTATTTCTATAGAAAATTTTGTCAAAATTTTATTTCAAAATCTACCAAATCTACCAAAACATCAAAAATTCAACCAATCTACTAAACAGTAAAAAGTCTACGAACTGTTGCAACCGTGACCCTAAGTCGATCTAGCCATGTCGAGACTTAGCTATGCCTCTCATATATATCTTTCGCCCGATTTGCACTCATATGGCCACAGAGGTCAACGTTGTAATCCGATTTACGTGAAATTTTGCACAGGGAATAGAATTAGCATCGTAACTATACATGCCAAATTTGGTTGGCATCGGTTCAGACTTAGATATAGCTCCCATATATATTTGTTTTCCGATTTGGGCAAAAATAGCCACAATACCGATATATTCCTTTTAAAATACCACTTTAATTAAAAGTCTATAGATTTTGTAGAAGTCTAGCAAATTTTGTCCAGATTGGGTCAGACTTAAATATACATATGTATATGGGAACATAAACCTTTATATATGTAGCACCCAACAAATTTGAATAATTTGAGATGTTATCAAAAATGTTGATCCGCAAAGTGGAGCAGGGTATGATCCACGAAAGTGGATCTATTGTAGTGAAGCCCTTTCCCGGCGAAGCACTGTCTTGAGATGATCGACACTACGGTGTTGTTCCGGGCGCAACGTCCATCAGATTAAAATTCGGAGATTTTGGTGCTGTTGTGGGGTAGAGATGAAGCGAGGAACCTTATTCTTAAGCCATTCTTTGTTGCCACGTACTAAGTGCGATGGTACTGAGAACTCTTGGAATCTTCATCGTCTGCGGCCTAAATTGACACCGTGGTCTTGTTCCGGGCGCAACGTCCAACGGATTAAAATCCGGAGATTTTGGTGCTGTTGTGGGGTTAATGAATACGAGTGGGAAGCGACCATAGGATGTTAGGCCACACCACTACAATCGACGAGTTTTAGTGGCCCATGTACATTTTCAGCTTACCTCATTTACAAAGTAAGGCCGATCATTTTGGTTTGGTCAATTTGGATTGGCTGGCGACTTTTGACTTTTGATCCATAGAAATAAAATTTTGACAAAATTTTCTATAGAAATAAAATTTTGACAAAATTTTCTATAGAAATAAAATTTTGACAAAAAATTAAATAGAAATAAACTTTTGAAAAAGTTTTATATAGAAATAAAATTTTGACAAAATTTTCTACAGAAATAAAATTTTAAAAAATATTAATTTGGGATTTTTTTAATTTGTTACATTTTTGACAAAATTTCGTTCAGCCCACAAACAAATTTTATACTACTGTGTCACACATTGTGATCAAATATGGCCTTAGGTTAGGTTAGGTTATGTGGCAGCCCGATGTATCAGGCTCACTTAGACTATTCAGTCCATTGTGATACCACAGTGGTGAACTTCTCTCTTATCACTGAGTGCTGCCCGATTCCATGTTAAGCTCAATGACAAGGGACCTCCTTTTTATAGCCGAGTCCGAACGGCGTTCCACATTCCAGTGAAACTACTTAGAGAAGCTTTGAAACCCTCAGAAATGTCACCAGCATTACTGAGGTGGGATAATCCACCGCTGAAAAACTTTTGTTTTGGTGTTCGGTCGTAGCAGGAATCGAACCCACGACCTTGTGTATGTAAGGCGGGCATGCTAACCATTGCACCACGGTGGCTCCCGTATGGCCTTAACTTTCCGGATTATTTCTGATATTATTATCGTTTTTCGTCTACTTTTCGGAGGTGATGAAACACTCCCGGCATCATGGTAATAAGCATTTGTACGAGAAACAAAAGATTTATTCACTTCGAAATCCTGGAGGGCTTTAACCACAGCCACTAGTGGGTTTCCAACTAAATGAAAAGAAATCAAACTATCATGCTTGAAGTCTATCACGAATAACTTCCTTTCCGCATGCGATTTATCGAAACGCTTTTGTTAGCTTGTAAAAAATAAAGTGAATTAAATAAATCTGACTGTCTTAGAAATCATAGCAACCTCAATATGTTTTTAATACATATCAGCCACCCTGTATAAATAATTATTAACGAAGAGGCTCCGGAAGTGAAATCTGAAGGTTGTTTTATATGGGGTCTATACCTAAAAGTGGTCCGAATCATTCTGATACCAAGTTTCGAAGTCGATAGCTTTTTTCGTTCGAAGGTTTGATTGATTCAGAAACCATTATTTCGACGTGTTACCAACCGTAAGGTGAAACGCCGTTTAAACTCGGCTATAAAAGAGCAAGTCCCTTGTCATTGAACTGAACATGGGATCGGGCAGGACGAAGTGACAAGAGAGAAGAACTGTGGTATCACATCGATCTGAATAGTCTATGTGAGCCTGCAATAACGGACTAGCACTATATCCAACTTCACCTAACAAAGGATCCTGCACCATAGGGCAGAGATTAGACCCGAGTAAAACATTAGTACACCGGTATCATCCAGTGTACTAGTGTTTTACACGTATTTGCAGTTGAAAAGTACTATAAATAGAAATGCCTGTTTAGTGCCACCACTCAATGCTAATACTTAGCTGCAAAACAAGTAAATACGAGATACCGAGATGCTGAAAACAACGGAGTAAAAACCCACTCTATAAAAAAAAATACTACGTGTTTTTCAAGCTTTTATTTCTATAGAAAATTTTATCCAAATATTATTTCTATAGAAAATTTTGTCCAAATTTTATTTCTATAGAAATTTTTTTTCCAAATTTTATTCCTATAGAAAATTTTGTCAAAATTTTATTTCTAAAGAAAATTTTGTCAAATTTAATTTCTTTGGGAAATTTTGCCAAAATTCCATTTCTAGAGAAAATGTAGCCAAAATTTTATTTCTTTGGAAATTTAAGCCAAATTTTTATGTATGTAGAAAGTTTTGTCAAACTTCTATTTCTATATAAAGTTATCGCAAAATTTTTTTATATTACATTTTTGCATAACTTTTTTTTTTTGCATAACTTTTTCAAAGTTTATTTCTGTACAAAATTTTGGCAAAATTTTATTTCTATAGAAAATTTTGTAAAAATTTATTTCTATACAAATTTTTGTCAACATTTTATTTCTACAGAAACTTTTGTCAAAATTTTAAAATTTTTTAAAAATTGCGAAACGAAAATGGACCAAAATCAACCAAGTTCCATTTGGTCCGACCATCGGACCAAATTTAAAATTTAATAATTTTTTAGACCAATTTTGGTCCGATCGGACCCTGGATGCCAGATATCGTTGACGCCAAGTTGACGCATTTGTTTGATCACAGTTACACCCAGTGTTGTTCTTATTGTAATTGTATTATTGACACTTTACATTTGAGAGTGTTTTGGTGTTCTACTCAATGCCACCGTGTGTTGGGAGTAATACCGGAAACTAACACCGGGTTGCAGTTCTCTGGTAGAGGGTATAAAAAGTGACTTTTGTAGTTGATGGAAACAAATGTTATCTAAGCATGGTCTTTGAGTTCGCATCAAATCTTCCGCTCAATGGAATTGTATACTTCTTTCGATTTTTTTAAGTCAAATAGTCGATTTTAGTCGAAATGAACTATTAGAGAATTTTGGCCGACATCAAATGCAAATCAGTAAATTTTGGGCCAATTTACATATTCGATTTTATACAATATGAAAAGTCGATTTTATACAACATTAAAACTCGATTACTTGCTATTTAAGGTAATTATTGTGTGTGTGTGTTTTAATTTTGACAAAAATCGTTAGTGAAAGTGTTGAAGACTCAAGTAAGACTTTCCCTAGTATAACTCTCTTCTTTCGCTCTTTTATATAAATCTGAATTTTTCCTTTTATCTTGGAAACTCTATCCTCCTCGCAGCGAAAGTCATATATAAGTAAAAGAAAACAAGACCACTTGCATAGTTGCAATATTTTCCCCCATTTTGTTACAATTTCCTAGCTTGCTTATAAAAATTGAGCTTTAAAGCGTTCAAACGACTTTCCATGGAAGGGTGAAAAGAAACGGTTGTTCATCATCATTTAATCCATAAGATAAATTGACTTGGGATCCTGCTTTTTTTCAATGTTGCTGCTCCAAGTTACCGCCATAGCTACAGCTACACTGCTGCTGATAATGGTGCTTATACAATTTTTCGCTTGTAATCCTTTGTCTTAGTAGGGGATTGTGTTTTTTTTTTCTTTCTTGGTTTATTTGGTTATTCCTTGTGATTTTATTTTGCACGTTCGTTTATTCATATATTTTTTTGCAGAAAAAAATCTGGTGGGTTAAAAGAAAAAATAGTTATAGCAAACATACCAAGCTTTCAAATGCTGCACCCACACACACACACACTCTGAACAATGGCCAAATGTTTTGTTCTCTGCCATTTGGTAGAATCTTTAAGAGTTTCATCCAGACTTTGGTGCAATAATTTCAGATTTATTTAGAGGAATTTATGATTCGAGAATAACTTACGGCAATGAGCATTAGTTTTGTTAGCTTTTGTGAAAATCTGGAAAATTTCTTCGATTTGTTGGTGAAATCTTACCTGAAAGAAAGAAAGAATGTGGGAAAATCGAGTTAAATATGGATAAAGTTGTGATTGTTTTTTGTAGAATTTGTGAATTAAAAAAATTTAGCATGGATCTAAGGATACATTTGGACTTTTTAGTATTGGTTTGGAATATAGAAATCGCTTCATGGTAGTAGAAATTATTTGAAGAAATAACTACATCCAGAGAATGAATATAAGGTCTAAAGTACACTGAAAAAACAGTGAACCCTTTTCCATTGCAAAATGAACTAAACTGTAGTAATATTGACCATGATTTAGCCCTTAAGATTTTTTTCAACTTGTCTAGTTTATAATATTCTTAAATTTTAGTTCATCTATAACATTGTAGTTTAGTTCATTTTTACAACACCATAAGATTTATATACACCTACCAAGTTAAAAAGTCAGTATTATTTTGGTTTACTTGCTTATTTTGTGGGAAACCCGATAATAAAAATTGGTTAACAGTCTCTTTAAAATGTCGACGACTAGACTATTTTTAAATCAATCATTCCACAGTATAGAGAAATTAAATAATTAAAGGAACAACAAACCGTTTTACTATTATGAGAATTTGCATACATTAAAATTAAACTATCTTTAAGCAAAAGTACTTTATTATAAAAACTTATGATGAAAGTTCTTAATATAATGTTTTTTGTGAATAAAAATTATGACCACATGGAAAAGAGAGTAGTTCATTTGAACCCACTGTTTGGACATTTTGACTTATCCTTTTTTTATTCATCGTAGGTAATTTTTTCACATATCTTGCTGGAAAAATGGAAACAATAATGAAAATTGTTAAAAATTAATACCATGTAATGAAATATAATTTTTAATTCTTCATTTTAGCTTGTAACTTACCATATTTGGGGCATTTTATCAAATGGTGTAAGGAATTGAACTTTTCTTTGGAAAACGTATCTCATAAAATTGGTACCTGAAACAATTAGAGAAATAATGAAGTATTCTAAATAAACTCATAAAACTGTGTTGTTATCGATGTGAAGGATAAAATAAAATAAATATTCTAGTTGAAAGAAAGCCAAAGTTTTAATATAAAACTTACCAATTCTCTATTAAATTGTACGCTGAGGGGAAATATAAAAAGTTGTCCAAATTTATTTGGGTTACTCTGAAATTAAACAATAAATAAAATTATTAAATAACTTTTCAAAAAATCTAATGAAAAAATAATAATATGCATAAAAAACCAAATATTCTTGATATTCCTAGACAGTCATCAAAATGACGGCACGTAATTTCATTTTCGATTTAAAATGCATTTTAGTCTATTGGGAAATGGTAAATTTAAGTTATACTAATTCGACCGTTTTATGAATTTTTATTTTATACTACTTAAAACCAAATTGAATAAGAAAATAAATGCAAGTTTGGTTCACTTTTTCGCTCACGATGAAAATTATATCGTCTTGAAATCAGCCGTAGTCAAAATGACGAAGGATGACGTTAATGTACAAAAAATAAGGATGGCTGTCCAGGGTTAAAAGAAAGTTAAAGAAAACTTACCAATTCACTATTAAATTACAGGCAAAGGAGTACTAAAAATGTGTCCAAATTTTAAGGGGTTATTCTGAAATTAAATATTTATTTTTACATTAAAAATATTACATTAGTTTCCAAAAAAATTAATTAAAGAAATACTAAAATAAGGTATTAAAAACCTGTAATTTTGATGATTAAAAGGTCATAAAAACGTAAATATTCTAGTTGAAAGAAAGCCAATTTTTAAAAGAAAACTTACCAATTCTCTACCTTTTTAAATTTGTTTGAATCCGTCTGGAGTTGCTCTGAAATTAAATATCGCTTTTACAACAAAGAAAAACATTAAACTGGTTTCCAAAAAAAAATAATTAACAAATAATAATATACATAAAAAATAATCTTTTCAAAAGAAAGCCATATTAAAAAAATACTTACCAATTTATGAATAAACTATACGCTGAGATATAACAAAAATTTTCCAAATTCATCTGGAATTGAATATTAATTTTTTACATAGAATAATAAAAATTTCAATACACTTTCAATTTCAACATATTTTACTAAATATTCTTAATATCTTTTTTCTAAACTACCGATAAAATATTAATAACTTTCATTTAAAAGGTTTAATAAACAAACACCAATATATGTCTCAAAAATCCAAAATATTCCATGCCTTTATATGCCCTTGTTGCATACCTACTTAAAAGATGCAACAGCCCACGCCAACGCCAACTATACAACTGAAGCATGCCAAACAAAACCAAGCAAAGCCAAAACATTCCTACAACAACAAAAACACATGTGCCTTTATTGAAAACAACACCTCATCCAGCCAAAAACCATCAACGAATAACAAACACACACACACACAAGCCACTAAATGAACAAAAATAAAAACAACCCCACGCTCATGTATACACAACAAAACTCAAGTAACATCATCTTTACATTAATCACATTCCACTATTCCGATAAAGATCTCTGTACTATGCATTAGTTCATCGCATCTGCTGACAATTTACTCTAAGAATAATATTCGTAAAGGCGTAAAGTGAGCGATGAAACGTTTAACTTAAAATTTGCAAAATTTTCATGAAATGTTATCTACCATTTTTGACGAAAATGTCTATAAATTTAATTACATGTGAACTAAAAATATTTCATTGTGTAATTTTTTACCAACAATTATTAACTATAGGAATAGTCAGTAAGAAATTGCTATCCACTTTCAAGTTCATTTTTCGTAAAAAAATATTTTCTCATACAAAAAAATCTTATAGTAAATTGCACTTATTATTTAGAAAATACTTAACATTTCACAAGTAGTTTTATAGCATGACAAACGAATTTTTAACTACCAGTTAAGAAATTTTTTAAGGAAATTTCCATCGTATTTTGTAGGCCATGAACTAAACGATTGCTACTTAGAATTTGTAAAATTTCCTTTCGAGTAGTTAATTTTCGTTCAAGATACGAAAAATGAACTAAAATTCTGGAAAATTCTTGTAATAAATTATTGTAAAAATCTTCTTAAATTTACGAGACACTTTTTTTTCTGTGTAGTTAGCCGCTGTCGTAGAGAGCTTAGGGTTCTCATTGAACAGCATAATGTAACTCTGTGCTGGGTACCTGAACACTGTTGCACAATGGAAGAAGCTGGCTAAGGAGGGTGTCTGTTGAACGAATTCATATTTTACATGAGTGGACTTCAATTGAAGTCAAGAATTTATTGGTCATCCTACAATCTAACTTAATATAACCTTAGTCAGGCCGATTAAATTAAAAATTTAATTGATGTTGATTGCAAAACTCAATTAATTTCTTAATTAAAAAAGGTAACTATTTTTAATTACTTTCTGAATTGGCTTAGAGTTTTTATTTGAGTTAACAAATGATTGTTTGAAATACATTTTTAATTAAAAATTAAAAAAAAATCAGCACTTTTTTTAACCCTTTCACTACCGATGTCCGCTTTGAAGGACATTCGAAAAAGACACCAAATTCTATTTTTCCACTTAGTTTTGATTTATTTCTCGATGTTATTTTAAAGTAGAGGCTTTAATCTAAATAACCTATAAACATTTTCTATATTGGTGAGGTCCAAAATACATTTTTGTAAACTTCTTTAGAAATAAACGAAAAATACGAAAATTTGAGACATTTTTTCTACTGTATGTTTCTAGTAAATGGACAATCATACGAAAACTATAGCTGACACTTTTTCGGGTTCTTTTTTGTATTTTGCTCACACTTTGAAGGACATTATAGGCCAAATAGCGCTTATTTTCGTAAGGCCACTTGGTCACAATTCAAGAATCAAACTTTCAAAACAAGCTCATATAGCTCTTGAAGTATTTGAAGTAGGTTTTCAAAATGGCAATTTTTGTTCTACATGCTGGTAATACAAGTAAAAACAGAAGAAAAATTAAAGTTTTTAACATTTCGGTAGTGAAAGGGTTAACAGAATTAGTCTTCCGAATTTGATTTAAAAAAAAGTTAATTGTATCAATTAATTTTTTAATTAAAAATTTAAAAAATTTCACTCATTGACTTAATTAACTTAATGTTTCTATCGTGATTAAAAAGTTAATTGTATCAATTAATTTATTAATTGAAAAAATTTTCAACTTCAATTAACTTTTTAATTGGAAATATTTTGGTGATATTTTTTTCTGTGAAGAGAAGCTCACTCTGTAATGTCAACAGCAGCACTGAGAGGTGATAATACACCGGGGAAAAACATTTTGCTGTTTGGTTGAAACTGGTGTTGAATCCATAACACTTAGAATGCAAGCCGGGCCATTGCACTACGGTGGCCCCCACGTAAGACGGACGACGTATTCCCATTTATAAAAATGCTTCAAATGCTGAGCAACTCTCCTTGCGTGCGACTTTAGTCGCATGCGTGTGACTAAAGTTGCACACTTCGGATATTAAAAAAAAAATCGCAGACAAAAATTCGCATGGTGCCAGAAAGGTTGCAAAATGCGACTAAAATCGCACAACGGTAACACTGTTTGTGATAACACTGTGGTAAATTTTTCTTCTAAATATCCATCAATTCTGGCCGATTTCATGTCTAGCCCAATGACAAGGAACCTCCTTTTTATAGCCGTGTCCGATAGGCGTTTCACGTTACGCTAAGCTTTAATACATTCAGAAATGCCACCAGTCTTACTGAGAGGGAATAACCTATCGCTCAACGACTTCTTGCAGGTCAGTCGATACTGGGATTTAAACCATGACCACTGGGTAGCCCGATATTTCAGTCTCACTTATACTATTCAGTCCATTACGATAGCACAGTGGTAAACTTCTCACTTATCAGTGAGTGCTGTCCGATTCTATGTTTTAGTTCAATGACAAGGGACCTCCTTTTTATAGCCGAGTCCGAACGGCGTTCCACATTGCAGTGAAACCATTTAGAGAAGCTTTGAAACACTCAGAAATATCACCAGCATTACTGAGGTGGGATAATCCACAGCTGAAAATTTTTTTAGTGTTTGGTCGAAACTGGATTTGAACCCACGACCCTGTGTATGCAAGGCGGGCATGCTAACCATTGCACCACGGCACTACGGACGGAAATTGAAAATTTACGTCAAAAATTGTTTATAATCAATCTAGTATCTCCAAACATGTTATATCGATATTTCTTATCAAAATCAAATGTTACCAACAAAAAAGAAGTCAATCCGAAAAAAAAGTGAACTGAATGAAGAATGAACTACCACGCACGAAAATTGAACTAAATTTTACTCCACATTTTTAGATTTCCACAAAGCGTTGTTAAAACCACACCCAGAAAAAAGTGACCCCTTCTTTAAGTTAAAATGAACTTACTGTGAAGAAAGTTGAACTTCATATAGCGCCAAAGACATTTTTATTTGTTTGAACGATGTGATTTTCGTAGAAATTAGGTATAATGCATTCCATATATTAGTTAACATTTTCCTATATTTATTTACCACTATGCTACAGAATGAAAAAATTTAACTGATTTGAATTCATATATGGAATGAGTTTATTTAAATTTTTTCATTCATTTGGACAAATCTTACATATTTGTGGTAAAACTTTTACTTCATAATTAGAACTGCTTATCTTCGTTTTTAAATACAATTTTATTTATTTATATAAGCAATTTTATCTTCAATAAAAGACATGTTTTATTAATATATTGAATATATTTATTAAGAATCAACAGCATCGAATCTCTTTGAAATATTAGTTTATTATTCCACTATTTCCAATTTCCGTGTGATATTATCAACTGTAAAACGCACTTTTTCTTCTTCTTGTACTTTTCACTTTTAATAAGTTGCTGCCTAACAATTTTGTCCTCCTTTTACAATTTCAATACCTACAAATATAAAAAATCATAAAACATTTTTGTTGCAAAAGGTTAGCGTCACTGAATATTACCTGATAATTGAAGATTCCAAAATGAAGACAAATGAAAGGGTTGTTATTCTGCTGGTGTTTTCTTTCTTTATACACCATCACGAACATTGATAGATTTATTTTCAAAAAACGAACATTTTTTTCACTAATTTAAAATAATAATTATTTTATATACTTTATTTGTTACTTATTATATTATTTTACCATATTATTTGTTAACAATCTCTCCGTATACCACAACAACGCGATTCCAACTAAAAAACAACCCACGCGCAAACACATAGATTGCGATGACAGGTATCGATTACAGCTAGACAATAGAAATATAGGAAAATTTCCTATATTCTAACAAGTGTGTTTCCTTAAGTTTTGAAAGGATTGCATACTTCTTAGTACGAATGAACTAAAATATTTTTCTATGCCAAGTGTTGTTCGTATGTATGAAAAACTTTCTAGTATAAAGGAAGTCGCAATTATCATTTTATAAGAAATTTTACTAATTTTGAGGAAACTTGGTTTTAGTTCGGATTTTGTTTATTTTTACGAATGCTTTGTTATCGGTGAATAAAATTTTCTTGTTCAGTAGTAAATGCTTATACCCAGCGAAGAAAACAGTATTAGTAAAATTCCATGCCTTATTCTAGTTAATGAACTATTCCTAACTGCTTACAGTTTAGGATTTTTTTACTGAAACGAGTAAATTTTATTATTTCTCACAAAAATTTACCTTAATGGAAATAAAATGGATAAACTATATTGATGAAGAATTTTTCCTTTAGTTTCGAAGGCACTTTTTTCTGGGTGCAGGAAATTAAATTAAAACCAGGAAATTTTACTAAAAGTAAAGAAGAAAATCATTTATACTCACGTTTAGTTCATAAAATTTTTGAGACATACTTAAAAAACTAAGATTTCATTAAGCATTGGAAAATTTCGATGAAAAAATAAATTAATTACAAGCAAATAATTTTTTTCCAATAAAAATAAGTTAAATTTAGCGTTAGTTTCACTACCAAAATTTTTTTCTGTGTGTTTTGCGTTTTCCGCCCATATTGCACGGTGGCTTCATGCAAAGCGGACCGCTCATCCAGTACTAAGGTTCGCTTACAAGAAATTCTCCTAACAGCTGCTTCAGTTTTATCGCGGCTAAGGTCTTAAATTATTTATATGGAGTCCATAAGAGATATTGAGCCTAAGCTCATATTGTAAATTGGTAAAAAATTCAGTCATGTATATCGCGTCTTTTTTTATTAAGCCGATACACTAAAAAAACACTTGGATTCAAAGATTTCGATCTTCCCTTAGACATTTTGGTAATGATTCCCCGTCAAACAACATGCTCCTTAAAAATAAAGACTTTTTAGAAAGCTGTCGGGATGGTTGATATGACAATTTATTTTATTGTTTACAAGCTTACTAAAGCATTTTCATTGTATTCAGAAATAAAGTTGTTCGTGGTGGAATTTAATCATGATAGTGTGATTGCTTTATACCATAAGTGGTTATCGGTACAGACCTCTAGTATTTAAATGTAAATAAATATTTTGTTACTCGCACCATTGCACGCTGTGCGAGCACTGCGTCCAAAAAGTGGACGAAAAGAAAAACGGTGTCTCCACCAGAAATGATCCGAAATGTGAAGGCCAGATTTGATTGACCGTAGTTAAACTAACGCTAAATTTAACTTATTTTTATTGGAAACAAATTATTTGCTAGAAGTTAAATTTTATTATTTTTTCTGAAATTTTCCACAACTTAATGAAATTTTACTTTTTTTAAGTATACCTCAAAAATGCCTGAACTAAATGTGGGTATAAAGTTCAATGACCGTACACATAAGTTCAATATGAACTAAAGCAAAAGAAGAGTTTCGTACGATTCCGAAAAATAGTAAGAATGAACTATTGTATGGTTAAAAGGCCATGATTTGGCGCCAATGATTTTCGTCTTTACTTTTAGTCAATTTTTTCTTCTATGAGAGGATGTAACTTCGTGAACTGCAGTTAAAATCTACAAAAGGACATTAAATTTTCCTGGTTTTAACAAGGCTTTGTGGAAATCTCAAAATGTGGAGTAAAATTTAGTTTAATTTTCGTGCGAGGTAGTTCATTCTTCCTATAAAACAGTTTACTGTTTTTTAGTGTAGTGGTACAAAACTTGCTCGTGAGCTAAACACATAACGAGAAAGGATGAAACCCATATTGAAGTTCTTTCTTTTTTTAAGTTTTTTTTTTCTTCGTATGTGGGCAAGATACAAAAATTCGATAGAGTCATCCATTGTGATGATTGTTTATTAAATCCATGTTAACATTAGTCCAACACAGTTTTCTTTCATCTAAAGATACCCATTTTAATGTTGAATTACCTAAATCTAAGGACCAAAAACCTTTAACCACCTGAACCTTAAGAAGCGAGCAATTGGAATTGAAAAGTGCAAAAATGTGTTTTGCACCACATGCATGTCATTACCGGCGCATTTGTAGTAAAATTTACAAATTTTATTATGAACTATTTGGTCGCAAATAAGAATTTAGAAAATTTGTTTAGGCAAAGCCGACTATCAAAAAACCCTTTTTCGGGAGGTTCAAGTGTAGTTTACTTTGGGTTGAGTGAATTACCCGAATTTATTCTGATATTTGGTTGATAGTTTTGCTGCAAGTAGAGGATGCTAATGAGGAATGTGGTAATTCCGAAACAGCTGTACATCCAACAATCTTGCAGTCTATAGGGCTTTGCCCAAATAAATTTGACAAGCATACTTTTCCTCTGTTGGTTAAGCTACACTTATAGTTTAGTCAATGCCTGGCTTTAAGCTGAAAACAAAAAATTTAGAAAATCTTTATGGTTTATATGTGTATAGTTTTCCTCAAATTTATGTTTATTTAATGAGCGTACGAAAAATTATAAAACACAAGATTTTCTGTCGTTGCACTGAAAAAATAAGCATCCCCGTTTCCAAAGATTTTGTCTTTACACTAATGATTTTGGTATTGATTCCGAGCCAAAGAAGCGGAGAAGTGAAGTAAGGCTACATTTAAAACACAGTTCTCTTTTGAATTAGAGTTTTGCGTACTTGATTGTGGGAAAAAAATTTTAAGTTTTCCGTTTTTCAGTTTCAAGTACAAATTGTTTTTAAAATAAAGCAGTGAAACGCTTTTTTGCTTTGTTGTCAAGATGCAAAAATCCAACAAATTTAAAGACGATTTCATTAATTTTGAAGAATTTTTCATTATTATTAAATACAAGTTGACCTTACACAGAAAAAAATATCACCAAAATATTTAAAATTAAAAAGTTAATTGAAGTTGAAAATTGTTTCAATTAATAAATTAATTGATACAATTAACTTTTTAATCAAGATAGAAAGATTAACTTAATTAAGTCAATAATTGAAAATTTGAAAATTTTTATTAAAAAAGTAATTTATACAATTAACTTTCTAATCGAATTCGGAAGACTAATGAACATTTTTTGTAATTAAACAAACATTCAATTGTTAATCAAACTAAAAACACTAAACCAATTCAGAAAGTAATTGAAACTGGTTACCTTTTTAATTAAAAAATTAATTAAGTTTTGCAATCAATATCAATTAAATTTTTAATTGAATCTATTAAAAAATTAATTGAAATTTGCTAATGAAATCAATTAATTTTTTAATCAAGTATTTTTGTATGCCCAACTAAAACTTTGATTGATACTATCATTTTCGCGATTGAAGACATTTCAATTAAAAAATTAATTTGTACTGTTAATTTCGTGATTGAACCAGAAAAAACTAATTTTGCTTATATTTTAAGATAACCATTTTTAAGTCAAATCACTTTATTGAAAAGCTGATCGTCTTTTGGACAAGGAAAAAAACTTTATATCACAAAAATGCATATTCTATGCTAAGCGAAAAATGCATTCCTATTTTAAGGACACGAAATCTTTGGCTTTACGACAATATTTTTTTTCAGTGTGTATTTAAACAACTGATGCTAGTGTTGCACAATTTTGTACTTGTCCTCAATAGTATAGCTTTTTTTGTCCCTCGCGGCTTGTTTATATAGTACTAACAGAAAACAAGCCTCCAGTTTTATATCTTCATCTTAAAAAAAACTGAGGTTAATTGTGGCAATTTTATGTCATCTGTGTATCGTTGCACCCTCAATGTAAGGTCTTTATAAACTTTATAAGAATTCACTCACACACTCACACTTCGATATACGCAAATCCAATTAACTCGCCCAGCGGGAAATGGAAGCGACGTGGAATCGATGATGGAAGTGCTGTCCGGGTAGCTATAAGGCCTGGGCGCTGCATTACGTGTTCATTTCAAAATAACATTGGATTGGATTGGAGACCAAGGCCTTGCCTCTCGCTTCTATTCGTATGCCTTCTAGAGGTGGTGTCGTCGATGCCATGTTATCAGGCCTTCATACTAAGTACAAAAATCATGCCTTCCAAAGAAGGCCCTCAAAAAGGCCTGGACAGGAAGGCATAAAAGAAAGCGTGTAAAAATAAATATTTTGAAGGCGAGGTTGTCTATGAACTGAATATTTGCCCTCATGCCTTTTACGTTAGAACTTAATTTGACTTACTTTTCCTATACAGTTTATTTTATTTTTGTGATTTTAATATTTAATATTTTTATTTTTCTGCTCCGTCGGGATTTGAACCGGGGTCCTCGTTATTGATAGTCCTACACTCATCCACTGGCCTACGACACATTTATGTGATGTGGGCACCAAAAGGTAAACTTAAGCTACACGTGAGGTCATTCCGCGTTCCCTTCCGTTGGAAGTGAACGTATAATGGGTATCGGATCTTTTATATGTTACAGATAATGCCTTCTAGAAGGCCAAAGTTAGGAGTAACTAGAAATAAGTAAATTAATAGCTTGGCAGCCAACAAAGAATGAGTATGGGATCATTGGTGGGTTCGAACAGATTCTACCATAGGCAAAGTTATAGATTTTTGTTATTATTAATTTAATTATTAATTATTTAGAAAGATTTATGTTTATTTATTTAACCGCACTGTAAAAATAAGTAAATACGACCGTAATGTCAGGCAGGGCGAGTCTTATGGACCATCCACCATGTTTCGTAATACAGTAAGTTATACTAAAGACAATGTATCTTAAAACCTCTTAACATTGCCTCAATGTACATGGAGGTAGATTAAATATCTATATAAGCTAAATCAGTTCTTGATCGGTTAACATAAAATTTCCAATTTCGATTGGATCGTATGAAATATCCCCCTTCAGAAGCGTAGGTAACCAAATATGGAAATTGCTTAGGCCGATAGCCTCTAGTTGCTAGTGCCCGTATAAATAAGTTTATTGTAATTTGTAATTATAATAAATTGAATAATAAATAAATAATGGAAGTTGCTTTTTATGGAGGCTACATATATTTTTGGACCGATATGGGCCACTTTTGCATCGTTGTTAGAGGCCAGTTACTAACACCACGTACCACATTTCAACTGGATCGAATGAAGCGCAGGAAATAAAATCGGGGGATGGGTTTGGACTAATTTTTGCCTGGTTGTTACAGGCCACGTATCAAATTTCCACCGGATGTGATAAAATTGTCTCCTCCAAGAGGATCGTGGGCTACACCTAATACCATCTGACCTACATAAATAGTAGCTACTTGTATAAAGTATACCGTCGAACAGTGGGGTATTTGACCCCCAAACTGGTACTAATTCAAGGGAACAACCAATTTACATGAAATTTGGCAAAACGTTTGCTCTTGTTAATAGTAGTATCTCTGTCAATTTTCAAAGAGATCGTGTCAGGTATATAAAGGGTGATTTGTTAAGAGCTTGATAACTTTTTTTTAAAAAAAAACGCATAAAATTTGCAAAATCTCATCGAAAGAATCACCCTTTATATATAGCGCCCGTATATATAATCGTCCGATTTGAGTTTATATCCCATATTACTCAGCCAATTTTTTGAAATGTTGAACAAAAATTTTTTTTGAGTGGCAAGCACCCTCCCCATATGTACAGGGTGGCTGATATGTAATACAACAAGTGCTATACTTTTTAATTTTTTAAAATTTTATTTTTCAAAAGCAAGGGAGAACAAACTATAGTAACCATGTAGAGATAAAACTGCACACATACAAAAAAAAAATAACTGAAAAAAGTTCATAATCTTAAATTAAAATCTATTTTATTTAAATTTAGTACACGAATCTTTGAAATGTTCGTGCCTCTATCAAAGTTATAGGACCTTAAAATAAGGCCGATTTCATTTAATATAAAGAAGAAAAAAATTATTTAAGTGAATAATCTTTTAATTAACTGTGATATTGAAACCTTGTATTAAAGAGGCTAATACTTATTTGGAAAATACGCTAATACTTATTTGGAAGATTTTGCATTTTTGATTAAAAATTTATTTGAAAATAAGAAAACATTTGTTGCATTAAAATGTATTTTACAATTTGGATTTTTATTCGAAATTTATTTATAGCTGTATACCTGTGTTGATATATCGCAAAACGTGAACGAAAATTCAATAAATGAGACCTATATCCTAGCTTTAAATTCACAGAGCCTAGATCTAAAGCTAGTTAGCTTCCAAAAAAGTGACTTTATATTAAAAAAACAATATCTCAGATTCAATAACGAAATCCTTAAAAAGATTAAAAAGATTTGAAGTCAAATAAATTTTTCTGTGTGTATGCTCTCACAACAACATTACAAAACTGTATTATAACAACAACAACTAATATAGAAGACAAAGAGAAATATCACGATTAAAACAAACGTATAAAGTAAAACCAATGGAAAATATGTGGGTAAATTGATCTACAACTAACTATATGTCCAACTTAATCCCAAAAATACGTAAATTTTAAGACATCGCCAGAAACGCTGTTTCGAATACAAAACTTCACTTTTCTACTGCTTTTTTTCCTATGGTGGAGGGTATAAAGATATATTCTATTTTAAATACACTGGAAGGCGGGGAGGGATACTAATTTCCAAATTTCTGGCAAATGGATGAGAATACATTACATTGTCTAAAACTAAAATCAAGAACTATATCTAACTATACATCATCTTGCGAAATAACAGCAAACTCCAGTTTTGAGGCAAATCGGATTAAAACCGTGTCCTGTTAAAAATGTTTATACAAATGTTTGTTTGACGATTATATAAAAAACTGAATTTTCGTTCTTATAACAACAATGTAGGTCCTTCTTTTTCCAATTCCCAAAGAAGGCACAGAATAATGTTTGCGGGCATTTTTTAGAAAGGAAGTGCAAGGCATTTTAGCATGCATGATAGGAGAAGGCATATGGGAAGGTGTTAAGGATCCCAAAATCATGGGTTAAGAAGGCATGATTTTTGCGGTACTTCGCAATTTTCCCGCTGGGCGCTTTTAATCAAACAAATATGTATGTGTACTCACAAACAGCACTTCTTAACACACTAAATAGCGCATTTCAACAACAAAAATACTCTCCCAATTCACCCAATTCCCCCACCCAAACTATTCACCATTCTTTGGTAATTTGCACAGTCAATTGAATTGTAAACACCTCACCTGTGGTGGAGAAATGTTGGTCGTTGGTTTTCGCGCGACACGATACGAATCACAAATACCATAACAAATATCCCCATGGCTCTATCTATTGCATGTCGTTCAAGAACGACATATCTCAAAATAAATAATAAATACGGGTTTAATGGGAAAATTAAAATTAACAACAAAGTAAAATTAATTTTTCTCAATGCAAAAATTTGTCTAGAAAAAAATGTAGTAATGTAGCCTTTTCTTATGAATAAGTAAGATGAGCAAAAATAATGCATTTCGAAATATGACCCTCTTGCAGTAATTGAGATATTTGTGTTTTCTTCATAATGTGCAGAAAGTAATTAATTTAATTTTTTTAATATATTCCAGATATGTTCGGAAGATGCCGCAAATGTGTTCATCATTAAATATTAAATTTTTACTAGAAACTGTAAAATGTCTCTTATCTGTCTTAAGACATAAAGTCAGAAAAGGACAGTGCTTGATATGAACGAAATGAACTGTGTTGTTGGTTCAAAAATATATTTTTTTTTATTGAAAAAATAAAAATTTTGTAACAAAGAAATTTTTTTGGTGATAAAAGTTTAAAATTTTGGAAGAAATTCAAAAAACTCTAACAAACGAAACACGTTTTCGGTACACGTTTTCCAAACGTTATGTTTTCCTTTGCGTGTAAGGAAATGGACTTAACCATGGCCATTTAGCGATATTTGCAGTACATGACTAATTTTGTCTTTGCAGTATTTACCCCTAGGTTAGATTAGGTTAGGTTATGTGGCAGCCCGATGTATCAGGCTCACTTAGACTATTCAGTCCATTGTGATACCACAGTGGTGAACTTCTCTCTTATCACTGAGTGCTGTCCGATTCCATGTTAACCTCAATGACAAGGGACCTCCTTTTTATAGCCGAGTCCGAACGGCGTTCCACATTCCAGTGAAACCACTTAGAGAAGCTTTGAAACCCTCAGAAATGTCACCAGCATAACTGAGGTGGGATAATCCACCGCTGAAAAACTTTTTGGTGTTCGGTCGTAGCAGGAATCGAACCCACGACCTTGTGTATGCAAGGCGGGCATGCTAACCATTGCACCACGGTGGCTTCCGGATTTACCCCTAGAACATTCTCCTTCGCCTATTTATCAGATTTCCGGAGGGTTCTCTGTATAATATCTTTAATTATAGATGGGAATTTCCACTGACTGCCAAAGTCAGGAAAATAAAAGGTTGTTTATAGCAACATTCCATAAAATAGAAGACAGAAGTCTTACTTGGGGAGTGCCTCTCCTCACATCCTCACATTGTTTACTTGTCCTAGAGTGGCTTAAATACGTCTCTTCGTTGGAAGTTCGTTTATCAGCCTCAGTATTCCTTGATCAACATTCAGAGTTGACAACGCATTTATTATTGAACTCGGGTGGACGTAATTGAATGCCCCTCTGATAGCTTGAAAAGCCACAATGTATTCAATGACAGATAGTGAGCATTTTATAGACCTGAATGGTTCATTCAATGTTGTCGCTTCCAGAGCAATCTTGAATGTATTTTTAAGGGGAATGAGGAAAAGCTGATTGCTTGAAATCCATCGCACCCAAGTGAAAGAATTTTCCCACTTTAGAAATGAAAACCACTTTTGTCTCCCTCCACTTTCCTGGAATATGTGTTAGATTGAGAGAGTCTTTACTTACCCAGTAAAAAATTGGAAGTTCTTCTTAGGGCACAACTTTAAAAGCACTTCTAAAAATGTCCTCCCAAAGATGTTCTTTATTTTAACTGCACAGGAAGTTCATTTGAGTCAATTTTTTATAGCTCGCTTTTTTCATATTTTTAATAGAAATTTTTAATTTTATTGTTTCAAATGGGTTAAAAACAGATTAAAAATTAATAAAATAGTGCAAATGATTTAAATTTTCCCGAAAAATATGCTAAATCCTTTCTAGAAAAATTGCGAATTTGTGAAAATATTTGATGTCAAACATTCCAGACAAGCGTTAATGCAATATGCATTAAAAATCACCAAAAATTTTATAAATTATTTATTCGTCAAAATATCACAAAATTTCTTTATTCACATCCAAATCACTGGATTCGCATAACAGCCTATGAAGTGATGAAAATTCAGTGCAACGGCTGTTGAAATGGTGGACATCCGTCCTATGACAAGCCCATGTTAAAATTATCGCTTCTGCGCCAATTTTGCACCACTTCCGGATCCAAAAAAAAAAACATTTTCACTACTTTTTTGTAGACTTTTTTTTTTTTGCTGGGTATCGCAGACAACCATGGAATAATTCTGCCGTCACTGCTTGAAATTCCGCAGGACTAATTTAATCCGGTCGTCGGGATTGAAACGGCCCATACCATTTTTCCAGTAGGAAATACCTTTTTAACGGGATCTCCTGACTGATTATCCCTATATAAACCACTTGATTTTTTAACCGATTTATATAGAGAGTCTTAATATATTTATGAACTTATATGAACCAATTTTCCCATGGTAGTTCAAGGACATATACTGACATCTTAACCAGATCAGATGAACGGTTTATATGAGAACTACATCTAACAATTGTCCGATATGGCCCATTTCAATACCATTCGACTTACATCAATAAAACGTTTCGTTGGCAATTTAGTTTTATTCAACGTTCGCCAAATCAACTCTGAATTTCACCACGACCAGGAACATATGCACATTATGGGGTCAATGACCAGTATTTCGATGCATTACGAACAGAATGACAATCTTAGTATACCTCTCACAATATCACTATGTAATCTACCATCAAGCTACCGTGGTGCAATGGTTAGCATGTCCGCCTTGCATACACAAGGTCGTGGGTTCGATTCCTGCTTCGACCGAACACCAAAAAAGTTGTTTAGCGGTGGATTATCCCACCTCAGTAATGCTGGTGACATTTCTGACGGTTTCAAAGTTTCTCTAAGTGGTTTCACTGCAATGTGGAACGCCGTTCGGACTCGGCTATAAAAAGGAGGTCCCTTGTCATTGAGCTTAACATGAAATCGGGCAGCACTCAGTGATAAGAGAGAAGTTCACTAATGTGGTATCGCAATGGACTGATAGTCTAAGTGAGCCTGATACATCGGGCTGTCACCCAACCTAACCTAACCTAACCTAACCTAACCTACCATCAATAAAATGGAATTGATTACAATGTGGCAACACACCACCAGCCATGACGCTTAGGCGTCTATATAATGGCCTTCACGTAGACATATGTTCGCGTACCGATAGTCGCTATAGTTGTATTTAAACACTACTTTCAATATAGGCCGCTTTGAATTCAAATTTATTTACATTTCTATTTTCCATCATTATCTTACTTCCTACTCTCGCATCCATATATACGGGAAATAAAAACACACTTTTAAATATAGAACTAGCACAAGGATACTCACTTGCATGGGCATAGTGAACGAATGACAGAGGTAAAGGAAAATTCAAGACATGCCAAAGGACTGGCAGGTGAAAGGATATGCCATAAATGGTCTCTGTTTTGGTAAAAGGTTACAAAATAATGCAGTATGTTGAAATGAGTCGAATTGAGTCAACATCATCATCTTAATGACGCCATGAACATAGCGTAGCATTCGAAGAATGAGAGGAACGAACGAATGAATGAATGAATGACAGAAAAACAGAGGCATTTATTTTTATATGCAACAAAATGTTAAGTGGCACAATTGAAATGTGAATGTTGACGTATTTTGTTTTCATTTTTCTTCTTCTTACTCTTCCATATAGAATTTATAAGCATTTAACTTTTTTTTCTTCAACGAAAGGAGTGTAGAATATATGAAGGGAGATATTAAGGTGGAAAATGTGAATGATATTAAGGATGTTGTGGAGAAATTGAAGATTACTGCACAGAAGAAAAAAAATTAACTTTTTTTAGGAAGAAAATTGAACTAAATAGTACTTCACATTTTAAGATTCTCACAAAGTGTTGCTGAAACCAGGTATTGCCCTGGTGTACTTTTTAACTACACTTCACGAAATTACACCCTCTCATTGCCACATAACCTAACCTAACCATATACCAACACCATGTACCAAATTTCAGCAGGATCGGATGAAATTTGCTCTCTTTGAGGCTCCGCAAGCCAAATCGGGGGATCGGTTTATATGGGGGCTATATATAATTATGGACCGATGGTGACCAATTTTTGCATGGTTGTTAGAGACCATATACACCCTCAAAAAAAAATCGCTTCTCTAACATATGTCCCAAACATATTTTGCAGGAAGCATATATATAATTGGATACTGCCGAAACATTAATATGTTTGTTTTATGTGAACAAATTGTATGTTTGGAAGCATTTTGAGTCCAAAAATATTATATGCTTGGAAGAATTTTCCTCAAAGAAGATTGTGCTCATTCCCTCACATAATTTTCATTTCCACGAAATTTTTTAGTTCTTGGAACCAAGAAAAAAATTTTGCCCATAATGCCAAAATGATAAACAAAACATATGTCCACACATACCTAAAATGCTGCTCTCAAGGCGAAAACACGTGTTGTTTTTTTTCCAAATATCTATTCTCTTGGTTCCAAATGTTTATTCTCTTTACTCTACTCTACTAATATTCAAATTAAATAATATTTAGACTTAAGCATATCAAATTTTTTGCCTTATCATAAAACAGTTTTCCGAAACAACATACAAGCGGTTCCACAGAAGTTACTCTCTTTTGAGTCTCTCGCTGTGTTATGTTGATATCTTTCGACAACCCTCCCGGTTTCCATCTCTATTTCTTTCTCTATACTCTCTCTCTGTCGCTCTCTGAATAAAATATCACAACATATATATGTTTACTCGAAATTTGTAAATGTATATATGTTTACATTAACACATATTATTTTGATGAAACATTCATGCCCCAAACATAATATGTTCTAACATACAACATATTTGTCCCAAACATTTAGAGTTAGTTAAGGAACATTACATGTTTGCACTTAAATATATTGTGTTTAAAAATTGTGCCCGAAACACATTTTGTTTATATCGGAACATATGAAAAACATATTTTTCTAACAGTGTACTAACACCATGTACAAAATTTCAGCCGGATCGGATGAAATTTGCTTCTCTTAGAGGATCGGCAAGCCAAATTTGGAGGTCCGTTTATATGGGGGCTATATGTAAAAGTGGACCGATATGGCCCATTTGCAATACCATCCGACCTACATAAATAACAACTACACCCTCAAAAAAAAAATCGCTTCTCTAACATATGTTCCAAACATATTTTGCAGGAAGCACATATATTATTGGATACCGCCGAAACATTAATATGTTTGTTTTATGTGAGCATATTATATGTTTGGAAGCATTTTGAGTCCAAAAATAGTATATGCTTGGAAGAATTCCCCAAAGAAGATTGTGTTCATTCCCTCACATAATTTTCACTTCCACGAAATTTTTGAGTTCTTCGCATCTTTTTCTGTAATACAAATATGCTGTTTTTTTTTTTAAATGTCTATTATCTTGGTTCCGAATGTCTATTCTCTTTATTCCGAATACTCATTCTACTATTCAAATTAAATAATATTTAGACTTAAGCATACCAATTTTTTGGCCTTATTATAAAACAGTTTTCTGAAACAACATACAAGCGGTTTCACAGAAATTGCTCTCATTTCATTCTCTAGCTGTGTTATGTTGATATCTTTTTATTCAAATCTCCCGGTTTCCATCTCTATTTCTTTCTCTATACTAACTCTCTCTATGTCGCTCTCTGAATAAAGTATCACAACATATATATGTTTACTCGAAATTTGTAAATTTATATATGTTTACATTCACACATATTATTTTTATGAAACATTCATGCCCCAAACATAATATATTCTAACATATTAACATATGTGTCCCAAACATTTTGTGTTAGTTTAGGAACATTACATGTTTGCACTTAAATATATTGTGTTTAAAAATTGTGCCCGAAACACATTTTGTTTATATCGGAACATATGAAAAACATATTTTTCTAACAGTGTACTTGTGCCAAGTTTCAAGTCGATAGCTTGTTTCGTTCGGAAGTTAGCGCGATTTCGGACATGCTCTGATCGACTCAGCATTTCACCACGACCCAGAATATATATACTTTATGGGGTCTAAGAGCAATATTTCGATGTGGAGGGTATAAAAATATGGGAAATATAAAGCTAGAGCAATTTTGATGCAATTGTACAACAGAGCATTTATGATTTATCGGGCGATACATATGTATTCGAGATATAGGACAATTTGAGTAATATTTATAATTTTTGCTACTCAGCAGTGGCGATTTTACAAGGATATTGGTTAAATCTCGCCAAGATATGTTGTCAATTGTGTGTTGTGATATATTATTTGGCCAATTCAGGCGATATTTCCACAAGTCGGAGCTTTATTTAAAATTCGACCATTCTGTGGAAAATTTGGCATTACACTGTGTAGAATATGACTACGATATGGGGAAATCATCACAGAATTTTGATATGGGGAAATCATCACAGAATTTTTTTTAAATAGCATATTAAATGTATTCTCTGTGGAAACCATCGAGTCAATTGGAGGAAACTCCCATTGAAAATGGGTCTAAAATATGAAACATTCTACCATATTTCCCCTACTCTGGCGTACATATATATGGGAGCTGTTTATGCCAAACAGGATAACCCTACAATCTTCCCCTCAGAATCAGATCGCTAAAATATTAATGAAAATATCCAGATACTCGCACTAAAAAAGTACGATATGTTTGACATTTATTAAAGAAAATGTTTGTTAATTCTCCACTAAACCATACCATGTCTAACACCAATTTCCGCTAATATGTCTCATTCAATTTGTGAGGTTCTTACTAGTAAGAATCAATCCGAAAATAAATCTTAAATTCCTCCCTTGTTTTTCCTTCTTATTTCTCGGTTCATATGTTCATTGGGAACATATTCTCCTCGAATTCTTTTGGAGGTTCAAAGCCAACCGTCATCTGTGACTTTCTGCTCTTTGCATCATCCACCACTTCCACTGTGCATCAACAGGAGCTATATCTTAATATGAACCGATTTTGACCAAATTTGACATGCATAGTTAGAATAATAATCCTGCTATCTCACAAAAAACGTGAATGGGAGAATAATTTTGGCCTCTGTGGTCATATGGGTGTAAATTGGGCGAAAGATATACATATATGGGAGCTATATCTAAATCTGATCCAATTTCAACCAAATTTGGCACACTTTACGAAACTATTAAACGTACTCCTTATGCCAAATTTGAAGCAACTCAGGGCAAAACTCTGGCTTTTGATGCCATATAAGGGCAAATCCGACGAAAGATATATATGGGAGCTATAAATAAGCTATCAAAATCTGAACCGATTTGAACCAAATTTGGCACGCTTAACGATACCATTAAACGTACTCCTTGCGCAAAATTTGAAGCAAATCAGTACAAAACTTTGGCTTTTGAGGCCATATTAGTGGAAATCGGACGAAAGATATGTATGGGAGCTATATCTAAATCTGTACCGATTTGGCTGATATTTTGCATATCTCACGAAAGCCCCAAAATATTTGGCTGCCCGAAATTTTGATAAAATACGTTGATAAATACGTCAATTATGACCAGATCGGTGATAAATATATATGGCAACTATATCTAAGGGCGTTTTCGTTTCGCAAAAAATATGTTGCATTGGTGTTACACTATTTTTTTTTTGTCATTATATTTTCACTCAAATGGTAGTGTCATTCCAAAATTATTGTTAATTCATAATATTATGAGGGATACAGGACCCAAAAGCTATAACAGTGCCCTTCATATTCTGCAAACAATTTCCAGAATGTTGCACCTTTTTTACCAATCGAAATCGCCATAAATCTGAACCTATTTTTTTCAAAATCAATAGCGATTGTCTTTGAGCCAATGTAAAACTCTGTGCCAAATTTGAGGACGATCGGACTTAAACTGCGAGCTGTACTTTGCACACAAAATTACATATACAGACAGACGGACAGACAGACAGACAGACAGACGGACATCGCTAAATCGACTCAGAATTTAATTCTAAGACGATCCGTATACTAAACGATGGGTATCAGACTTTTCCTTCTTGGCGTTACATACAAATGCACAAACTTATTATACCCTGTACCACAGTAGTGGTGAAGGGTATAAAAATTAACTAAAAGTAAAGAAGAAAATCATTGGCGCCAAATCATGACCATTTTCACCATGACCATTCTAAGGGTTAATACGGTCACAATTTGGTCAAGGGAAAACGCGTGTAAATCGGTGAAATCGTTTATTTAAAAAATCAAATTAACCCCCATTTTCATATAGCTCCGTTAGTGTTTCGTTAACTAACCAACTTTAAACCAATTTTAGCATGGTTGTTAAAGACCATATACTAGCACCACGTTCCAAATTTTAACCGGAGTGGATGAATTTTGCTTCTCCAAAACGCTGCGGAGGTCAAATCTGGGGATCGGTTTATGTGGGGCTATATAAAGGGTGATACGGTCAAAATTTGGTCAAGGGAAAACGCGTGTAAATCGGTGAAATCGTTTGTTTAAAAAATCAAATTAAATTTCTTTTTCAAGTTCAATTAGTATAAAATTCAGGAAAAATATTCAGTTAGGCTTTCGCTTTTCCAAATCCGAATTGCCGGGCCTCACGCTTGACACCTGCCATCAGATTTTGTACAGCCACCTTGTCCACCTTCTTCGCCGCAGAAAGCCAGTTTGCCTTGAACTGCTGCTAGTCCTTAGCAGTTTTTTGGTCTTCATTAGGTTCCGCTTGACAATAGCCCAGTATTTCTCAATTGGGCGGAGCTCTGGCGTGTTGGGAGGGTTCTTGTCCTTGGGAACCACCTGCACGTTGTTGGCGGCGTACCACTCCATGGCCTTTTTACCGTAATGGCAAGATGCCAAATCGTGTTTCTTCAGGAAAGGCAGCAGACGTTTATTCAAACACTCTTTCACGTAAATTTCTTGGTTGACAGTCCCGGAAGCTATGAAAATGCTGCTTTTCAAGCCACAGGTACAGATGGCTTGCCAAACCAGATATTTCTTTGCGAACTTTGACAGTTTTATGTGCTTGAAAATATCTGCTACCTTTCCCCTTCCTTTTGCCGTATAAAACTCCTGTCCCGGAAGCTGCTTGTAGTCGGCTTTGACGTAGGTTTCGTCGTCCATTACCACGCAGTCAAACTTCGTCAGCATCGTCGTGTACAGCCTCCGGGATCGCGCTTTGGCCGTCGTATTTTGTTTATCATCGCGATTTGGAGTCACTACCTTCTTGCACGATTGTAGACGATACACCCAGCTTATTTGCGGCATCTCGGAGAGAGAGGTTAGGGTTTCGCTTGAAACTACCGGCAACTCTCTTTGTCGTCTCAGCGGCTTCCGGTTTTCAATTTCCCCCCGATCCAGACTTCCTGGCTGTCGACAAACGTTCCCCAAACACTTTAATTACATTTGTAACGGTTGATTTGGCAACTTTTAGCGATTTTGCCAGCTTTGCGTGCGAGTAGCTCGGATTTTCGCGATGCGCGAACAAAATTTTGATACGCTGCTCTTCTTGCTTGGACGGCATTTTGACAACTGAAGAGTGAATTCCAAAATCAAAATAGGAGCAACATTCTACACACACACCTTCAAAAGGAGGGGTGTTCACACTGTTAGAAAAATATGTTTTTCATATGTTCCGATATAAACAAAATGTGTTTCGGGCACGATTTTAAACCACAATATATTTAAGTGCGAACATGTAATGTTCCTAAACTAACACCAAATGTTTGGGACATCTATGTTAATATGTTAGAATATATTATGTTTGGGGCATGAATGTTTCATAAAAATCATATGTGTGAATATAAACATATATAAATTTACAAATTTCGACTAAACATACATATGTTGTGATATTTTATTCAAAGCGACAGAGAGAGTATAGAGAGAAATAGAGATGGAAACCGGGAGAGTTGACGAAAGATATCAATTTAACACAGCAAAAGAGTCAAAAGAGAACAATTTCTGTGAAACCGCTTGTATGTTGTTTCGGAAAACTGTTTTATGATAAGGCCAAAAATTTGATATGCTTAAGTCTAAATATTATTTAATTTGAATAAAGAGAATAGACATTCGGAACCAAGAGAATAGACATTTGAAAAACAAACAGCATATGTTTTCGCCTTGAGAGCAGCATTTTATGTATGTGTGGACATGTGTTTTGTTTATCATTTTGGCATTATGGGCACAATTTTTTTCTTGGTTCGTTAAAAGAAATCAGGGGTCTTCATAAAAATAGCGAAAGGGCACTATACACTTTTTAGAGTTGGGACAGTAAAATGAAATAAGGAGGAAATAGTGAAAAATTACACAGTAAAATGTAAAAAAACAAACTTTAGTTCCTCTTTAGTAGTCCACGAGGAGTTGACGGACACCATCAAATATAAAAGCGGGCATTAAGTTCGACTTTTACAGCTAAAACAATTTAAAAAGTTTATTTTCTTTAAAATGAATTATTAAAGAAAAATAAAAGGAATTTTAGAGCGATGGTGTTAAATGCTAGTACAAAACTGTACACTCCCAAATAAATGTATGTTTATATTATAAAATTATGTATACTCGACTCCACGTTCTTCGACTCCACGTTCTTGTTTTGTTAGTTTTTGAATTCCTTCCAAATTTTAAAGTTTTGTCCAAAAACAGTTTTTTATTACAATATTGTTATTTTTGCAATAAAAAATAATATTTTATCCAAAAATCAGTCAATTTCGTTTATATCAAGCACTGTTACTGACTACAAATCTTTAATAACGCACATTTCGAAGTTTCATTTAAAAAAATTTAATATAGTATATATATAAATGTGTAAATTAAAAAAAAAAAAAAAAAAAAAAAACAAAAAAATGTTCGGTCGGAGCAGGGATTGAACCCACGACCCTTTGCATGCAAGGCAGACATGCTAACCACTGCTCCACGTGGCAAACAAATGTATGTTTCTGTTAAATAATGTTATGTTTGCATGGGCTCGTGGGCGCTGCAAACTATGCTATATAAATGTAACTTAAAACGATAATTATCTACTGGTGACTATAACAGCTACGTAGCCCAGTGGATAGTGTGTTGGCTTACAAACTGTATGGTCCTCGGTTCGATTCTCCGTGCAGGCGAAAGGTAAAATTTAAAAAAATTTATAAAAGTGAATAATTTCTTCAACATTATTTGTATTACAGAAAAAAGTGCCAAGAACTAATAAATTTCGTGGAAGTGAAAATTACGAGTATGTTAGGGAATGAGCACAATCGTGTTTGGGAAAAATTCTTCCAAGCATATAATATTTTTGGCTCAAAATGCTTCCAAACATATATTATGTTCACATAAAACAAACATATTAATGTTTCGGCAGTATGCAATAATATATGTGCTTCCTGCAAAATATGTTTGGAACATATGTTAAAGAAGCGATTTTTTTTGAGGGTGCAGGTTTTTTAAATGCAAAATTGAAAGAAATACGTCAAGTTTATATTGACCAAATTTTGACCGTATCACCCTTTACCACGTTTAGTTCATAAAATATTTGAGACATACTTAAAAGAAAAAGGAAAAAGACCAATGAAGTCTGTGGAAATTTTCGAAAAAAAAAATAATAAGATTTTACTACAAACAAACAATTTTTTGACAGTAGAAATAAGTAAAATTTGTCGTAAGTTTAACTACGTACTTTTGTTTAGTGTGCCTTGCTCTATTAATTGGGTGGCTACTATAATTGTAGCTGAGTGATCTCTTCAATTAACACTGGCAAAATTTAACCACTTGGAAGGGCGGGCGTGGTGTGACAGTCGAAGAAACATGGATCCATTGATACAAAATAGAGACCATGTAATAGTAATAGTGTGGAGAAGGCAAAAACTGTGATATAAGCCGAAAAAGGGACTGTTAACGTTTTCCAGGGTTAACCATGGAGAATGAAGTGAGAGGGATAAACGATCACAGAATCGCTTTTTATTGAAAAAAAAAAAACAAAAAGTTAACGTATAGATTTTTACCTTTACTTTAATTAAAATTACTTTAGTTTAACTAGATTTGTATTTAATATTGTGTAAATTTAGTGTCAGTGTATAATGAGATCTGTATTTAATTTTTTTTAGATCCCAATTTTAATTCTATAGAGCCTAGATTTAAAGCTAGATAACTGCCAAAAAATTCACTATTTTACGAAGGCGCATCTTTGTCATGGAATTAATACCAAAATCCTTAACGGAAGGAAAGTAAACTTTTTTTAGCTATAGTGGCAGCCCGACATTTTTCTAAATAAAATTATACTCTGTTCGTTTTTTTTATAGGGAATTTTTTTTTGTTCCACCCTAGTATACCATAATTCTTATTTTTCAATGATGACTTACAGCATTAAGGAGCCCGTATTAAATTTGTATGGCCTAATGAGGTCATTGCTTAAGAAAAAAGGTAATATAAAGAATCCTTTTGAAGTATTAACATTGGTGTAACTTCCATTAATTTTAAGACGAAAATCCGCGGTTTAATTCAAAGATGTCATTAGTGCAAATTGAGATTTTAATAACTTCATAAGATTTTCTGTGAAAACAAAACTTATGAATAATCCCCATGTGTAATGTATTGAGTTTCCATAGGGCTATAAGAAAAAGGTTGGTGTGAAGTTTTAACAAAAAAGGTCTTAAGAAAGTAAACATTTTTTAAAAGGCATTACACAGAGTTCATTCTGAACGACCTACACATAAGATTACAAAATTAATAGAATTTAATAAAATATGAAAGAAAACTGCATATTCTTAATGGGAATGTATTGACTATAAGAAAATTCGATAAGTGATATCTGTACTTCAATTTTAATTTTTAGAACTTAAATTTTAGGCTATATAAATAGCTTAATAAACATGTCTTTAATTTTAAGAAGTTTAAACTAAGGTCAAAATCTATGGATCCAAAGTAAAGTTTTCGAGTGCAATCGACAAGTTTGGATAAAGATCAGCATATGGTGTTTGTGTGTATCTCAAGCGCATACCCCGAATCTCATATTGCATCCACTGTTTTCATGGGTCCAACAGGCAGCTGTAGTATTGGCTGTATGACTAGGCATGCTATAGACTGAAAAGAAGGTTTCAAAGATTTTGTCCATACAAAAATGATTTTGGTCTTGATTCCGAGTCAAAGAAGAGAAGAATTGAAATAAAAACACAATTCTCTTTTAAATTTAAGTTGTGGGTACTTGATTCTAGGAAACAAATTTTAATTGAATTGTTTTTTAGTCTTTTTCTTCATGTGCTATCCAAGTCCTTTAAAACGTGTTAACGACGACTTAAGTTTCCAAATTCCGACTCGACTTCTTGTAAGAATTATGCTATGTTTCAAGTAAAAAACGTCTTTAACCCTTTGACTATCGAACGAAACCATACTCTATTTCCCCAATTAGTTTCGATTTATTTCTCTATGTTATTTTATAGTAAAGGTTTTAATCTAAGTAAGCTACAAATATTTTCTATATTGGTGAGAACTACAATGCATTTTCATAAACTCCTTTAACAATAAACAAACAAAAAAATACGACATTTTGAGACCATACGTCTCTAGTAAATGGACATTCATACAAAAACAATAGCTGATATTATTTCGGATTCTTTTTTGAATTTTTTGTAACACTTTGAAAGATATGGTAGGCTAAATAGCGTTTATTTTCGTAAGGTCATTTGGTCACAATTCAAGAATCAAGTTTTCAGAAGAAACTCATATAGCTCTTGAAGTAATTGAGGTAGGTCCTCAAAAATACAATTTTTGTTCTATATGCTGTTAGTACAAGTAAAATCAAAAGAAAAATTAAAGGTTATAACATTAGGTTTATTTCGGTAGTGAAAGGTTTATTTCGATAGTGGGAGCCACCGTGGTGCAATGGTTAGCATGTCCGCCTTGCATACACAAGGTCGTAGGTTTGATTCCTGCTTCGACCGAACACCAAAAAGTTTTTCAGCGGTGGATTATCCCACCTCAGTAATGCTGGTGACATTTCTGAGGGTTTCAAAACTTCTCTAAATGGTTTCACTGCAATGTGGAACGCCGTTCGGTCTCGGCTGTAAAAAGGAGGTCCCTTGTCATTGAGCTTAACATGGAATCATGCAGCACTCAGTGATATGAGAGAAGTTCACCAATGTGGTATCACAATGGACTGAATAGTCTAAGTGAGCCTGATATATCGGGCTGCCACCTAACCTAACCTAAGGGTTAAAATACTGTGTTCAAAAGCATATCCTGTTTTTGAACGCTTTTGTGCTTTGTAGTAAAGAAACAAAGAGTCAACAAACTTAAAGACGATTTCCTTAATTTTTGATCTTTGATCTTAATCAAACACAATTTTCTTTCATGCTGGAGTTCCCAATTTTAAGACGATCTTAAAGGACAAAACGACTTCACAGAAAAGTTTATCCACTTTCGGACAAAGAAAATAAACTTTGTACCAGAGAAATGCGTCTTCTCTGTTAAGCAAATTTTGCATAGCATTTGGAGGTCATATGTCATTGCAGACCAAATTTCAACGGGATCGTATGAAATATTCTCCACCAGAAGACTGAAACCATTAAATCTAGGGATAGTTTGTATGGGGTGGGGTGGGGCTATACAAAAAGCAGGCCAATTTGTAATATTATCCGACCATCATCATGAACAACTACTTGCGTCAAGTTTCAAGCTAAAAGCTTGAGTTTCGTTCCAAAGTTAGCGTGATTTTATGGCATATGCCCCAACAATCCCTGAAATGGCCATAGCTGTCGAGTGTAAAATTCTGAAGTCAGTAAAATGATTGGGACCCCAGAACAGATACCAGAGGGAAATAGCTGCTGCACCGATGGATCGAAAGTGGCGCAGAGGACAGAACTGGGCGTATAACAGGTTGGCTGAAAAGTCCCCGGTCTGACACATAAATGGCGTCGCTAGTATTAAATGCATATTATTTTTATATAGTACCAACCTTCAAATGATTCGTGTCAAAATTTGACGTCTGTAAGTCAATTAGTTTGTGAGATAGAACGTCTTTTGAAGCAACTTTTGTTATTGTGAAAAAAAATGGAAAAAAAGGAATTTCGTGTTTTGATAAAATACTGTTTTCTGAAAGGAAAAAATACGGTGGAAGCAAAAACTTGGCTTGATAATGAGTTTTCGGACCCTGCCCCAGGGAAATCAACAATAATTGATTGGTATGCAAAATTCAAGCGTGGTGAAATGAGCACGGAGGATGATGAATGCAGTGGACGCCCGAAAGAGGTGGTTACCGACAAAAACATCAAAAAAATCCACAAAATGATTTTGAATGACAGTAAAATGAAGTTGATCGAGATAGCAGAGGCCTTAAAGATATCAAAGGAACGTGTTGGTCATACCATTCATCAATATTCGGATATGCGGAAGCACTGTTCAAAATGGGTGCCGTGCGAGCTCACATTTGACCAAAAACAACAACGTGTTGATGATTCTGAGTGGTGTTTGCAGCTGTTAACTCGTAATACACCCGAGTTTTTTCGTCGATATGTGACAATGGATGAAACATGGCTCCATCACTACACTCCTGAGTCCAATCGACAGCGACCGGTGAACCGTCGCCGAAGCTTGGAAAGACTCAAAAGTCCACTGGCAAAGTAATGGCCTCTGTTTTTTGGGATGCGCATGGAATAATTTTTATCGATTATCAACAGTGACTATTATATGGCGTTATTGGAGCGTTTGAAGGTCGAAATCGCGGCAAAACGGGCCCATATGAAGAAGAAAAAAGTGTTGTTCCACCAATACAACGCACCGTGCCACAAGTCATTGAGAGCGATGACAAAACTTCATGAATTGGGCCTCGAATTGCTTCCCCACCCACCGTATTCTCCAACCTGCCCCCAGCGACTTTTTCTTGTTCTCAGACCTAAAAAGGATGCTCGCAAGAAAAAAATTTGGCTGTAATGAAGAGGTGATCGCCGAAACTGAGGCCTATTTTGAGGCAAAACCGAAGGAGTACTACCAAAATGGTATCAAAAAATTGGAAGGTCGTTGTAATCGTTGTATCGCTCTTGAAGGGAACTATGTTGAATAACAAAAACGAATTTTGAAAAAAATGTGTTTTACTTTGTTAGACCGGGGACTTATCAGCCAACCTGTTATGTGGAGGACCCAGGTACCGAAATCCTATTCCGACCAGACAAGAAAAAGACTGAAAAAGAATATTCAAGGAGAGTAGGACGACAGTCAGGAGAACGGTGGGAATGTCCGGGCCCCTGGATTTGAGATGCGCCGAATAGGAGCACCAGAGGATTTTGCATGTAGGGTGTTTTGTTTTGGGGATGATGAGACCTTGACATATAGTTGTAAATATCGTTGACAAGGTGATTCGGGAACTGGCCCAACTTGGAAGGAGTGAAACCAAATTAGGGAATTCGTTAGGGACACAACCAATATGAGTGGATCGAAAATGGCGTAGAGGACAGTACTGGGCGTATTTGTGGAGGACCCAGGCACCGAAATCCCATTCCGACCAAACAAGAAAAAGACTATTCAAGGAGAGTAGCAGGACAGTAAGGAGAACCGTGGGAATGTCCGGGCCCCTAGATTTGAGATGCGCCGAATAGGAGCACCAGAGGATTTTGCATGTAGGGTGTTTTGTTTTGAGAATGATGAGAAATTGACCAATAGTTATAAATATCGTTGACGAGGTGATTCGGGAACTGGCCCAACTTGGAAACAGGGAGTGAAACCAAATTAGAGAATTCATTAGGGACACAACCAACATGAGGTAGGGCTACCTGAATCCTCTTTTGAACCTAACCTAACCCTAGCGTGATATTATCAGACGCTAGATCGACTCAGAACTTCATTCCCAGTAAAAAGATATACACTTTATGGGATCTGAGAGCAATATTTCGACGTGTTACAAAGGGAATGCTAAATTTGTACCATTATGGAGGGCATAAAAAATGCTGACACACCTTCAACTTAAGTTAAAAGTCCTCAATCGTGGACATTGCATAGGGACATTTGTAGGGCATAGAGCTCATTGTCATACATGCATACACATATGCACATATACACGTGTGCAACATTCACTTGCTATTATATGTGAGAGACACAATAAAACTAAACAATGTGAACGCTTAACAACAACAATGACGATGACAAAACAATCAACTGTGGCGGAGGAAAAATACCAAGAATAAAAAACTATTCTCAAGAGTCCTTGTGCAAGGACTAAGAAAGCAACAAAAAAAAAAAAAAAGAAATTCCCACAAAAGAATGAATGCCTGTTTGTAGAACAGCTGAGATACTGGGTTCCGAATGCTAGAGAGAATGAGACAAAAGGCTGTGCTGCCAAGTACCAACTTTTGCGGATAAAAATAAGGAAAAACGTGTTCAATTGTTTTTTGCGCTTATAAGCCCATGTTACGAGAATATCTCTTGGCATTTCTCATACTCATTTGCTGGCAAATCATTAGACGTATATTTTTTTTTTTACCTAAACACCGAGGAAATGCTTCCACATACCCATACATACCACTAAACCAATCTTCAACCCAAGAGGCTTTTTCCCCACTTGAGCAAAATGTTTTCTTGATTTCTTTGTCATTTACACAGTTTTTTCTTTTTTTGTTTTCTAATTTGTGTCATTTTTTGTTTTGTATAATTAAAATGAGAAATATTCATAATAGAAAATAAATCACAATTCTTTGAGAGATTAATTTTGGGACATTGTACAAGAATTCGGAAAGACTTATAGATGTTGAAAACTACTGTGGAAAAATTGGGTCAACAAAATAGAAACCCATCGAGGACAATGTTTTTCGGTTTCAGTCACAGATTAATCGATTCAATTAATTTTGTTATGGAAATCAATCGTCAAATTTCGTTCAATTCACCATATCCACCATAACAAAAATCAAGTCGCATCTTGAATCTATGAGAAGACGTTATGCAATATGTCCACAGTTTGACCTTATTTGTGTCATGAACCATTTTGCTCACTGTTTTGTTTTTAATCTCACCACGATGTCTGTCCGTTCGTCTGTTGAAATCACTTTAACTTCCGAACGAAACAAGTGCAATGGTTAGTAGCATGCACACAAGGGACCATGGGCTCAGTCCCAGTGTCGACCAAACAGCTAAAAGTTTTTCAGCGGTAGAATATTCCCTCTCAGTAAAGCTGGCGATATCTTTGAGTGTGGACTTGACTATAAAAGAATGTCCCTTAAAGGGTGATACGGTCAAAATTTGGTCAAGGGAAAACGCGTGTAAATCGGTGAAATCGTTTATTTAAAAAATCAAATTAAATTTCTTTTTCAAGTTCAATTAGTATAAAATTCAGGAAAAATATTCAGTTAGGCTTTCGCTTTTCCAAATCCGAATTGCCGGGCCTCACGCTTGACACCTGCCATCAGATTTTGTACAGCCACCTTGTCCACCTTCTTCGCCGCAGAAAGCCAGTTTGCCTTGAACTGCTGCTCGTCCTTAGCAGTTTTTTTGGTCTTCTTTAGGTTCCGCTTGACAATAGCCCAGTATTTCTCAATTGGGCGGAGCTCTGGCGTGTTGGGAGGGTTCTTGTCCTTGGGAACCACCTGCACGTTGTTGGCGGCGTACCACTCCATGGCCTTTTTACCGTAATGGCAAGATGCCAAATCCGGCCAAAACAGTACGGAACAACCGTGTTTCTTCAGGAAAGGCAGCAGACGTTTATTCAAACACTCTTTCACGTAAATTTCTTGGTTGACAGTCCCGGAAGCTATGAAAATGCTGCTTTTCAAGCCACAGGTACATATGGCTTGCCAAACCAGATATTTCTTTGCGAACTTTGACAGTTTTATGTGCTTGAAAATATCTGCTACCTTTCCCCTTCCTTTTGCCGTATAAAAATCCTGGCCCGGAAGCTGCTTGTAGTCGGCTTTGACGTAGGTTTTGTCGTCCATTACCACGCAGTCAAACTTCGTCAGCATCGTCGTGTACAGCCTCCGGAATCGCGCTTTGGCCGTCGTATTTTGTTTATCATCGCGAATTGGAGTCACTACCTTCTCGATGCACGGTTGTAGACGATACACACAGCTTATTTGCGGCATCTCGGAGAGAGAGGTTAGGGTTTCGCTTGAAACTACCGGCAACTCTCTTTGTCGTCTCAGCGGCTTCCGGTTTTCGATTTCCCCCGATCCAGACTTCCTGGCAGTCGGCAAACGTTCCCCAAACACTTTAATTACATTTCTAACGGTTGATTTGGCAACTTTTAGCGATTTTGCCAGCTTTGCGTGCGAGTAGCTCGGATTTTCGCGATGCGCGAGCAAATTTTTGATACGCTGCTCTTCTTGCTTGGACGGCATTTTGACAACTGAAGAGTGAATTCCAAAATCAAAATAGGAGCAACATTCTACACACACACACCTTCAAAATGAGGGGTGTTCAGGTTTTTTAAATGCAAAATTGAAAGAAATACGTCACGTTTATATTGACCAAATTTTGACCGTATCACCCTTTATTATTGAGCTAAACATTGAATCGGTCAGTACTCATTGATAGTATAAGAGAACCTGAAATAACGGGCTGCCGCTATACCTAACCCAACCTAGGTATGGCCCCATATAAATTGATCCCCTGATTTGACTACCTGACCCTCTTGGAGGACAAATTTTATACGATGCGGTTGAAATTTTGTAAAAGATTTTGGTCATTGGTCAATTGAGACTAATTTCTTTGGCCTTTCTGTTCTGTTTTTATATCCTGCACCATAGGATGGAAAGTGCACTAACCTCGTCATTCTGTTTGTAGCACATCGATATGTTGGTCCTAGACCCCATAAAGTATATACATTTTGGGTTGTGGTGAAATTCGAAATCGACCTACGATGTCCGCCCGTCTGTGGAAATCACGCTAACTTCCGAAAGAAACAATTTATCGCCTCGAAACTTTGCACAAGTAGTTCGGATGGTATTGCAAATGGACCACTTTTAGGTATGACCACCTAAAAGTGGTCCATTTGCAATATGACCACCTAAAAGTGGTCCATTTGAGTTCAATCCCAGTTTCGACCAAACAGCAAAAAGTTTTCAGGGCAGGATTGTACCCTCTAAGTAATGTTTTTGAAAGCTTCTCTAAGTGGATTCACCGCTTTGTGAAACGCTGTTCGGACTCCGCTATAATCCGATCCAGTTGAAATTTGGTATGGAATTTTAGTATATGCTCTCTAACATCCATATAAAAATTGGTCCATATCGGTCTACAACTATATATAGCTTCCTTAAAACCTTTGACTTCCCGAACCCAATGGGAATTGGTCGATTGAAAATAATTTCTTTGGGATATACACAAGGTTTCGACGTTAAACTTCTTTGTTGAAGTCTGTAGACCCGTGTGCCCATCGATTAACACTTGATCATTGCTTAGGTTTCATTGTTCTAATCTTTTCAACATCAATCCAGAAGTCCTAAGCAGCAGACTGATTGACAATGAAACGGCTTCATAATACTACATTGATATAGGGTGCACAAATATGACTAATTGAAATGTGCCTTGAGGCCAATGTATCTTTTCAAGAACCTGGAGACAATCTCTGAATATTGCGTATTCAATTATGATATGGAACCCAACCCCCAATGTTCTCATGTTAACAAGGGTCAATATAAATCAATACAATGTGTTTGGCCACTGATGCAACAGATCAATGATCTCTTGTATATGTTGACACGTCACAAGGCGATCGTTCCCTTTGACCACTTGAACAATTGCTTGAGCTTTGTTTAAAGAGTTTTTCAATTCGAAAACTTTTCTGGGTTAATAGATCCCAACTTCTTGAGGAACAGCATCTCGGAATGACACATCATATTCGGCATCTCTATTTGCAGATTTAAAATAAATTTCAGAAAAACTGGATAAAAATTGCGGTTATCAGAAGTCAAACCTGGAGATCAGTCTATATTGAGAGATCGGTCTATATGTAGACATGACTGATGTGAAATGCAAATGCATAACATCAAATTTTAGAATCAGTTTAGATTGGTCGAATTGGGTTCTTTTGACACGAATTATGATTTTTAACCCATCACACGCTGCACCAAAGTGGCTCTACGATATTTTGGTCCATTCCTGGCAAAGCGCCTTCTTGAGATGATAGAAACTTTGGTATCTTTGAGTGCCCAATTTAGTGTCTCAATTTCCCTAGGCGCAAAAGTCCAACGGATTGAGATCCGGAGATTTTGGTATCCATTCTGCGGCAGAAAATAAGAACCTCCGTTTTAAACAATTATTGGTTGACTGAATGCAATGGTTCCGAGTGTTGTTGGAATAGGGATGCCAGACGTGCTCTTTTATAGATCACATGTGTTCTTTTTTTACAAAATGTGCTCTTAAAACAAGATAGTCCAAAAGAGCACGCAAAAGTGCTCTATTTTTAGTTAAGTACTCTTTTTGTGTTCTTTGTATACATCACAACAAATATTACTTCAATGCGATTCAATAAAAGGTAAAAGTAAACTGAACATACGTAAATGTCACACTACGAGATTTTCCTTCGCCGTTATTTTCTAATTAAATTGTATTTTACTTTATATATCAGAGTCGAAGAAGAGCACGCCGATGTTGCTTCTTCACTTTGTACTCTGTTCTAAATGTAAACAAATTTCTTTCAATAACATTTTCACAAAAACACCAAACAAATAACTTATAAAGTAGTGTAAGAAAATTAGTTTGAGTTGAAAGTGGTTTATTTTATGTATTTGTTATGAACTTTTTTATGTTTAAATGAATTATTATGGAATTATCCTTTAATTTATTTTATTTAAAAAAGTGTGCTCTTTTTTCGTATGTGCTCTTTTTATAAACTGAATGTGCTCTTTTTGCCTCTTCAAAATCTGGCATCCCTAGGGGTCGAAATTTTTGTCTGACCAGGGCATTAATAGGTTACCATTGGGCACCACAGGTGGTGAACTTGCCTCTTATCAATGAGTTCTGCCCGATTCCATGTTTACCTCAATGACAAGGGCCTCCTTCTTATAGCCGAGTCCGAACGGCGTTTCAGCGCTTCAATATTGTTTTTAGGACATATTGCGGGGAGCAACCGAATATTATGGTAGCTCCCCGTTCTATAGTACCATCGGCGGTGCATGAGATCTTGTTGCCAATAAAAGGTGTAGATTTTCAGCTGACCTGTTTGGATAGTAAACCTCTCTCTCTCTCCAGTATAACTCCTTTTGTGCATTGGTGACCTGTTGCAGTTGTCGGAACTTCAACGGCTTTAGTCCAAGCCCTTGTTTCAATATGTGTTGCTCCCGTTCTTGGGCTATGTTCAGTTCACGGCCAAGATTTGCAACACTGCGGTGTGGATTAAATCTGCCCTACACTTTTCGGATCATTTTTGGTGTTGTTACATTCTTTAGAAATGATTGCAACCTGAAGTCGGTTGTAAAGCTTGGCTTCTTGGGAATTTCAATATACATCAGGCCATGAACCTAACCATGGGTTTCAGGTGTCCCTAGCAGTACAGACATAGTTCAGTGCATGCAGAATTTACGTTCAGATCATTCTACCACACAGTATTGCAAGCACTTTTATGACCCTTGTCCCCAAATTGGTGCGCTTTCGTCCGCAAAAAGAAAATTTCCCACAAAAATCCACAATAAAGTTTTTATGAAAATAAAAAATAGTGAAATAGGCTCTGCTAGAAACATTTACCACGGAGTCTTCACGAAATTGTTTCAAAAATGCCTTATTTAAGTTGAGTAAAATTATAGATTAGCGCTTGGACTCCCAATATAAACTTCTGCGTCCGTCTAGTCCGAATTCTTCATAGAAATAAACAGTAAACCATTATTGTAAATCTGATTTATTCTACTGAATCGAATCCGAAAAAAAATCCCCAAGTCCCCAACTAAAAATGTTCGTCCCCATTCACGAAATAATATCCCCAATTTTGGGGAAAAATCCCCAATACTGCTACCACATGAAATATTCCGTGTTTTGGTCATATTCATTACAAATACAAAAGCGACCTGGTTTAGCTTCATAATTAGTTAGGAAGATGACACCAATTTTAGTCTAATCAATCGTCTTTCGGCTAAATCACTGCTTCAACTCTATGCAAAATCCTCTATTGTCCCACAATAATTGTCCTCAAACTTTTAAACCTATTTTCATTGATTTCTCTTTCTTTCTTTCTTTCGGTTGAAAACTTCTTCCATTTGTAAAATGAATAAAAAATTCAAAATTCATTGAAGCATACTTTGCGATAGGATTAAATATTCATATACGAACAAATCTTTCAGAGTTTATTTAATTGGTTTAATCGCGTCGTTTTGTAATCGCCAGACTTTCTCCGTTTTGTGTGTGTGTGTCACAATTGGGAGAGATCATTGCCAAGTTCCGTTCATACTTTGTCCAACCCAAATAAGTTTTTCAAATGAATTCAAGTGTTCTGTTAGTTATCTATGGATTCCATGGCATTCAAATGAATGAATGTCTATGTTAAAGGATTCAAATTCAAAGGACAAATACAATCACACACATACGCCAAAGAAATCTGCCTGACAACCAACGTAGAGTGAACTCTGTGGAAGTATGGTAGCAAATCAAAATGGGAAGAAGAAAAAAAAAACACTAAACTGGCAAATCAAGCAAACTTTCTATACACAATGAAAATAGAGTCTGAGTCTAGTTTCGCTATGACAAACAAAAACGGGAAAAACATTCATTGATAAAAAGTGGGATTCAAATTGAATTGATTCCCATGATTCTTTCAGGAAACTGACCGTTAATAGTTAACGACTCAAGAGCTGGGAAGAGGGTGGGGGCTGAAAGGGAATTCCCAGCTCTAAACGTCTGCTGTATAACTGCCACTGTTCCATGTGATGAATTTCTAGTTAGCTTTTTTGTTTCCTTGTCAATTCATACGAAATTGATTTTCAAACTCATTCTCCCCATCTTTTCCTGTTTTTGAGTTTTTCTTCAATACTGCTAGTCCGACTGGCTACTGACCGTCCAGTAAAACCTGGCAATATGGTCTTTATTTTTGCAATTATTTTTCTTTTTTTCTTTTTTTTTTTTGCGTAGCAAAGCTTTTGTTTTCTTTTAATGTATTTTTCTTTTGCTGTTTTCGATAAGCAATTTCAAATTGATTTAATTGAGTTCAAATGGAAATGTCAACTATCACTGCATGGCCGTCTCAGACAGCGCAAATTTAAACTCCCACAGCCATGGTCTAGTGTATAAATATTTTATGGAAATTTTTTTCTTTGTGTTATTTTCCTAGTAATACTCTATGATCAATATGTGCTGGAGAAAGTGTTGCCAGTATTTTATCCTCAAACTGGGATGCGTTCGTCCCCAAAAACCCCGCAACTTGAATTAAAGTTGCTTACGGAAATGCCCAATAATTTTTTGACAAGTTTTCTATGAAAAAATAGGATCTACTGTAGAAAATCAGTAATAATTTAAATATTGGAAAATAAGATCACTAATAGAAAACAAGTATATACGCCGTAAGTTCGGCCAGGCCGAAGCTTATGTTCCCTCCACCATGGATTGCGTAGAAACTTCTACTGAAGACTGTCATCCACAATCGAATTACTTGGGTTGCGGTAAAACTTGGCGATGGCAAGGTATCTTAAAACATCCTAACACCGTAATATATACCACACAGTCCATACGTGGTATATATTAAACTAAAAAGGCCGATTAAATACGTTTATAATTAAGTTTAAAGTTTCTTTAGAAATAAAATTTTGACATTTTCTATAAAAGTAAACTTTGGAAAAAATTTTCTATAGAAATAAAATTTGAAAAAAATTTCTATAGAAATAAAATGTTGACAAAATTTTCAATAGAAATAAAATTTGGAAAAATTTTTCTATAGAAATAAAATTTGGAAAAAATTTTCTACAGAAGTAAAATTTTGACAAAATTTTCTATAGAAATACAATTTTGACAAAATTTTCTATAGAAATAACATTTTGACAATGTTTTCTATAAAAATAAAATTTTGGTAGATTATTTTTGGCTCGAGTGGTAGCCATGATTATGAACCGATATGGACCAATTTTTGTGTGACTGGGGATCGGCTATATATAACTATAGACCGATATGGACCAATTTTGGCTTGGTTATTAGCGGCCTTAAACTAACACCACGTTGCAAATTTCAACCGGATCGGATGAATTTTGCTCCTCCAAGAGGCTCCGGAGATCAAATCTGGGGAACGGTTTATATGGGGCCTATATATAATTATGGACCGATATGGGCCAATTCTTGCGTGTTTCTTAGAGACCACAATCTAACACCATATTCCAAATTTCAACCGGATAGGATGAATTATGCTTCTCCAAGAGGCTCCGGAGGACAAATCTGGGGATCGATTTATA